>NC_132838.1:105378273-105707273 GCF_048164855.1 Canis lupus baileyi | reverse complement strand
TGACTCATGAGAGACACAGAGATAGAGGCAGAGGGAGATGCAGGATCCTGGCAGGGAGCCCGATCCTGGACTCAGTTGCCGGCCCGGGGATCATGTCCCGAGCTGAAGGCAGACACTCAGCCGTTGAGCTACCCAGGCATCCCCCACCTTACATTATTTTTGAGAAACACCCATTGCTTTTCTATCCTGTGCGAGGTCCAAATTAGAGGGATGAGCATGTTGCATTAGTCCTTCAGGTAGGCCTCAGACAGATTGGAACAGATAAACACAATTCTTTGCATTTAAATAAAGTCTGCTCTACTCATTCCAGGATCAGGAACCAGAGTTCCCCACTGGGAATCCTGGCTCCTATCTCTATCTAGCACTACTACCAGGCTGGGGAGAGGGTGGAACAAGGGCAAATAAAAATGGTACAGAACTTTCCTACCATTTTTTTTAAAGATTTTATTTATTTATTCATGAGAGACACAGAGAGGCAGAGACACAGATAGAGAGAGAAGCAGGCTCCATGCAGGGAACCTGGCATGGGGCTTGATCCCAGAACTCCAGGATCACACCCTGAGCCAAAGGACGCTCAACCACTGAGCAACCCAGGTGCCCAAGTTACCTCTTTCTTGATTGAACGATCACTCTGCTACTTAAACCTGTGACTATTTTTCAGAGTTATGATAAAGGGTTTGTTTTGTTCTTTATTCTGACAGTTCTTACTTGCTTTGGTGTTTCTGTGGAGGTTTGAACCCTTGGAACTTCCCACTCTGCCATTTTCATTCAGTGGGAGTTCCTCCCACAATGTGCATGATTGATTTTGTTTTGTTTTTTAGTCATGGGTACTTTTTTGAAGAAATGAACTACATATGCAACTTAAGTGATAGCCTCTAATTCACCTCCCTTCCCTCCCCAGACATAATGGCTTTCTTGAACTTGTTCTATATAACGCATGTTTTTATACTTTCTTTTTTTTTTTTTTAAGATTTTATTTATTCATGAGAGACACAGAGAGAGAGAGAGGCAGAGACACAGGCAGAGGGAGAAGCAGGCTCCATACAGAGAGCCCAATGTGGGACTCGATCCTGGGACTCCAGGATCATGCCCTGGGCCGAAGGCAGGCGCTAAACCGCTGAGCCACCCAGGGATCCCTGTTTTTATATTTTCACTCAATGTGTATATAGCAGGAAAGAATAATCTTGTTGTATATGCTTTAATTTTTTTCTATCAGTTTGCCTTTGTTTCTTTCACATGACTTAGTGAAAATGGTTTGTTAGATGATACTTTCCTGAGCACCTTGTCTTCAAACTGAGGTATGTACAAAAACTTTCGTACATGAGCACATTTGGTCTTAAAGGAATAGATATCCAAATCTTTGCCTTTTACAAATTCTCTTTCCAAAAACTGACCTGTTTGAGAAGCCCCTCAACCGTGGGGCATTATGCTCTGCTGATTCTCCTTTGCTGGCTTCCTTTCATGGACTCCACTTCTACTTCATGGAAGAAAGTGCTCACATACTCACAATCTGGTGTTCCAGTGCTCCAGAGTACAGTAGCCTCCAGGGTTCCAAATAAAAGGACAATACCAGAGAGCCAGGATATTTAGAGGTGACGATATGAAGAAAGACTCAGAATCTCACTGAATTTTAATCTGGGGGACAGGAGGACTGAGAACACCTGGACTTGGACCCCGAGGCTTTGTCTTCTCCAGCTTTTATTAAGAAAGCTAGCGAATAACAATCATCAGGAATCTACTTGTTAGCTATAGGAATGATTAACTTTGGGAAATAGAAACAGAAAAACATGTTTACTTCAAAGGGTAAAAGAATTGTCCTGCACAATACTTTGCAATTATGCTATATGCCGTGTAAGGAGGCTATTAACTCAGGGAGGTGGAGCGGAAGAGCTATATCTAGAGAACAGTGTGGTCCAGTCAGTGTGCTGACTCAGGACCTCACGTATCCCCAGTGTGCTGGGGGTAATGGGTAATGAGATTCAGTTCTCAGATAAGCTCCACAGCTGGTTGCCCACAGGACAGGTGGCCTTGAAATCAGGTGGTGGCAGTAGCAGTGATGACATCTGGGTCCAGAGAAAATGTGCACTCAAAGCTAATTTACTTTTCAGCCCACAGGTCCTACTCTAGGAGCAAGATCCAACAAGTAAAGCAAGGAAGAGGTCTCAGGACCTGCATATGGTCATTTGTGGGGACACCATTGACCAGAAACGAAGATTTCAGGAATTTAGGGGAATTCAAGAAGAAACTAAGGCACAAGTCTCCATATTGGCCATTGTCCAATAACAGAAGAAAATGAAGGACCAGGTGACTTTGTTTTATTCTTTTTTTCATTCTGTGATTGTTTTCTGGAGGACTTGAAAACTCAATTGAGTTAAATGGAAAAGTATAAATTGGTAAAGTTGACCTTGTGTAGAAATGGATTTAGATTCTAACTTCAATATTGAGGCAGATAGGATCAGGAATATATTGTTCGTAGGATCCCCACTAAGTGACTAATTTTAGAACATCATGTGTGACTGGAGCAACCTATGGGCTATGCTAGCTGTCAGTTTATGTCTGATAACTCTAACGGCCATCACAACCATAGAATCACAATGATCACGGGATTATGCAGTAATGGAGGAGAAAGCAGCCTGGTTCTGCAAGGATGTCACTATATATTTTATGGCACTTAGATGTCAGGACTTTTGTTTAATGGTGCCTCTTAGACGTGATATGGTAGTGCCCTTAACTTCAGCTTTCTCCTAAATGCAAAAGAAGGTTTCTCAAAGACCTCTTTGAGAATATACCAGGAGAATTCAGTGGGCACAGTTCTTCCTGGGATCATAACAAGGTGACTGTCAGGGTTATTCTAGATCATAATAAGGTTATCTAGATCATAACAAGGGGCTGTCAGGGTTATTCTAGAAATAAAATCCAGGTGACCTAAGAAAATGGAAGGGTTTCTTGACTTTCAAAGGTCTTATATGAACAAGTGGCTAAATTGATGTTTGAGTTCAGATATGGCAGTAGGGAGTTGAAGGTACTGTTGTCTGGCACAGTTGTTGGGATCCAAAGGGCTTGCCTTCAAACTTCCCCTTATGTACGATAGATAGTACATGCTCCTTGCTCTTGTTCAAAGCCAATTCCTACTGCCTCCTCTTTTATTACCTTTTAAAATTTACTTCTATGAAAGTGCCTGGATATATTTTAAAGGTAAAAAAATTCCAATTACAAAGTTCTATAGCAAAAGTAAGATTCTTCATCATGTATACATAGAGCAAATGTTTCAAATACATATATTGTAAATGTTTTTAGTTTAGCAGAATTTAATGGCTACTTATTACCACAACTTATTTGTTGAATGATGCTTGACTGAATGATTAAAAAATATTTTGTTATATATATAAGTTCGAACGTGGATGTATTTTTCTTCTATACCAATGTAGTTTATTTAAAAACATTTTTTTAAAGATTTTATTTATTTGAGAGACAGAGACAGATCATGAGCAGGGGGTGGAGGCAGAGGGAGAGGGAGAAGCACACTCCCTGCTAAGCAGGGAACCTGACATGGGCTCAGTCCCAAGACCTGAGCTGAAGGCAGACACTTAATTGACTGAGCCACTCAGGCACCCCTATAACAGTGTAGTTTACAAAAAAAACCAAAACATTTGGGGCACCTGCATGGCCCAGTGGGTTAAGCAGCTGACTCTTGATTTCAGCTCAAGTCATGATTTCAGGGTCGTGGGATGGAGCCCTGTGTTGGGTACTGAGCTTAGCAGGGAGTCTACTTGAGATTCTCTGTCTCCCTCTGCACTTCCTTCCCTGCTTGCATGCTCTTTCTCTCTCTAAAATAAATGGATAAATCTTAAAAAAAAAAAATCTGAACACCTAAGTGTATAGATGCAGCCTATGTGGTGAACATGAACAGAGCAACTTCCTTCATATTCCTTTCATTTCAATAACTAGAGAAGCACTCATATTAAACAGGACTATGTTGTTATAGGAATTGCTGACACTGGAGGATGTGGCTGTGGACTTCACCTGGGAGGAATGGCAGCTCCTGGCCCCTGCCCAGAAGAACCTGTACCGGGATGTGATGCTAGAGAACTATAGCAACTTGGTGTCAGTGGGTGAGGACATCTCCCTTGTGTCTCTCAAAGGGTCCCCATCAGTGGCCTTCCCTCTCACAGCTTCTGAGAGTTTGGGTGTGTCTGTGCTGCTCTGAAGTATATATTCTCAGTTCCCTCTCTGGCCCCAAATTCGAGAGTATGATATACCCTTCTTAAGAGAAGACCTTTAACTTTACTGATCTGCAAATTGCATGGCTCCTAAAATACAGCAGTGTTCTGTGTTGGAAGACCACAGCTCAGTTCACAGAGCCTACCTCTTCTGTCATTTCCCACAATCAGGGTATGTGGCCGGCAAGCCAGACGCACTCTTCAGATTGGAACAAGGAGAGCCATGGGCAACAGAAGATGAAATCCGCAGTCAAATCCATCCAGGTAAGAGGGAACCAACCAGGAAGGTGGCAAAGAAGTTGTATTTAGTAAGTCAGAGGTGTCACAGCTTCGAGGATGGCTGAGGACATGTGAACAGAGCTCTGGGAATCTCCCCTAGAGGGGCTCTTTCTCTTTGAGGTGCTTAGAACATTTATCTCTTCTTGGGTTCAATCCCTGTTTGTTTCATACAGGCCTCCATTAACTTTCTCTCTAGATTTCTTAGAATTCTCAAGTATTACCACCCTTCTTTGCCTAATGCTGTGTCATCACTTGTTCCTTCTGCTTCTCTCCCTTTGGAGGTCTACCTTCCACCTTCCACATCTTCCACATCTCTCTCCAAAGAGAATTGTTTGATTGGAGCACTGTCTTTTGACTGTTGCACCTTCCTGCCCCTTTGGATAATGTCAGTTTCCCTTCTTAACATTCACCTCCATTTTCGATTGGGAGTGAGGATTTCAGCATGTGAATTGGTTGGGGGTGGAGCATGAACATCCAGTCCACAGTACCTGCTGTTCTATATGTCTTACATCCTGGCTGTGTAGGAAAACCTTTTGTATCTTCTTTAATCTGACACCACTGCCACATGCACAGTACTTTTGACACCACACGTTAGCAGTTTTCCTCACACCAAGCAGTTCTTTGTGACACCAGCTAGTTGTCCTACGATTTAGCTCAATTCTGACCTTATCTACGTGGAGGTAGTGTCAGATCCCACAGGTTAAGGGCTCCATCACATAATTCTGCTCCCCACTTTATTTTTTATTTTTATGAAAAGAGTAATCACATTTATTGATTGATGAAAAGGGTATTTGTCTTTTGCCCCCCATTTTAGATATCAATCCCAGATAGGAGGTCCCCAGTTTACTCACAACTTCTGTCTGACTTGGTTACAAATCAGAGGTTCCCATGACGTCTTCTCCCTTGGAATTGATTACTTGCTAAAATAGCCCAGAGAACAGAATTCTTTTCAAAGATGACATTGTACAAGGAGAAACGAAATTCATCAAAATAAACAAATATGATGTCTTGTGGTGAAAAGTGCCAGGAAGATCGATGGGACAGGAGTAGAATAGTGTGAGGCCCTGGAGCTGCTCTAGCATCTGGGAGTCTAGCTGGGGCCTCTAATCAGTCTTAAGTCTTCAGGCAACGGGAATACCTCTTTGAGCAGCTGTTTGAGGGATGTGAGGCCTCCTCCAGTGAATCGAGCTCCAATTCAATATGTTTTGTATATAAAATAGTGAGTTCAAAGGCCCAAGGCAGGGTGCTCAGTGGGGAGCCTGCTTCTCCCTCTTCCCACCCCTCCACTTGTGCTCTCTCTTGATGTTTTGCTCTCTCGAATAAATAAATAAAATCTTTTTAAAAAAAAACACCACCACCACCACCACCACCACCACCACCACCACCCCACCCTGCCCCAAACAAAGGCCCAAGGCAGGAGCATGTTTGAGGAACCTCAAGGAAGCTGGTATGAATACAGGAAAGGAAGCCAGAGGGAGTGGCTGGCAGTCATGTGGAGATAAGGGCAGTGGGGTAGTGGCTGGAGTTTGGAGTAAACAGCTCATGTAGGACCTTGGAAGAACACTTCAAGGGCTTGATATTTGTAAATAAGGAGATAAGAAAACATTAGGAGTTTTCAATAGAAGACGAATATGAAATAATTTATACTTAAAATGATGGCTTTGGCCACTTCATAGAAAGGAGATGGTAGTAGACAGAGGTTGAAGCCTGAAATCCGGCCACATACTGATTGCTTTAGTCACCTGAGTAGAGAGTGTGAGGTTTGGTCAACATCTGAATGTGTTTATAAAGAGGGCAGAAATGATTTCCTACTGAAGTAGATAGAGGATGTGAGAGAAAATACAAAAGCAGGATGATGGTGTTTTTGGTGTGAGTCTGGGAGGAGGGAATTGCCATTTCTGAGATGAAGACTTGCAAAGAAGGTGTGGGTTGAGAAGTCAGGGGTTCTGTTTTGGACAGTGTATGTGAGACCCTATTTATGCCCGTTGAGGTATAGCATGCTGTTTGGATTTACCTGAGGAGTCCAGGGAGAGTTTAGGACTAGAGATAGAACTATGGATTGAGTAGATCTCCTGTGATATGCACATACAGATTAAAAAGAGCCTGGGAAGGACGCCTGGATGGCTCAGTGGTTGAGCATCTGCCTTTGGCTCAGGGCATAATCCCAGGGTCCCAGAATCAAGTCCCACGTCGGACTCCCTGCATGGAGCCTACTTCTCCCTCTGCTGGTGTCTCTGCCTCTTTCTCTCTGTTTCTCTCGTGAATAAATAAATAAAATCTTTAAAAAAAAAAAAGAGCCTTGGACAACTACCAATCAGAAAGATGGCTATTTGATAAATGCAGGGTTTCCTAATAAGGTAACCAGATCCCTTCTTTTGAAAGTCTGTTTTTGTAGATTTGAGTGACAGCCTGGGTTAGTTTATATAGAATGCCATAAGCACCCCCTCTTGAGCCTAGCCTAGTTGGTGAACCACAATCTTCATTTGTGCTGGGAGAAATTGAATTTGGTGAAAAGTAAAGCAATATATTCTAGAAGTAAGATTTTAGTAGCAAATAGATGACAAATTGGCATATAATATGTGGAGGTTCAGCATTTGAGTGAGCCATCTTTTTTTTTTTTTTTTTGAGAGAGTGCATGTGAGTGGGGGAGGGGCAGAGGGAGAGACAATCTTAAGCAGGCTCTTAAGATGCATGGCTATGCATCTGATGCATGGCTTGATCCCACAATCCTGAAGTCATGACCTGAGCCGAAATCAATAGTCAGACACCCAACTGAGTGAGCTACCCAGGCGCCCCTTGAATGAGACATCTTGTGCTACAGTTCTGGACTGTGTGAAGTTAATTGTCAAAATTAAAAATGAAGTGGAGCACCTGGGGGGCTTAGTTGGTTAACAGTCTGACTATGGCTCAGGTCAATGATCTCAGGGTCCTGGGATCAAGCCCCTTGTTGGGCTCCCTGCTCAGCAGGGAGTCTGCTTCTCCCTCTCCGTCTGCCTGTCTCCCCATCATCCCTCTGCTTGTGCTCTCTCTCAAATAAATAAAATCTTTTTAAAATTATTTTTTATTTTTAAATTTTTCAAAAGATTTTATTTATTCATGAGAGACACAGAGAGAGAGAGGCAGAGACATAGACAGAGGGAGAAGCAGGCTCCATGCAGGAAGCCCAATGTGGGACTCGATCCTGGAACTGCAGGATCATGCCCTGAGCCAAAGGCAGATGCTCAACCGCTGAGCCACCCAGGCACCCCAAAATCTTTTTTAAAAAATGTTAGGAATACTTTGGAAACTTAGTGGGAACAGCTTACAGTGACATAGAATGGGGGAACGGTAGCATGATATGTGGGAGACAAATAGGATTGGAGCAAAGATGATGAAGGGCAAAGAGTGCAGGTGTGAGTGTGGAAATGTGCACAGCCATGTGGAGGTGGTCAAGGAATTAGCCTAACCCCAGGCACAGAAAGGCCAAGTTTAGAAGGAATTTTGTAGGGGAACTAGTGAAGCAGGAACATGGATAAGTGGGCTAATTGTTGGAAATCTAACTTATTTCCAGGCTAACTGTTGTGGATTTTGTTAGAAACTGAGTAAAATGGTGGAGCTGTAGGTTTGATTTGTCCTTGAATATATCCCATTTTTAACTAGATGGCAGCAGTGTAGCAAGTGGTACATCCAGTAGTTCTAAGAAAAGTGGAAGGCAAAGCCATCAACAGTCTTGGTTTGGGATCAGTAATGTGATCCTTTAGCACCCCTTAAATGATGGAAGCCAAGACATAAATGCAGAATTTTGAAAGAAGATGATTTTAGTGCCAAGCTGTGGGTTTGCGGCTTATTACATTGAAATGGGAACAGGTGAAATAGTCCATGTATACAAGTACAAAATGTGACTGAAAAAGATGACAGTCCCTAGTGTGGTATTGTGATATAAGAAGTATAATTTGGTCTTTGGCTCTGGTTCCTGGCACAGAACATCCTACAACCCTTGTAGTTTCCTGAGTATGGGAATGTTTTTTTCCCTTATTAGTACAGACAATGTTTGGTGCCCCTCTGTGGGCTTTTTAAAATCTTTGGTATTTTTGTTTTTATTTATTTATTTATTTACTTACTTATTTATAATTTTTAAATTTTTAAAAAGATTTTATTTATTTAAGAGAGAGTGAGAGAGAGCACAAGCAGGGGGAGCAGGAGAGAGAGAAGCAGGCTCCCCCTACTGAGCAGGAAGCCCAATGAGGGATTTGGTCCCAGGACCCTAGGATCATGACCTGAGCCAAAGGCAGACACTCAACCAACTGAATCACTGAGGTGCCCCAAAACTCTCAATGTTTCAGTAACTGTAACATAGTCCCATGCCTTCACTTTTTGATGTACACATTTTTCCAAGTATAAACTCATCCAGTTTTCTGTCTTTACATGATATTTATACACTGATGATTTCTACATTGTTATTTCCAGTTAAGACCTTGCTCAAGATTTATATATCCAATCAAGTTCTTCATGTCTGTACCATCTATCCAAAACCTATGTGAAGACTGGTACACTTGTAAATACACACTCAATTTACCCTTATTCCAAACCTCAATAATAATTCCCATCTCATTACCTATCCACTGGCCCAGGTCAGACACTTCAGAATAATACTTGATTCCTCACATTTATCAATTGTCCCCACATTGAAACCATGAGTGAGTCTTGTCTTCTTTCCTGATTATGTTCTGACTTCCCTCCACCTTGCTCTCCATTGCTCCCTGAACCCAGTTTTCATTGTTTTGTACCTGCTTTTTCTATTACTTCTCACTTACTCTGTTTTTTCTAACTAGAATGTATGCTCAATGAAAATAAGGAATGTGTTTCTATATCCTCATCATCAGCACAATGCCTGGTACAGAGACATAGTTTAATAAGGATTTATGGATGTATGAATGTGTCCCACATCATTTTTAAACAAATACTCCTCTATTTCCTAGTGTTTATAGGAATTTGATTTTATTGAACCACCCAGCATGTTTTGTAAGTCACAGTTAGAAAGCAGCCAAGTCCTGGGGCACCTGGGTGGCACAGTCAGTTAAGTGTCCAATTCATGGTTTTGGCTTAGGTCGTGATCTCAGGGTTGTGAGATCAAACCCCAACTTGGGCTCCATGCTTAGCATGGAGTTTGCTTGAGATTCTGTCTCTCTTTCTCCCTCTGCCCCTCCTGCTAGTGCACACACTCACTCTCTCTCTAAGATAAATAAATCTTTTTTAAAAACCAACAGCAGCCAAATCTATGTTTATTCATTTTCAGTGATCTAATCTTGTTTATGCCCTGACGGTTCTTATCTTATATTTTCTTTGGTTATGTTACTGGTTTTAACCTTTGTCTAAGTGACGACAAGCATATTTACTTGGAGTTTCTTTAAAATGAGGTAATAGCATTATCAATAAAGAGCCAGCCTACACAAAGCCATTTGTGAAATAGTTTTATTATATTCCAGCCTCATGAAAAGATTCATTCTTGTCTTCTTTCCTAGAGATCAAGAAAGATGATAGTCATCTACAGGGGCACTTGCAAAATCTAACATGTCCAAAGAGAATGAAACAAGGCCACAAACATAATGCATTTGGAAACATCATTCTTCAGAGTAAAAGTAATTTTCCTTTAAGGCAAAATTACGATATCTTTGACTTACATGGGAAAACACGGAAATCAAATTTAAGGATAGTCAACCAGAACAGAAGCTATGAAGTAAAGAACTTCATTGAGGTTAATGGAGATATGAAATCTTTCTCCTATACAAAGCATGACCAGTATTGTATTGAAATTAAATTCCCTGAATGTGGAAATTCTATGAATACAAATTCCCAATTCATCAAGCATCAAAGAACCCAAAAAATAGAGAAACCCCATGTATGTAGTGAATGTGGAAAAGGCTTCTTCAAGAAGTCTCGGCTCATGGATCATCAGAGAGTTCACACAGGAGAAAAGCCTCATGGGTGCAGTGTATGTGGGAAAGCCTTTTCCAGAAAGTCCAGGCTCACTGAACACCAGAAAACTCACATAGGAGAGAAGCGGTATGAATGTTCTGAATGTGACAAAGCATTCCCTAAGAAATCACGGCTACTCATGCATCAGAAAACTCATACAGGAGAGAAACCCTATGTGTGCAGTGAGTGTGGAAAAGGCTTCATCAAGAAATCTCGGCTCATTAATCATCAGAGAGTTCACACAGGAGAGAAGCCTCATGGATGCAATTTGTGCGACAAAGCATTCTCCAGAAAGTCCAGGCTCATTGAACACCAGAGAACTCATACAGGAGAAAAACCTTATGAATGCACTGAATGTGACAAAACATTCCGCTGGAAGTCACAGCTCAATGCCCATCAGAAGACTCATACAGGAGAGAAATCATATATATGCAGTGATTGTGGCAAAGGCTTCATTCAGAAGGGCAATCTCATTGTACATCAGCGAACGCATACTGGGGAGAAGCCTTATATATGCAGTGAATGTGGGAAAGGTTTCATTCAGAAGGGCAATCTCCTTATACATCAACGAACTCACACTGGAGAGAAACCCTATGTATGCACTGAATGTGGGAAAGGCTTCAGCCAGAAGACATGCCTCATATCACATCAGCGATTTCACACTGGAAAGACTCCCTTTGTATGTACTGAGTGTGGAAAATCCTGTTCACACAAGTCTGGTCTCATTAACCACCAGAGAATTCATACAGGAGAGAAACCCTATACCTGCAGTGACTGTGGGAAGGCTTTTAGAGATAAGTCGTGCCTTAACAGACACCGGAGAACTCATACAGGAGAGAGGCCCTATGGATGTGCTGACTGTGGAAAGGCTTTCTCTCACCTGTCATGCCTTGTCTACCATAAGGGAATGTTGCATGCAAGAGAGAAAGGTGCGCATTCAGTTGGGTTGGAGAATCCTTACTCAGAGAGCCCCAGATCATCACTTTCAAATGATAGCATGCAGGAGAAAAACCCTGTTAACACAGTGTCGGTGCAGATGTCTTCTGTAGCAGCTCAGACTTCATTACACCTCCATGGGCTCCTAGCAGATAGGAACATAGTCACTGTGGGACAGCCAGGTGCCAGATGTACACCACCAGCAGATAACAGAAGTTGCACAGAGAAACCTTTTGAATCCAGTGAATGTGGTAGTACCTTCACTGATCATTTACATCATATTTTATGTCATAAAAAGCACACAGGGGTAAAGTGTGATACAATCAAGGTGGAAAATCCTTGAATAAAACCTTCCAGCTCATTATGCGGCTGGTAAGTGTATACTGAGACAAATAGCATAAAGACCAGGAATAGTATAAAGAAAAATAGTATCAAGATCAGGAAAGCCTTTCTGGAAGGATAGACCTTCCTGGTGCCTCACAGGTCACATATCATTAGTGAGCTCATAGCTGGTAGAAATATAATGACCTTGGAAAAGTCCTTCCCCAGAAATAAGACTTCGGTAAGCATCAGAGTTCACACAGGAAGGAACTGTTGGAAGAGCTCTGAAAGCAGTGAATGTGGCAGGGTTGTCAGTGGAGCATTTTGCCTCATCAGTAGGCAGAGGAAATAATACAGAAACAAAACTGCACACAGCAACTGTGGAACATCTTCGGAAAACACATAAAGCAAACAAGCCCTGTGAAAATGAATATTTTAGAGATTTCTGCCACAAGTCTACCATCATTTTATATCAGATAATGTACATAGTGTATATTTAGGACCTTGAATCAAACTCCTAATTGATAATGATGGTCATTCCTTAATTCAGTGGTTAGAGTTATAACAGTGTATCCCCTCCCTTTTCAGGGTGGGGGGCATGAATCTTTCATTCCCACCCACGATCATTACACAGTTAGCTCTTGTGTTTCTCTGGTTCTAAATTTGTTAAGTTTATTTTAGGTTACTAAATACTGAAGTCTATCCTTCAAAAAGAAAGTGGATGCATTTGATTCAATAACATAACTTAGGGTGTTTGGATGTGTTTAACTTTGTAAATATCACCCAAAGGGACAGCTGCTCACAACTGAAAACCTATCGGCCAGGTTTTTTCCATGGAGGATAGTTCACATCTGATCTACACACCATTCAGAAAAACTTTCATCAACTATTTCTTTTACCTGGTGCTATTCTAAGACCTACAGATGCTGACAGTGATGAACTGAACAAAAGTCCTTGCTGCCTTTGAGTTGGCTTTTTTAAAGCTGGATTATATGCATGTAGCAATTTGACCCTCCAGCAAATGTAATCAAAGGATGTATATGCCTACATTAGTTGAAAAGGACATACTAGAGAAGGTACAAAGTATCCTGATTATTTCGTGTTCAAGGCGCATATTATTTTTTGGAGAGGGAACAGGAAAGGATTTACTTAGTCTTACACATGTAAAATAGGATATGGGGACTTTTTAAAAAGGTTTGTATCTTATTTCTCTACCTGGATTATAAATGCCTATCTGGATAGTTTATAGATAGTCCTATATTCTGCAGCAATAGCAAAATAGAAACGGATTACATAGCTTTGAAAGATGATTGAAAATGAATGTGTGACCTAATGAATGACCTAACAGACTAATCAAGCAAACTTATTTTTGTCACCGAAGGAAAGGAATGAATGCCAAAAATCAGTATTCTCCCAAGAAACATTTTAAAAAAGAATCCTGAGTAGAGGCCCTTGGCAATACAGAAGGGGCAGATCAGCAAGGGAATAAGATCCACAGAATAAGCCCAATTAATGGAAGAAAATGACGTCACTTTAAAAATGGAGGACAGTGTGTTTGGCAGGTGGAGGTGAGATTCCCTTCAGATGTCATGCAGAAGAGCCCTGAACTGTTCACAGTCTGCCATCTATGAGAGTTGCCACCATCTCTGGGATCCTGGCTCCTCTGTGATGTGATGAGACATGATGTAGCGTCATCCTCACTGTCCTGGGAAGGGGCCTGTGTCCTCTCTTCTGTACTCAGGGTTCTTCCCCTCGGTTCAGTAAAGATCTATGCAGCTTAAAAACAGTCCTGCTTACAAGGGAAAACGGTGGAAATTTGCCATGAAGTGGCTGTCTCCCAATTGAGATCCAAACTGAGTTTTTGAGTAATTTACTACTACAGACATTTTTTTGAGCATCTAAACTGTGACAGGCACTGTTGTAGACATGGGATACACTGGTGAACAAAACATGCAGAATAATGGCCTCTAACAGGATGGATTCAGGACAGATGCTCTTCAAAGAATCAAATGGATTCTTCAACTCGGGCTTCAGGTCCTCTCCATTTCTTGTTTTGTGAATCTGCATATCCCATCATGATGGTCAGTGATTTTCTACTTAAATCTGCAGTCTACCCCTGAATGGGCTGCCTGGCCTGCCCTGAACCTGAGGACCAGATGCTGAATTAACTCACCTTTCCGACGCTGGCATCCCAGGTAAATAAAACATTGTCATGGGATACTTTAAGAAGGCTGTCTCAGCTTATATCCTCTACTGCTTCACCTCTTCGGCTTCATAAAATGAATTTTAACAGTTACTAAGTGTGCTGTTTGCTAAATGATGACCACATTGTTTTGTTACTTAGTATTCTGAAATGCTCCATTTCCAATTTGGTGTATTTTAGGGAACTGCTTTTGTACATTTGAAACCTGTGTCCAGGTACCATTTTATCAGCTGTTGCACATGGTAATGAGTGTAGGTACTGAGATCAGGGTTTGGGATCTGCCTGGGTCACTCTGCCTTGTCTGGCTCAGTGTGGGTGGGTATATTAGTGTTCTTGAGCTGTCATAACAAAGCACAGACTGGGTATTTTAAACAACAGACATTTGCTCACAATTCTGGAGGTGAGAGTGTGAGATCAAGGTTCATGGGGTTAGTTTCTTCCAAGGTGTCTCCTTGGCTTGTAGATGACCACCTTCAAGACCTAGTCTCCTTTGTGTCTAAATTTATTTTTATAAGGAGACCAGTTATATTGGTTTAGGGCTTCACCAGTGTGAATTTCCACTGAATTATCTCTTCATTTCTAGTAAATTATCTCTTCAAATACCCTATCTCCAAATATAGTCCCATTCTGAGGTACTAGAGAGGTTATTATCAACATAAAGATTGGCGGGGGTGGTGGATGATGGTATTTGTCTATGAATGCCATTCAAATTTGGAAATTTATATTGGGCTGATTGATGGAGCTGGCAGGTCATCAGTAAATGGTGGTATCTTTTCCAGATTTGAGGATTAATACAGGGCCATATATCAGTATCTGGGAAAGTCCATGTGTATCTGTGGTTGAGAGGCTAAATGTTTGGAGGCCCAGGACCTCTGGGTTGTTGGAATAGACCTGATGAATGTTGTTTTCCCCTCAATCCTTTAAAATCCCTCATTAGTTATATATGTATATATACATGCATTCATATACATATTATGCACACACACAAACACATGCATTTTCTAGAAAAGCAGTAGATCCCTAGTGGACAATGATAAGACACAGCCACCCTAGGTAATAGAGATTCCATTTTTTTTTTTAAGATTTTATTTATTTATTCATGAGAAATACAGAGAGAGAGGGGGGCAGAGACATAGGCAGAGGGAGAAGCAGGCTCTATGCGGGGAGCCGGATGTAGGACTTGATCCCGGTACTCCAGGATCACACCCTGAGGGGAAGGCAGATGTGCTCAACCGATAAGCCATCCAGGCATTCCCCGAATGTCTCTTAAGAGTTGCATTCACTGATTTCTGCCCACAAGTATCTCTGCCTTTGGGCTGTGTACCTTTTCCTCTGATAATGTTATAAAGAGTCAGTTATGAAGTTTCTGAGGTCTCAACCAAATTGCCTGGATATCTGAGATCCAGGCTAGGGAGTGAGGGGCCCTGTGAATTTGGAGGATGCAGGAAAATTATAGAAAATGATTAAGGTTAAGGTTGTTCCTGAGTAAGATCTTTTTTATTTCATCTTTTAAAAGAGATTTTATTTATATATTAGAGAGAGAGCACACAAATTCGGGGGGAGGGAGAGAGAGGGAGAAGCTGAGCAGAGAACCCAATTTGGGGCTCGAATCCAGGACCCTGGAATCATGACCTGAGCCAAAGGGAGACTCTTAACCAACTGAGCCACCCGCAGGCACCCCCTGAGCAAGGTATTTGATTCCAAAGGCTTAGTGTGACATAATAAGAAATATATTAGTTGGTCTCTGCTCCCAGTTCCTGACTCAGAGCTTCTAAAACCCTTGTAGTTTTCTGAGCAATGGTGGGGGGTGATAGAAGCATCTTACACAGAGCTGTTAAATCCCTTGAAATTTCCTGGTGATAGAAGTGTCTTTTGTTCTAATAAAATGACTCTCCTGGATGTCTTCTGGATCGAGGTTGGTTACCAGAAAGACCACCACCTTTGATAAGACACTTAAAACTTTCAGGGAAGGGAGAAGGCCTAGATATTGGGTTAATAATCCGTTATTCATTTGAATCTATCGGTCAATCTGTGTATCTGTAATCATTTGAAAGTTTTGTCTTTAAAAAGCATTCATGATGGGATACCTAGGTGGCTCTCGGTTAAGCATTTGCCTTTGGCTCAGGGCATGATCATAGAGTCCCAGGATCGAGTCCCACGTCAGGCTCCCTGCATGGAGTCTGCTTCTCCCTCTGCCTGTGTCTCTGCTTCTCTCTCTGTCTCTCATGAATAAATAAATAAAATCTTTAAAAACTAAAGTAAAATGCATTCATGAATCAAGTAGGTCATTTTTTAAAAGTAAAAGCCATATATATATTTTTTTTTTTTAATGGTTAATATTTATGCATATATATATTCAGCAAACAAGTGAGTTCCCTTTTATGTTGGGGGTCCCCAAGACCATCCCCAGGTTTGGTAATTTGCAAAGAGTCAGAACTCAGAAAACTTGTACTCAAGGTTACATTTATTATAGAAAGGATAGAGATTAAAGCAGCAAGGGAAGAGCCAGTGTGACAGGGTAGGAGCTGTGTGTCACATGGTGTCTGCACTTGTGGAGAGGCTGGAGGCCGAAGTCAGCCATGTGTGTGTCCTGCCCTGCTGACGCTCTCTCAGTAGAGAGTGGACATCAAGGCTCAGGTGAGTTTTCCCTGCTAGCAGTTCCTCTTGCCTACTGTCACAAGTTCATGCCAAGGAAGTAACACTGCCTGTGACTCCATTGTGGGAAGACAGCTCATAACTCTGTGTTTGGAACTTTCCTGTATTCTGTGCTTTGTGCCACTTTTTTTTGTCTGATGTCAACCGTATCCTTTAACTATAGTAAGCTGTAACTGAGTGTAACAGTTTTCAGTGAGTTCTGAGTCCCACTAGCAAATTATCATGGTGTTACAGAATAATCTCCCAACCTTTGGTAGCTTCGTGTTGCATTTAGGGTAATTTCTAGTCTACTAATTATCTCTTCAATGTCTCTAATGTGCTTTTTAAATATGTGTACATTTGTTTTTTCAGAAATAGTCTTTTCCTCAAATCTGCCTACTTGTCTCTGTATAGTTCTTGCTCTTTAGACATTTTAAAATATTTAAAAATATATATATATTTTATTTATTTATTTATTTATTTATTTATTTATTTATTTATTTATGATAGTCACACAGAGAGAGAGAGAGAGAGAGAGAGAGAGAGGCAGAGACATAGGCAGAGGGAGAAGCAGGCTCCATGCACCGGGAGCCTGACATGGGATTCAATCCCGAGTCTCCAGGATCACGCCCTGGGCCAAAGGCAGGCGCTAAACCGCTGCGCCACCCAGGGATCCCAAAAATATTTTATTCCTTATAACTTTTTTTTTTTTTTTTAAGAGAGGGAGAGAGAATCTTAAACAGGCTCAGTGCCTGGCTGGTTCAGTTGGTAGAACATTCGACTCTTGATCTTGAGGTTGTGAGTTCAAGTTCTGCATTGGGAGTAGAGATTACTTTTTTAAAAAATCTTAAAAAATAAATGGGAAACACTAATGTTAAAGAGGACCATGTTGTTACAGGCATTGCTGATTCTGGAGGATGTGACTGTGGACTTCCTCTGGGAGGAATGGCAGCTCCTGGCCCACTGCTCAGAAGGACCTATACTGGGACGTGATTTTGGAGAACTATAGGAACCTGGTGTCAGTGGGTGAGGACAGCTTCCCTGTGTCACTCAGAGGGTCCTTTTTTTTTTTAATTTTTTTAAAAATTTTTATTTATTTATGATAGTCACACACAGAGAGAGAGAGAGAGAGAGGCAGAAACACAGGCAGAGGGAGAAGCAGGCTCCATGCACCGGGAGCCCGACGTGGGATTCGATCCCGGGTCTCCAGGATCATGCCCTGGGCCAAAGGCAGGCGCTAAACCGCTGCGCCACCCAGGGATCCCGACTCAGAGGGTCCTGATCAGTGGTCTTTCCTCTGTTAGCTGCTTAACGCTTCAGAGTAAACGCAGTGCTCTCAAGTGGTAGATTCTCAGATCCTTCTCTGGCTTCAGGCAAAAATATATAATGTGCCTGCTCCTGAGAGAAAAGCCTCTGGGTTGCAGATGTGAAAATTGTCAGTCCCTTAAATGTAGCATTCTCCCACCTTGACAGACCCCAGCCCATTTCAAAGCATTCTGTCTTTTCCATGAACAGGGTATCAAGCTACCAAACCAGATGTACTCTCCAAGCTGGAATGAGGGCAAGAGCTGTGGATGGCAGAAGAGGAAGTCCATAGTCGAACCCATCCAGGTGAGTGGGTGAGAACAGCAAGGTGGACAGCTGAGGAAGTCATGTTCTCATCGGTCAGGGAAGGCTCCAGGCCTATGAGCGGGTCTCAGGATGTTTAAACAGCTTCACCTCAGGGCGCTTGAGTGGCTGAGTCATTTAAGCATCTACCTTTGGTTCAGGTCATGATCCCAGGGTCCTAGGATCGAGCCCCTCATTGAGTTCCTTGCTCAGCATGGAGTCTCCTTGTCTCCTCTCCCCTTCCCCCTAGCTTGTGTGCTTTCTCTCCCTCTCTCAAATAATAAATACAATCTTTAAAAATACTAAGGGGCCCCTGGATGGCTCAGTGGTTGAGCATCTGCCTTTGGCTCAGGTTGTGATCCTAGGGTCCTGGGATCAAGTACCACATCAGGCTCCCTGCGAGGAGCCTGCTTCTTCCACTGCCTGTGTCTCTGCCTCTCTGTGTGTCTCTCATGAATGAATAAAATTTAAAAATCTTAAAAAAAAAAAAAAAAAAAAAACAGCTGCCCCTCCTATCCTTCTTCCCTTAAAAGAGCTTCTTTGTAGAGTCAAGAGGAAAATATGCCCCTTTTATTCCTCTGAGAGCTGATCTCCATTTATGTACATCTTGATTTTTTGTTGTTGTTTGGTTCTCTATTTCCTACATTTCTCAAATATTTTATTTAAAAAAAGGATTTATTTATTTTAGAGAGAGCATGTGAATGAGTTGGGGGTAGGGATAAAGGGAGAGAGAATCTCAAGCAGACTCTGCAATGAGTGTGGAGCCCAATGCGGGCTTGATCTCATGATCACAAGATCATGACCTGAACTGAAACCAAGAGTCAGATGCTTAACTGTGCCACCCAGGGTCCCCAACTCAAATCTCCTTTTCTGTTCATTGTAGCAGTGTCTCTACTTCTTCCACCTCCATGCTGTGAAATCCCACCTTCCAGGTGCTACTCCTAATGTAGACCTTTGAATTCGACATAGTCTTCCAACTAGTTCATCTTCCTGCTCCATTGCAAACTAGTGATTTCCCTTCTTAGCATTCAACCTTACTTTGGGTGCTGTATCCACACCATAATCTGATCTCTGTGTTTCCATGGTTTCTTAGCTTGTTGTAGACTAAATGTTTGTGCCCTCTCAATATTCAGATATTGAAATCCTAATCCTTAAGGTGATGTATTAGGTGAGGCCTTTGAGAAGTGATTAGGTTATGAAGACCCTGCCTCTTCTGCCATATGAGGTTGTAGCTGGAAGGCACTGCCTGTGAAGGAGGAAGCCTTCCAGACACTGAATCTGCTGGAACCCTGATCTGGGACCTCCCAGCCTCCAGAAAGATGAGAAATAAATTTCTGTTGTTTTTGTTATAGCAGTTTGAATGAACTAAGACACTTCTCATTCCCCACTCTGAAATTGTCCAAAGGTTCTGTTTTTCCATTTCTTGCTCTGTTCTCATTTCCTTACACCTTGCCTTCATTTTGATGAGTTAAGCTCTTATTCTGTATAAAGACTCCTACATTCACAGAAACCCTGAGTGATTTCAGAATTTTTGAGGAACTAAAATCACTTTCTCTACAAGAAAATTTCTTCCATCTTGCTCTCTCTCTCTCTCTCTCTTTTTAAGCTTAGGGTCTTCTAACAGTTTAGAAAAATGAGTGTCTACTCAAGGTTAAGAAAGAACAGTGGGAGGGATGCCTGGGTGGCTCACTGGTTGAGTGTCTGCCTTTGGCTCAGGGTGTGATCCTGGGGTCCTAGGATCTCAAGTTCTGCATCAGGTTCCCCACAGGGAGCCTGCTCCTCCCTCTGCCCATGTCCTTGCTTTTCTCTCTGTGTCTCTCATGAATAAATAAATAAAATCTTGAAAGAAAAAAAAAGAAGGAAGGAAGGAAAGAAAGAAAGAGAAAGAAAAAGAAAAAGAAAGAAAGAATGAATGAAAGAAGAAAGAAAAGAATGAAAAAGAAAGAAGAGTGGGAATTAAGAAAGAGGTCGGAAGATCTAAGAGAGGCTGATTCTCCAGAAGCAGAACAGAAATGTCTTTTGAGAAAGTAAGAGCCATGAACATTATCTGGCATTGCTGAGTCATCAAGTAAGGTATAAACTAAGGGACAGGAATGTGATCTTTACTGTTGTCTTCCCATTCTTATAGTTGTATATGTGTGTACTTTTTTTTTTTTTTACTTTGAATTCTCTTTTTGTGAAATGGTCTTTGACTACTCCTTTGTGTCTTTCTTCTATGAATTCACATTGTACTTTGTGCCCAGACCATCGAAATGCAGCTTTGAAAACACTGTATCCATCTATTTTTTAAACATTTCTTAAATCCAAGGCTTTTGTTGAAGACTGTGCATAATACATGTCCAGGCCTCTTCTTCTCAGTCTCATTGATTAGATTTTGGGCACAAGTCTGGGGATATCAATATTTAAAGTTCTCTAGAGGATGCTGTTGTGGCAGTTTACCTGGTGACTCACAGCTAAAATGCTGAATTTCAAGAGAAGCAAATACCATCTGGTAAGCAAAGATTTTTGTGGTGAATATATAACATGGATACATGAAAATCTGTATGCAATATAGGTTTTGAACACAAGATATTGTTGCTAGATTTCAAGGTTGAAGTTACATGTCAAAAATTAGTAAAGATGTGATATTGTAGAAATCTAGAGGAAATACAGCCTACAGTTATATAGAGAGCATGGGGAGTGATGGCATGATATGTGGGAGCATATCTAGATTTTAAATAAAGAAGGTAATGTGGGGTGCTTGGGTGGCTCATGTTAGCCTCGAAATCCTGATTTTGGCTCAACTCATGATCTCAGGGTCATGAGATCAAGCCCTGTGTCAGGCTCTGTGCTCAACATGGAGTCTGCTCGAGATTCTCTCTCTCTCCTTTTCCCTATGCCGCTTCCCCTACTTGTGTGTGCTCTCCCTCTCTAAATAAATAAATAAGATCTTAAAAAAAAAAAAAAAAGAATGGATCCCTGGGTGGCTCAGCAGTTTAGCACTTGCCTTTGGCCCGGGGTGTGATCCTGGAGTCCTGGGATTGAGTCCCATGTTGGGCTTCTTGTGTGGAGCCTGTTTCTCCTTCTGCCTGTGTCTCTGCCTCTCTCTCTCTCTCTTTCTCTCTCTCTCTGTGTCTCATGAATAAATAAATAAAATCTTAAAAAAAAAAAAAGATAATGAAGGGCAAATAGTGGAGCATAAATAATTGGAAATCTACAAGGCCATGTCCAAGACTTCCATGGATTGGTCTGAAGCCAGCCATGTAAAGGCCAATGTCAGAGAGTATTTGTGGGGGAAGTAGTGGAATGGAAATGGGTAAATGGGGTAATTAAGGCAGTATTAACTTTTATGGCCATGCTGACTGTTTAGATTTTATCTATTAGTAATTGAATTAGTTGGGGTAGCACAATGGTAGAGGTGTTTTGTTTTGTTTTTTATATCTCTGGGTAGTCTTAGTTTCTACCTGGTAGCAGCTGTATAGCAATAATAAGGAACAGCCAGAGGTTGTAGGAAAAACTGAATAGGTAGCTGGCTCGAGTCTTGGTAGAAGGAGTCAAGTGGTCCTTTAGGCTACTTAACTGATTCCAACATGGAGACATAAATGTAGAATTATGGAAGAAGATGCAGTTTGTTGCAAGATGAAGGATCACTGCATTAGGGTATCAAAATGAGAGAAAATCAGATGTGACATCTTTATAGGTACAGCATGCAGAATGTGACTGAAAAAGATGACAGTTATCATGTTTAGAAGGCCATCTGCCTCTGGAGAACTCGGAGTGTCCTTCTACTAGCCTGTTGGAAATTCCTGGTGGTCACGGTCTCTCATCTTTGCCCCTTTCTTCAAGAACATACCCTAGCTAGACTAAGAGTTGGAGTGTTGAGATAGGAGTTTCTCTCTAAATGTGTGACCAGTTTGATGATGCTATGCAGAATGAGGAAAAAGATAAATTTTAGAAACAGGATGACCACTGAAAAGTAGCACAGATATGTCAAAATCAAACTTCTGAATTGCCTCCCTGAGCCATTTGTTCATAACAAGCGTTTGCTTCTGTCCTCAACCAGCATAATCAGTTTGTGTCCTTTGGTGGGATCCTCAAATCAGAAGCCTGAATATTTGAGCAACTGACATCTTGTTCCTCTGCCTCAACTTTCTTTCAATCTTTGCATTCTGTGAACATGACTTCAGCTCATGCTTTATCCTTAAATACTTATATACTGATGTTTTTCACATTGCTATGTCCACAAAAGCTAATTCTCAGCATTTATATATTCAACTGGGTACTGGCACTTTACTGTCTAATAAAATCTAAATGTTTCTAAAAGTCCACTTATTTCCCCTACATTCTGAACTTCAGTAACATTCACCCTCTTGAGGGTAGTTTCCACTTACCTCTTGACTCAAACAAAATATTTTGGAATAAACCTTAATTCCTCATGTTCTTTATCCACCTTCTCATTTTTAATTCACTGATGAGACTTGTCTTACTCCACAGTGTACCCTCATTTCCTCCACCTCTCTTCGTTTCCTTTGCTCCTTCAAACCACTTATAATTTGCAGCTGCCTCCTTTTTTTCTTTGCTTATTTTATTTTCCCTAACTAGAATGTAAGCTCAGTGGGAATAATATGTTTATATGCCCCCAGCACGAGCACTATGGCCAGTACCTAACAGGCATTTTATCAGGATTTGTGGAATGACTGAATGCAGCCCTTCTAATTTTAGATGATGTTTTCTTTCCACCTCCTTCCCCCTCTTCCTTTTTTTTTTCTTTCCTTTTTTTTTGTTCTAACAGTGTCTTTCTTATTTTCTACTCCTGCATGTTTTGCAAGACACTACTTAGGAAGCAGCTGACTCTATTTATTCATTGTGAATTATCTAAGCTCATTTGTATGTTTATTGCTTTTGCCACTTGATTTTTGTGTATTATATTTTCACCAGTGCTCAAGAAATAAGAAACATTATTAAAGATTCTTTTATACTGAGATCCTGCAGGCAACACTAAAGATTGGCCAATCTATACCTGAGCATTCATTGTTCTCTTCTTTCCTAGAAATCAAGGGAGTTGATGATCATCTGCAGTAATACTTGCATACCTGAGATTTCTAAAGACAACTAAATATGAAACGATGTGTGAACATAATGTCTTTGAAAATATTGTTCATCTGGATCAACACCGTTTTCCTTTAAGGCAAAATCATGGAAATGAAATTTAAATTTAGTCAGTTAAAACAGAAGCTGTGGAATAAAGAACCCTGTTGAGCATGGTGGAGATGGAAAATCCTTTCTCTTTACATAATATGAGCAAATTCATACTAAAATGCCTGAAATTGGAAACTCATCAGCACGAAGTCTCCCATTTGTTAAGCATCAGGGAACTCAGAAAATTGAGAAATGCATATATGTAGTAAATGTAGGGAATCCTTCATCAGAAGTCTCAGCTCACTGAAGATGAGAGAATTCACTGGGGAGAGAAACCCCTGAATGTAGTACAAATGGAAAACACATACCACAAAGTCTAGGTTCATTGAACACCAGAAAATTCATACCGAAGAGAAACTTTATATAAGGTCAATGTGGCAAAGCATGTTATAGGAAGTCAGAAGTCATTATACGTAAGAGAAATGAAAGAGGAGAAAACCCCTGTTGATACACTAAATGTGGCAAAGCCTTTTTCATTAAATGACATCTCATTTTATAATATCAGAAAACTCGGGATCCCTGGATGGCGCAGCGGTTTGGCGCCTGCCTTTGGCCCAGGGCGCGATCCTGGAGACCCGGGATCGAATCCCACGTCGGGCTCCCGGTGCATGGAGCCTGCTTCTGTCTCTGCCTCTCTCTCTCTCTCTCTGTGTGTGTGTGTGACTATCATAAATAAATAAAAATTTAAAAAAAAAAAAAAAAAAAGAAAACTCATACCTGATAGAAACCCGTCATGTGTAAGGATTGTGGAAAAGGCTTCACCCAGATTAGTTTCACTGTACATTGGTGAACTCGTACTGGTGAGAAACCTTATGTATGCAGTAAATGTGGACAAGCTTTATCCAGAAGATAGGGCTCATATGACATCAGAGAGTTCATACAAACAAGACTTCCTTTGTAGGTAGTAACTGTGGAAAATCCTGTCCTCAGAAGTCAGGTCTCATTAAACATCAGAAAATGCTCACAGGAGAGAAACCTCATAAGTGTAGTGGATGTGGGAAAACCATCATGAAGTAACAGCTCATTGTCCATTAAAGAACTCCTATAGGAGAGAGATCCTATGAATGCACTGGATGTGGGAAAGCTTTCGCCTATAAGTTTTGCCTTATTAAACATGAGACATGCACAAAGTTAGAAATACGTAGATTCTAAATGTGGAAAACCCTTCTACAGAGTTACAGCTTATAACATATAAGTGAAATGCTGTTAATTCGGTCACTGCAAATGCCATGTGTTGCCCCTCAGACATCATTAAATATCAGTGGGCTCCTAACAAATAGGAACATAGTCCTTTGGAGCAGACACTTGCTAGATATGTGTCCTCAAGAGATAGCAGAAAACGTGCACGGGAGAATAAAAACCTTCTAACTGTAGTGAATGTGATTGTGCCTTCACAGGTCAATTAGGTCACATTTTGTCTCAAAAAAAAAAAAAAAAACCTATGGGAAGGAAACATATAATCAAGATAAAAAAAAAAACAGTGAAAAAAAATTCCAGCTCATTATATAGTTAAGTATATTTTGAGAGAACTATGAATGCAGAGATTGGGAAAGCCTGATAAATTCCATCCTATGTGTATATTTATGTGTTGATACAGAGACATAGTTTGATGTTATTTTTTTAAAAAGATTTTATTTTTTTATTCATGAGAGACAGAGGCAGGCACACACAGGCAGAGGGAGAAGCAGGTTCCACGCTGGGAGCCCGATGCAGGACTCGATCCTGGGATTCCAGGATCACACCCTGAGCCCAAGGCAGATGCTAAACCACTGAGCCACCCAGGGATCCCCAGTTTGATGTTACTAATCCCAGCTTCCATTCACATTGAGTGCTCACTTTTGTCAAGTAATCTGGAATGCCTAACATCATAAGTGAAGCAAAACACTACAGTGATTATAAAGAAATAAGATTAAAAAAAGAAATAAGATAATTGGCATCTGGATGTTGCTAGGAATGAAAATCTTTGTAATATAGAATTGATTGATAGGAAAAGGCAGTGTTTGACTAGTGGAGTTTGGGGCACATGTATCCTTTCAGTTCCCTAGGATAGTGTGGAGGATTAATTGAAAAGTGGTATCCTTTCACAGATTTTTAGGACTTTATATTATGCAGTCACCTGAGAAACAGCCTTACGTTGGATCTCTGTTCAGTGAATATTTGTGAAGTACCTCTTTTGTACCTGGTATTATTCTATCAGCTAAGGACAGCTAAGGGGTAAACAAAACAAAATGTCTTTGTCCTTCTGGAATGAGTGTTAAGTTAGTTGAATTACATGTAAGTGGTATCTTCTTACTCCATCTAACATACTCAGGGTATGGGCAGCACAGGTGGCTCAACGGTTTAGTGCCACCTTCAGCCCAGGGCGTGATCCTGGAGTCCCCAGGATTGAATCCCACATTGGGCTCCCTGCATGGAGCCTGCTTCTCCCTCTGCTTATGTCTCTGCCTCTCTCTCTCTCTCTCTGTCTCTCATGAAAAAATAAACAAAATCTTTAAAAAAAAAACATACTCAAAGTATGTAAACTCTACATTAGATAAAATTGACATGGAATAACTGGATCATGGGGTTTGTATTTAGAATGATGTGGAGTTAAATCCTAAAAATATCTTCCCCCAAGGAGAGTAATTTGAATGGGAGACAAGGGAAACATTATTAATAATGTATAAATAACTGAATGATGAATGGATAAACATGTGTATACACACACACAATGGCATATTAGCCATAAGGAAGAATGAAATCTTGCCATTTCAACTATGTGGATAGAATGAGAGAATATTATGCTAAGTGAAGAAGTCAGAGAAAGACAAATACCATATGAGTTCACTCATGTGGAATTTAGGAAACAAAACATGAACATGGGAGTGGAGGCAGAGAGGCAAACCAATTCTTAACTAGGGAGAACAAACTTGATGGTTACTGAAGGGGAGGTGAGTGGGGAGTGGGTTAAATAGGTGATGGGCATTAAGGAGTGCATGTTATGAGCACTGGGTGTCATGTAAGTGATGAATCACTAAATTCTACAGCTGAAACTGATACTATACTGTATGTTAACTAAATTAGTTAATTTAAATACATTGTTATTAAAAATGTAAATAAAAACTTGGGAAGAAAAAAAATGTATAAATAATCCAGGATACAAATACATTTAAAAAAATACCTGTGTCTTTTCTCCCCACATTGATTACACATTCCTTGATAGTTTTGCACTAATTTAGTACCCATTAGCCATGTTATTTAAATGTAAATTAATTAAAATTAAAAATGTATTTCATCAGTATCAAGTGTTCACATTTCAAGAGTTCAATAGTTACATGTACCTAGTGACTCCCATGTTAGTATGGATATAAAATATTTCATCTTCACAAAACGATCTATTGAATAGTGCTGCCTTATCGAGTCCTTTTCTATATCACCTATCCTTTGTGATATAGAAAAAAATTACATATTTATTTGGAAGATGAAGTTGATGGACTATAAAGTTCTATCATTGCAAAGAATGAGCAATTGTAAGGTAGTTCTAAAATAACTGTACAAAAAACGTTTTGTGTACATGTGCATTAGATTAAATGTCTCCCTATAAATGGGAGAGTAGAAGAGGAATGGGATCCCCAGGATAAGTAAAGTAAAAGGCATGAGAATCTTTGTCTAAGATGGAAGAAAGCTGGAATATGAAAGGAGGTAAGATTCCTCTTGGGTGTATTGGAGAAGAACCCTTGTATTGTTCACAGCCCTATCACCTCTGAAAGTTGCGATAATTTCAAAGTTCCCATTTCCTCTGTGACCTACTTAATTGCACATGTGATTTTCCTTTTCCATTCGTTCTTCCTTTTCTGATTGGGGCTCTTGTTCTCTATCCAGAGTCTTTCTCTTGATCCAATAAAGGTATCTTGCTTAAAAACCTTGAATCCTGGTTAAAGAAGAAGAAATGAATATTTGCTGTGCCGCAAATAGATATTTCTATTTCCACCGCAAACCCTGCATTATCAGTGAAATTCAACCCAACATGTATTTTTAAGCAACTAACTGGTTACCTCAACACTTGAGATTTTATTCTGTAATGCAGTCATTAGATAATTGAGAACAGGAAAATTTTCAAGATTGATTTGTTTTACTAGGATCACTTTGTCTGCCATATGAAAATGAGCTAGTACAGAGCGAGGGTGCAAGCAGGAACAATTTTAGTATCAGGTGGGAGAGTGGGCCAGCATAGTAATGATGGAGGAGTGTGAAGATGGAGCTAACTTCGTGCTTTGACCTGTGATTACATGACTTTATCAGGTGCACTCCGAAAATTATAACGGCCAACAGGGTTGAACATCATAAATAAACAGGTTAACCGGACGTCTTTGCCACAGCCTGTGTTCTGGAGATCTCTGGTTCCTTAGGGTGAGAGACCTCTAAGCTCAGTACTGGGGTTGGGGGAGTGAGGAGAATATGAGCTGGAGCAGGGATAAAAGTGCGTTGTAGACCTGGAAACGGCTGGAAAGATGCAGACGCACACGACTGGTAAATCAGTTCTTTGTAGTCATTTTATTTTCTACACATGAATGTTCGCAAGATTACCAGTTGCCAATACCTAAAACACTGGAAACAACCCAGAGGCAATTATGCTCTGTGAATGTTGCAGGAAAAAAGTGCACATACCACTAATTTCATGAATACACTACAGACTAATCTTTAGTGACATGGGGCTGCCTAGATGGATAAGAGGCAGAGCTGGGATGAGGCTCAACGTCTGTGGCTTCAGCGCGCTTTGCGATCGCCGAACACCCCACACCAGCTCACTTTTCCAAACCCTGCTCTCCCGAGACACCCTTGCGGAGCTCCGGGCACCGCCAGCTCCGAACTTGTCCCGGCCGACGCACACCTGCCCCGGGCACAACCCTCCCCGGCCACAACGCGCCGCCTGCTTTCTAATCAAGGCTGCTTCAATTCTTTTCCCCGGCTCCTGAGACTTCGCACAGAGAATCGAGACTGCAGAGCCCAGAGGTTATTTTAATTTCCCACCGAGCTGAGACGTCACGGCCGTAGGAGCCGCGCTCCTTAGACGGGGAAGGGCTCCGGCCTTTGAAAAATTGGCGCCGTTCCCCGTCCTCTACAACTAGGAGCTCTGCCCCTTCAAAGATTACCGCCATGGCATATCTGCTTTGCGGGACCTTAAGCCTCTGGACATCTCCCCATCTCCCGGTAAAGAGCTGCGGGGCCAGGAAGCGCTGGTGTTCCGGCTACACTCTCACCGTCGCGTCACCGCGCAAACGCAGCCGCCGTGCCTTCAGGACGTCAGGTGTGCAAACATGGCGGCCTCCAGGGCGTCGAGGCGACGGCGGCGCGGACATATGACCTCATAAGGGAGAGCCGGAAACCCGTATTCGGTTCTCCATAGAAACGCGCCAGAAACGCGGCTGACCCTCGTCAGGTGTTCTCGGGAGATGAGTCTAAGTGAGGGGACTAGAGCGAAGGAAGTTTAGGGAAGTAAGTTGGGCCCTGAAGAGGTCGCTGCAGGCTCAGGAGAGATTCCAGTCCGCGTGTGGGTCTGTCGAAAAGGGTTGGGGGGAGATGGGCGGCCTCTCGGCCTCTGGGTAAGTTGTTGCTCTAGTGAGTCCGTGAAGGTAGCGCAGGGGCGGGTGTGTTTTTTGGAGGTGAGCACGGAGGAGTCGAGGTGTCTTTGGGGTCAATCATAGGGGGCTCTGGTGTTCAGTGATTGAAAGTCTGAACAACTCAACTACCGAGAGTCCTGAGGTCAGGGTTTAGGGTCTTCTTGTAGGTGATTGACAGCTAACGGGTGGTGTTTGTCAATAAAGGTGGTGTCTCGCGCGGGTACGGGAATAGTTTGGAGCTCGGGGACGGTGGAACCGTTAAGGGAGGTCGGTGTACGAGTGGAGCTGGTCTGGGTTTGGTATTGATCCAGTGGGAGTGATGGCCTGTCTTTTGTGCAGGGTTGTGTAACAACAGGCGTGGAGGCTCAGGAACCCTAACTGCTTCGTGCTCCTGGAACAGAGTTGTTGAATGTTAGCATTCCTCAAAAGCTTCAGGCCCAAATCCCTCCGCCATATGATTTTCTAATCTCTTTTGGCTCCTCACATCATTCCATCTCTTTGAACCTGCAGAAATGAAAGCTTTGGGGGAGTTGACTGATTCAGCAGATTGAAAATTTTTAAGATTTAAAATTAACCTTTTATTTAATATTCTGTTTAGCCTTCTGTAATTTTACGGTGTATTCTTTATTATTATTATTATTATTTAAAGATTTTATTTATTTATTCATTCATTCATTCATTCATTCATTCGAGACACATCGAGAGAGAGAGAGGCAGAGATAGGCAAAGGGAGAAGCAGGCTCCGTCCAGGGATCACACCCTGGGCCAAAGGCAGGCGCTAAACCGCTGAGCCACCCAGGGATCCCTTTACTGTGTGTTCTTTTGGGTATTTCCTTTCAAGTTATATATATACACGTAAAGGCTGCTATTTTCCCAGTATTTGTGTTTTCTGGTGTTTTAAATTTTTTTTCATTGTTTTGAAGTTTTTTTTTTTTCTCTTCAATTTGTGTAGCTCATATTCCTTCCCTTTTTTCCCAGGATGCGCATTGTTTCTCATATTGAAATGTTGTGTAAATAGGGTGTGTAAAGACTTAAAGAGATAGGAGAGCAGGACGCCCTGGCGGCTCAGCGGTTAAGCGGCTGCCTTCGGCTCTGGGCAGGATCCTGGTGTCCTGGAATCGAGTCTCCCATCGGGCTCCCAGCATGGAGCCTGCTTTTCCCTCTGCCTGTGTCTCTGTCTCTCCCTCTGTGTCTCTCATGAATAAATAAATAAACTCTTAAAAAAGAGAGAGAGGAGAGCAATATATTAAAGGAGAAATTCACTGTTCCTCACCGTCCTAATGGCTTCATTTCTAAAATTGATCTGAAAATTACCTGCCACTGTTCTGTTCTGATTCTCCTTTGCCACCTCCCTTTACTTGCTCCTACACATTCAGGGTCTTCTAAGGCATGATTTCTGGGGAACCAAAAAAAGAGACAGAAATTCTGGGATCATGTGTTAAGGTGTATAGCAAGAGAGAATGTAACACTGAAAGTTATTTTGCTCTTTGGCCCACAGGTCCTGACAGGAGACAAGAAATAAATGAAGAAAAAGGAGGTTCCAGGACCTAGGTAGTGCCATCTCTGGACCACTTTTGATTGGTGACTAGATTTTTAACTAGAAATTTAGAGCATATCTGGAAGAGACACAAACAGTATCTCAGTTGCTGGCTGTTTCTCAAAACAGAAGAAAATGATCAATGCCCAGGTGATTTTTGTCTTGTTTTATTCTCTCCTTTGTTCCCAGATGGATTTGTAGAGGCTTGTAAAAAATCTGTTCAGTATCTAGAGAAAATAAACTTTGAATCTAACTCCAACACCATGGCAAAGTAGAATCATGAGTATAGTGTTCATGGGTGCCTGGGTGGCTGAGTTGGTTAAGTATCTGGCTCTTGATCTCAGCTCAGGTCTTGGTCTGAGAGTTATGAGTTCAAGCCCATGCCCAGCATGGAGCCCACTTCCAAAAAAAAAAAAAAACCCATAGTGTTCATATGATTCCTAGTTAATGATTAATGTTGGAACAATACATAACAGAAGGATCCTCTGGCTTACATTAGCTGTCACACTGCATCTAATATGTGTGACAACCAACACAAGAGAATTATGTGATATGCAGTGACTGAGGAGAAAGCAGAAAGGTTCCTCTAGCACTGAGGAGTCAGGAAAAATTTTATATTATTAGAGATTCTGGGGTGGACAGTGTTTTGAGCAGTAGCCTTCTAATAAAGGCAGCAGCAGACTTCCTACTGCTGTTTATTACAGAGTTCTCAGAATCTCCTGTGGGAATAGACCAAGCAAATTCAGGGAACACAATTTTTGCAGGGGACCAATGCAAGGCTCCACGAACAGGTAGCTGAACTGTCATTAAACTACAGATTTGGCTTTAGAATATTGCAAGAAATTGTGTCTGGTAAGAGCTTGAGTTATCAGGTACCAGAGTGTTTGCTGTATAACTTCATGTTATCTCATAAGATGCATTATCCTTTCCCATTTTGAGATCTATTTTTTGCCTACTCTTCCTTTTTTTTTTTTTTTAAAGATTTTATTTATTTATTCATAGACACAGAGAGAGAGAGGCAGAGACACAGGCAGAGGGAGAAGCAGGCTCCACGCAGGGAGCCCAATGTGGGACTTGATCCCGGGTCTCCAGATCACACCCCAGGCTGCAGGCGGTGCCAAACTGCTGCGCCACCGGGGCTGCCCTTTACCTACTCTTCCTTTATTGCTTTTGTTTCCTGTAATTATACAAATGACTCATGAGTACCTTTTTTTTTTAAAAAAAAGACTTATTTATTTATTTTAGAGAAAGAGAACATGAGTGAGGGGAGGGGTACAGGGAGAGAGAATCCCAAGCTGATTCCCCTCCGAGCATGGAGCCTGCTGCAGGGGCTCTATCCCACAACCCTGAGATCATGTCCAGAGTTGAAATCAAGAGTTGGATGCTCAACTGACTGAGCCACCCAGGAGCCCCTTATGAGTACCTTTTATTTATTTTTTTTCTCATGAGTACCTTTTTTCCCCCCCAGAATTATATAGAGGACCCTCATATGTTTTTTGTATATTTTTTTATTGGAGTTTGATTTGCCAACATGTAGCATAACACCCAGTGCTCATCCCGTCACGTGCCCCCCTCAGTGCCCATCACCCATCACCTGATCCCCCCGCCCACCTCCCCTTCCACTACTCCTTGTTCATTTCCCAGAGTTAGGAGTCTCATGTTCTGTCACCTCCTCTGATATTTCCCATCATGATTACCTTTTAAAGGAAAAAAATCCTCATTGTGGAATACATGTGGGAAAAAAAGTAAATTCCCTCTTTGTGTCCCCTTTCCTTATTCCCTCGTCCCACTTTAGCAGATGTTTGATGCGTTCTTGCTGTCACTGAACCTGTGTATGTCTGTATACATATGTCCATTTACAAATGTACTTCGTTTTTTTGTTTTGTTTGTTTTTAAAGATTTTATTTATTTATTCATGAGAGACACAGAGAGAGAGAGGCAGAGACACAGGCAGAGGGAGAAGCAAGCTCCATGCAGGAAACCTGATGTGGGACTCGATCCTGGGTCTCCAGGATCACGCTCTGGGCTGAAGGCGGCACTAAACCACTGAGCCACCTGGGCTGCTGAAATGTATTTGGATTTATGTACATCTGTATTTGTAAACAGACCTATTATGACATTTTGTGTATCAATGGAATCATATTCCAAAGAACATAATGTGTTGGCTTAAGATGGCATAATTCAAACATCTAAAGGAATAATGAGTGCAACTGATGGGTGACTATTAACTCTATAAAATTCCATTTGTTTATAGTCATACACAACAAAATTAGTTAAACTATGTAAGGCATTTAGTGAGTGCCTCCTAAGTGATATGTGGATCATCTATGTCTGAAATCTTTGCCAGTGTTAATAATAGGACATTATTAGATTGCATAATGTTCAACAATCCCAGTGGTCCAATGTTCTTTTGCCTTATTTTGAGATTGGAATCCTTTTTGTTTATTCATTAGCCAGTGGATTTTTTTCTCTCATCAAATGCCTTTTACATTAAAAAAAATTAAGATTTATTTTATTTATTCATGAGAGATACACAGAAAGAGGCAGAAACACAGGCAGAGGGAGAAGCAGGATCCCTGCAGGGAGCCTGATGCAGGATCTGATCCCAGGACCCCGGGATAACGACCTGAGCAGAAGGCAGATGCTCAACCACTGAGCCATGCAGGCGTCCCCCGCCAAAATTTTTTTCTTACTGATTAATAAGTTATTTATATCTACTATATAGTGATCCTTTATTTTGTTTACAAAAAACATTTCCCAGCTTGTCACTTTTCTTTTTTGCTTTGTCCATGGTATCTTTTTCAAAACAGATATTTTAAAATTTTTAAAAATTTTTACATTTTTCCTCTTACATTAAATTTTTTTAAAATTTTTACATTTTTCCTCTTACAAAATTCATTACTTATTTTCTTCCATGGATTTTGGCTTGTGACATGAACATACTTCATATTTGCCTGTATTACCTCCATAGGTTCCTTTGTTTTACGGTTAGAACTTTAAACAGGAAAAAGGTATTTTCAAGTGTGAAATTAAGTAGGAACCTAAGTTTTAATTTTTCCGAATGGATCTCCATCCCACATGAAATAATCAGAATGTGTTAAGATCAACAGTGGTAAGAATTTGCAGCCTCAGGTGCCTGGGTAGCTCAGTCAATTAAGTGTCTGCCTTTGGCTCAGGTCATGATCCCAGATCAAGTCCCGCATCAGGTTCCATGCTCAGTGAGGAGTCTGCTTCTCCCTCTACCCTTTCTTTCTGCTTGTGATCTCTCTCACAAATAAATGAAATCTTAAAAAAAAAAAAAAAGTTTGCAGCCTCTACCAAGTCTGTTCTCCTCTCAATGTAGTAATCTCTACATGATGCAGGGATAGATTATCCCATCAGTTTTCCCCTGATATGGCAGTTCCATTGACAAATAGGTCTCAGTTCATTTCCTGGTGGCATTTGGGTGTAGGCTGCATGACCATAGGATCAGGACACTGAAGATGTTCCACACTCCTAAACTGTTTTTTATTCATAGCACTTCTGACACCAGACGTTTATATTTTCCTCACACCTACTAATTCTGCAACTCTGTGAACACCAACTGTGTGTTCTACAATTCAGCTCAACTTTGACATTCCCTACCTGCAGCTAGCATCAGATCCCATAAGTGAGGGCTTGGTTCCATGAAACTGCCCTCACTTTAGGTGCCAGCCAAAAGTCCCAGGTTGTCACCTATATTTGTGGTGACTAGCTGAAATTTGATGGTTCCCACAACTCCCTTTCGGGTTTGGTAACATGCTAGAACAATTCGCAGAGCTCAGGAAAGCACTTTACACACATTTACTGTTTTTTTAAATAAAGGCTACAACTCAGGAATACCCAAATGGAGAGATGTACATGACAAGAAATGGGGAGAGGGGTGATGACGTCCTCCTTCAGAGAATCACCCTGCCAGCACCTCAGTGTGTTCACCAAACTGGAAATTCTCCAAACCTATTTTTTTTAAGATTTTATTTATTTATTCACAAGAGATACAGAGAGAGAGGCAGAGACATAGGCAGAGGGAGAAACTGGGATCCCTCCAAACCTATTGTTTAGGGGGTTTTATGATAGTTTTATTATACAGGCACAATTGAATAAATCACCAGCCATTGGTGATTTAATTCAACCTGCAGTCCCTCTTCCTTCCCTGGATGTTGGGGAATCTTTCAGGTCTCCCATCCTGAAGCTATGTAAAGGCCCCCAGCCTCTAGTTGTCATATGAGGATACAGAAGACACTCATCACTCCAGAGATTGCAACAGTTTTAGGAACTGTGTAGCAGGAACCAGGGACAAAGACCAAATATATATTTATCACAACATTTTCTGGCTTCTACCATTTTTATTTCACTAAATTTTGTCTTTCTTAAGGTGGTAATGAGTCTCCTCTTTCTGGTTGTTTTCATAATCTGTTCTATAGTTTCAGTGATGAGTCTAGAAACAGACTTCCTGTTTGGTTTTGCTTGTGTTACTAAGTCTGTTGTAGGATGTTTAGTCAGTTCTAAAGTTTTCTCCATTCTGAGATCTTCACATTGCTTCTCTGATTGCCTATAAACTTCCAAAAACTACATATGGACCTTATTCTATTCTCATACTTTATTTTTTTTAAGATTTTATTTATTTGTTCATGAGAGGCACAGGAAGAGGCAGAGACGTAGGCAGAGGGAGAAGCAGGCTCCCCTAAGGGAGCCTGATGCAGGACTCAATCCCAGGACCCAAGATCACAACCCAAGCCAAACGCAGATACTCAGTCACTGAGCCAGCCAGGTGCTTCTATTCTCATTCTTTATTAACTCTCCTTTATATTTTCTATCTCTTGTGTGTCTGGTTCATTTTTTGGTTATTTTTTAAAATTCATATTCCAGTTCACTAATTATCTCTTAAGTATATCTAATATGATGTTAACCTTTAGTGTAAGAATAAGAAACATACATTGGTTTCTGCCTCTAGTTTCTAACACAGGCTTCTAAAATCCTTGTAATTCTGTAAGTGAAAAGAGTACTAGAGGCATCTTTTGTTCGAATATTTGGTCTTTGACCTCATCTGTAACAAAATTCCTAAATCCCTTGGAATTTCCTGGGTGATAGGACCATCTCTTGTTTTAATGGCATGACTCTGGGTGGGCTCCAAGGGGGCTGGTCACTAGAAAGACCTATGATCAGAAGTGTGGGGTTTTCAGCTGTATCCCCATTATCCAGAGAGGGGCTGGAAATGGGGTTCATGACCAACCATGCCTATGTGATGGAGCCTCCTAAAATCCCAAAGGTGTGTGGTTTGGAGAGCTTCTGGCTTGGTGAACGTGAGTGCTAGGAGGGTGACACGCCCCTTGTGCCTCGCCCTATGTGTCCCTTTGATCTGGATGAGATCTGTGTCCTTTATCATATCCTTTTTATAATAAACTAGTATGCAGTAAGTAAAGTGAGGTCTCTGAGCCACCCAAGCAAATTAATCAAACCCAAGGAGGGTGTCATTGGAACCTCCAGTCTGTAGCCACTTAGTCAGAAGCACAGGTGACAACATGGACTTGGATTGGTGTCTGAAGTGAGGGCAGAGGAAGTCTGTGGGACTGAACCCTTAACCTGTGAAAAGTGACACTACAGAATTGAGCTGAATTGTATGTCATCCAGCTAGTGTCAGAGAATTGCTTTTGAAAATCCAAAAACATCACCTATACATCAGAATCTGTCTCAGCATTGTAGTTACTATTAATATAACAATTTCCTTTATATTCCTTATGAATCCGTGAAAGAGAAACACTCATATTAAATAGGACTCTGTTATTACAGGGATCACTGACACTGGAGGATGTGGCTGTGGACTTCACCTGGGAGGAGTGGCAGCTCCTGGCCCCCGCCGAGAAGAACCTATACCGGGACGTGATGTTGGAGAACTATAGGAATCTGGTGTCAGTGGGTGAGGATAGCTTCCCTGTGTCACTCAAAGGATGCCCAGTCAATAGCTTTTCCTTTCTCAGCTGCTTACACTTCAGAGTTACTGCATTTCTCTGTATGTGCTTGACAATTTCTCAGTGCCTCCTCTGGCACAGAATAAAAGGGTCTAATGTACGAGGAGCTGCTCTTACTACCAACATAAATAGTGCCAAACATGTGGGGTTTTTCTACACCAACAACCAGTTCTCCAACTCTTCAGGTATCAGTGAGGTATCCTGCAATTCATTTTAGTTCTGACACTACCTAGAATTAGCATCAGACTCCAAAGGTTTAAGGGCTCAGTACCACAGGACTGCTCTCTCTTCAGATGCCAATTGCAAGTATTGGGTAGCCAATACCCAGGGTAACCACACTTCACTCTAGCTATAAATTGGGCATTCTGGTAACCCCCTTGAGGTATGGTATTTGGCTGGAACAGCTCACAGAGCTGAGGAAAGCACTTTACTTAAGATTACCATTTTATTATGAAGAATAAAACTCAGGTACAGCAGAAAGGAAGAGATGTATAAGGCAAGGTATGAAGGGAGGGGTGTAGACCTTCCATGACCCTCTAGGTATGCCACCCTCCTAGCACTTCAGGTGTGTTCACCAACCTGGAAACTCCCATCCTGGTGGTTTAGGACGTTTTATGGAGGTTTCTTTATATAGGCATGATTGCTTAAATCATGATTAACTCAATCTCCAGTGGCAGGGGGAGAGGGTTGGAGCTGAAGGTTTCAGCCTTCTGTCCTGCTGAGTTCTTTCTGGCAATGAGCCCCCATGCTAAAGCTCTATACGGGCCTCTGCCACCGGTCATTAGTTTACAGAAAGACATTCATTCACTCTGGAGAGTCCAAGGGTATTAGAAGTTCTGTGTCAGGAACTGGAACTTAGACCAAATATTATAATAGAAGATATGCATATCATGGCTGTCACTTAGGAAATTACAAGGGCCTTAGGAGCTCTGTGCAGGAACCAGGTATAAAGAGCAAATATATATCATTATGTTACAGTATCATATATGCCCTTTCCTGAGAGAGAAGCTTCTGCTTTGTAGATGTGAAAACTGTCTTAGTCCCTCAAATGTAGCATTCTCCCATCTTGACAGACCCTACCTAGCCCAGTTTAATGAGTCTAAGTGTTCTGTCTTTTCCAATGAGTAGGATATCAAGCCAGAAAACCAGATGTACTCTCCAAGCTGGAACAGGGAGAAGAACCGTGGGCAAAACAGAAGGAAGTCCTCCATGGAACCCGGCCAGGTGAGTGAGAACTGGCAAGCCAGGTAACTGTGGAAGTCACCCTTGGTCAGTGAGAGTTGAATTCTTGGGTCATATGGAGTCCAGGAAGGGTCCAGACATGGTATTTCCAGACTCATGGTCAGCATTACCTCCTCCCAGCCATGGTGTGTGACAATATGCAAAGAGTATTGCCAACCAGGGGAACTCACTTGAGCCTTTGGTGTCCGGTGTTTTTACTGGGGCTTCATCACACATTGCTTTCATGGCTGAACTTTAATTTCTAGCCCCGCCAGAAATCAGGCTAATCCTATAGTTTCCAGTTTCTCTGAATGTCTGGATGTTGGAATGGACATGGCATGGCCCAAAGTCTCCATCATAAATCATGTTGTTAGAATATCCAGTGGCCAGCGCCCCCAGGCAAACAAAGGCACTTCTATCAGGTAGGACATTCTGAGGGCCTAGAGATCACTTCCCTGGAGCCAGTGGCAAGGGCCAGGCCGCTCTCTGGATTAAATTTTAATGGAAGGTAACTATGAAAATGAACAATAAAGGAATTAATGTAGAAATAAAGAGGAAATAGAGTTTATGTTTGTACCATATCAGAATCGAATGACAGCATGATATATACAGAGTACATCTACATTTTGAATTAGGAAGATGCCACCATTAATTAGGAATGAAAGCATGAAATAGGAAATATGCAAGGCATGGTGTTGACTATTCAGAGTGGCTTGAAGCTGGCTGGTTGAAAGCAGCATTAGAAAGTGTCTAAAGGGGATCCCTGGGTGGTGCAGCGGTTTGGCGCCTGCCTTTGGCCCAGGGCGCGATCCTGGAGACCCGGGATCGAATCCCATGTCGGGCTCCTGGTGCATGGAGCCTGCTTCTCCCTCTGCCTGTGTCTCTGCCTTTCTCTTTCTCTCTCTCTCTCTGTGTGACTATCATAAATAAACAAACAAACAAAAAAAAGTGTCTACAGGAGAAGCAGTGTAGTAGACACATGGATAAATAGGAGTATTCATGATAATGTACACTTTTATTGCCAGGATGACTCGATCTGATGTGTGAGTAGTTGAGGTAGCATGGTGGAGGGTTGTGCTTGGTTTTGTATTTTTTTGTAGCTCTAGGTTGCATGACCTTTCACCTGGACAGTGGTATTGTAGCAATAGTAAGGAATAGCTAGATGTTCTAAGAAAAATTGAAGGTAAAGCTGACACACCTTGGTCTTCAGGAGGAAGTTCATCCTCTAGTATAACCAAGACACAAATGTAGAACTACTGAACTAGATGCTGCTGGTGGCAAGTGAGGAAACAGCATATCAGAGACACTAAAATGGTAAAAGCTTGGGGATGATTTCTCTACTGAATGCAGATTGTGATCAACATGACAGTTTCCATGTGCAGGAGCATATTAGCTTCTGAAGATGGCTACATGGTACGCTGGCCAGCTGCAAAATTTCCTACCAATCATGGTTAGCTTAGTCAGTATGAATGGAACATATGAGAACATGACACAGCTGGACTAAGGTTGGGATATTGTCCACTAAATCTGATTGATGTTTGTGGAAAGTTAGTTTGATGGTCTACAGAAAGGCAAATTTAGGAACAGGATTACTCCCCAAGAGTCTGTCTCAGCTCACTTTAATTCTGAAGACCTTACTATCTTACTTGCTAGGTAACAAATGCACCTTTATTTATTTATTTATTCTGTGCACCTCAATTTGCAAATTTCCCCAATCTCTCTAGTCAGAATTTGGGTTCTCTAAGAATCCCCAGACTAAATGTTGGAATGTCTAAAACCTTCTTCTGTACCTTTTTTTTTAATATTTTTTTTTTGATTTTTTTTTTTTTTTAATCTACGATAGTCATACAGAGAGAGAGAGAGAGAGAGGCAGAGACACAGGCAGAGGGAGAAGCAGGCTCCATGCACCGGGAGCCCGACATGGGATTCGATCCCGGGTCTCCAGGATCGCGCCCTGGGCCAAAGGCAGGCGCCAAACCGCTGCGCCACCCAGGGATCCCTCTTCTTCTGTACCTTAATCATCTTTCATTCTCTGTGTCCTCCCAACATTTCTCCAGTCTTCTTTTCTTGATAACAGGTATATATTATTTCCACACTGCTATCTCCATCTATACCTCCAACCAGACCTTGTAGTCTGTACTACATTATCTTATAATAATCCTCTCAAAGTTTATATTCTGCAACACAGACTTTTCCCTGTACATCCTGGATTTCAGTAATATTCCTCATCTCCATTTGACATGCCTCTACCTACCCAGTGGCTCAAGCCATGCAGGTAGCAGGGAAATCCTTGATTCCTCATTCTTTATTAACCACTCTCCATTGAACTCATCATTTAACTGTCTTTTCTTGATGCAAATATATCCTAATTCCCTCCACTTTCAGTCTCCATTGCTCCTTCAATCAGATTTCACAATATCCAACCCCCTTCTTTTTTCTTTTTTTCTTCATTTGATTTTCCTTAACTGTTTATATATTCCAAACACCAGCATACTGCCTTGTACACATGAGCTATTCAGTAAACAGTTTGGAGTAAACAAATGCAACCCTTATAGTTCTGGGTAGTAGTCTCTTTTACCTTTATGATCTGGTGTCTTTCTAAGTACTATGGAATAGTGTTCCTGCAACCCTGTCATTTGCTGCCAAAAATGACTTGTGCATGTTTTACTATCTCTGCATATTTTGTGAGTTCCTAGTTAGCAGCAAATCTATATACATTGTCAACTGTGTAATTTTATTTATACTTACTGCTTTTGCCTTTTGGTTTATTTATATTATGTTTTTTACCAACATATAAGAGATAAGGAACTTTTATTTTATTTTTTAAAAAGATTTTATTTATTCATGAGAGACACAGAGAGAGAGGCAGAGACATAGGCAGAGGGAGAAGCATAGGGAGCCTGATGCAGGACTTGATTCCAGGACCCCAGGATCATGACCTGGGCTGAAGGCAGATGCTCAGCCACTGAGCCACGTAGGTTCCCCATAAGGAACATTTATATATGGCATTTCATTTATACTATTATCATAGAGTTGTCACTGAAATATCATTTTTAGGAAACACCAAAGAGTTTTTTAAAGTTTTATGCAAAACAAGATTATGAAAGGATTCATTGTTCTCTTCTTTTCTAGAAACTAGCAAAGTTGATAATCACCTGCAGGGTCATTGGGAAAATCCAAGAATGCCAAAATTAGGTATGGAACCATACCACAAACACAATGCATTTGGAAATACTGTTCCTCAAAGCAAAAGTCATTTTCCTTTCAGGCAAAATCATATGTTTGAGTTCTGTATAAAAACTTTGAAATCAAATTTAAGTTTAGTCAATCAAAGCAGAAGCTATGACATTAAAAACTCTACTAAATTCAGTGGAGATGAGAAATTATTTCTTCATGATAAGCATGAAGATTTTCATTCTGCTGTTAAATTCCCTGTAAGTGCAAAACCAATTAGCAATAAGTCCCGAGTCATTAAGCATCAGAGAACTCATGAAATAGAGAAACCTCATGTATGTAGTGAATGTGGAAAAGCCTTCATTAAGAAGTCTCAACTCACAGATCATCACAGAGTTCATACGGGAGAGAAACCTTATGGATGCAATATTTGTGCGAAGGTATTCTCCAGAAAGTCCAGGCTCAATGAACATCAGAGAATTCATAAAAGAGAGAAATCCTTTATATGCAATGATTGTGGAAAAGTCTTCACCATGAAGAGCCGTCTAATTGAACACCAGCGAACTCACACTGGAGAGAAACCCTATGTATGCAGCGAATGTGGAAAAGGTTTCCCAGGGAAGCGTAATCTCATTGTACATCAGCGAAATCATACTGGAGAGAAATGCTATGTATGCAGTGAATGTGGAAAAGGCTTCACTGGAAAAAGCATGCTCATCATACACCAGCGAACTCATACAGGAGAGAAGCCCTACATCTGCAGTGAATGTGGGAAAGGCTTCACTACGAAGCACTATGTCATCATACATCAACGAAATCACACAGGAGAGAAACCCTATATATGCAATGAATGTGGGAAAGGTTTCACAATGAAGAGTCGACTGATTGAACACCAGCGAACTCATACAGGAGAGAAACCCTATGTATGTGATGAATGTGGAAAAGGATTTCCCAGGAAGAGTAATCTCATTGTACATCAGAGAAATCATACAGTTGAGAAATCCTACATATGCAGTGAATGTGGAAAAGGTTTCACCGTGAAGAGCATGCTCATCATACACCAACGAACTCATACTGGAGAGAAACCCTACATCTGCAGTGAATGTGGGAAAGGCTTTCCCTTGAAGAGTCGCCTGGTCGTACATCAGCGAACACATACTGGAGAGAAACCCTATAAATGCAGTGAATGTGGGAAAGGTTTCATTGTGAATAGTGGACTGATGTTACATCAGCGAACTCATACAGGAGAGAAACCCTATATATGCAATAAATGTGGAAAAGGTTTTGCCTTTAAGAGCAACCTTGTGGTACATCAGCGAACTCATACTGGAGAGAAGCCCTTTACGTGCAGTGACTGTGGAAAAGGCTTCACCATGAAACGCTATTTAATCGTACATCAACAAATCCATACAGGAGAGAAATCCTACATATGCAATGAATGTGGTAAAGGCTTTGCTATGGAAACTGAGCTCATTTTACATCAGCAAATTCATACTGGAGAGAAACCATATGCATGTAATGAATGTGGTAAAGGCTTCACTGTGAAAAGCCGACTAATCATTCATCAGCGAACTCATACAGGAGAGAAACCTTTTATATGCAGTGACTGTGGAAAAGGCTTCTCCTCAAAGAGAAATCTTATTGTACATCAGAGGACTCATAATGGAAACAAACCCTAATGACACAATGAATATGGTCACACCCTCAGGAGGAAAATATGCCTTGTCCAACATAAGAAATTTCACACAGGATTGACTTCCTTTATTTGTACTTACTGTGGAAAATCCTGTTCATTACCCACCAGGGAATGTATGCAGGAGAAAAACTGTATGTATGCAGATTATGTGAGAAAGCCTTTAATACCAAGTCAGCACCCATTGTACATCAAAGAATTCATAGAATAGAAAGACTCTATGGATTCAATAATGGGGGTCCACCTTTCTCTCATTTGTCAAGCCTTGTTTATACACACAATAAATGTATAAGTCAAGGTACATAATTCTTTGCAGAGAATCTGAACTCATGACATACAAGTGAACTCCTGCAGGGTACACACCATGATAGTTCAGTAAACTCATAAGACATCAGTGTGCTCCAAGGATACCTGAATATAGTCAGTATAGATTAATTAGCCTGTTGCTAGGTTTTCACCCTTGGAAAATTATGGAATTTGCATAGGAGTGACGTTTAATGAATGCAGAGAATGTGCTAGTGCCTTCAATGATCAATTACCTCACATTGTATGTCAAAATAGGAAAAAAATACCCTTATATGTTCAATGCAGAAAAGTCCTGAGGAAACATTTCAAGGTAATTACATATCTGAAAAGTATATATTAAGATGAATTCTTATGGATGGAGAGAGTAGAAAAGCCTCCTATGGGAATAAAGACCCTGTCTCATCAGTGATCAAAATAGATCACCAGTGAGCTTACACATAGTAGCAATGTGATGATTGTGGGAGAGCCTTTGCCTAGAAGCAAAACTTCAATAATTGTGTGATACTCATGTTGAAGGAAAATGGCAGTAAATATGGCAGGATTTTAGCAATACATTCTGCCTCATCATTTCTCATGAATTCATACAGAAAAAAAAAACCTCATGAACACACTAAATGGGGAGAAAATAACAAAATATCAGAAATTTTGAAGGAAAGAAACCTCAAGAAAATGATGCATACCTGAGTATTTCATCACAAGTCTAAACTATACCTGATGTCCATTCTTGGGGCTGGATACCTTGAGCCATATTCTCAGTGATGCCATAATTTTAAAGTAGGCTGTTCTCAACACTGATTAAAGTTTCATGCAGGGGTGTTCTGTGTCCAACTTGTGTCATATTATTGGCACTTGCATTACTTAGGTCCTAAAGTCATCTCTTTCAGCCAAAAAGAAAAAGGAATATATTTATAAAATGTAATTTAACATATTTGGGTGTATTTATTCAATTTATAAGTAGTGTTAAGTAGTTTACAAAAATAACGTGATTTTTCTAAATTTTTTGAAATAATTTTAGACTCACAAAATATATGAAGTATACAAACTTCCTGAGTACTTGTACTTGGCTTCTTCATTGACATTATCTTACATAACCTTAATACACAATCAAAACGAATGAAATGACATTGGTACGATGCTGTTAAGTAAACTATAGACCTTATTTGGTTTTCACTAGTTTATGCATGCATTTATGTGAGGTTTTGTTTTGTTTTTTAGTGTAGAGTAGTAAGAAACTTTACCACATATGTAGATTCCTGTAAATCCCACCACAGTCAGGATGCAGAATTGTGCCAACACAAAAACATCCATGTGCTGCCCCTTTATAATCACATTCTCCCCCACAACCCTGACCCATAGCAACCACTGACCAGTACTCCATCACTCTGATTTAGTCATTTCAAGGATTCTGTTAAAATGGAATAATACAGTGTAACCTTTGGGATAGGCTTTATTTCATGCAGCAAATTGCCCTTAAGAGTCATTCAATTTGTTGGGCATATAAATAGTTTTAGTTTTTGTTACTGAGTAGTATTCTTTTGTTATGAATGTACCATAATTTCTCTGTTCAGTGTTGATGGACTTTGGGTTGTTTCTAGTGTTTCGCTGTTATGAATAAAGATGCTATGAATCCAGTTTTGAGTGAACATAAAAGTTTTCGTAAATACCCATGTTAGGTTTGTGTTTTTAACTTTATAAGAAATTGCCAAACTTTTCCAGAATAGCCATACTAATTTACATTCCCGCCAACAGTGTATGGATGCTCCAGTGGCTCTAGCACTTGGCACAGTCGTATTTGATCCTAGGTGTCCTGTCAGGTGTGTGCAGCATATAATGGTGGTATTAACTTATTTTTCCCTAACAGCAAGTGATGCTTAGCACCCTTTAAAATCTTTTAAAATATTTTATTTATTTATTCATGAGAGACACAGAGAGAGAGAGGCAGAGACATAGGCAGAGGGAGAAGCAGGCTCCATGCAGGGAGCCCGATATGAGACTCAGTCTCGGGACTCTGAGATAACACCCTGAGCTGAAGGCAGACACTCAACCGCTGAGCCACCCAGGCATCCCATTAAATATAATTTTAAAAACTCAAGAATAAAAAAAAAAAAACAACTCAAGAATAGCCTGTTATGTTTGAGGATATACTTACTTTTTAAAAAATATTTTATTTATTCATGAGAGACAGAGACACATAGACAGGGAGAAGCTGGCTCCATGCAGGGAGCCCAATGTGGGACTTCATCCTGGAACACCAGGATCACATCCTGGGCCAAAGGCAGATGCTCAACTGCTGAGCCACCCATGCATCCCTATATTAACCTTTTTCATTTCCTCTTCTTCATTCGCCATGTTTCATGTTTCCTTCTGTCATTTCCTTTTTGTTAGAATTTCCTTTATCAATTCTTCTTGAGCAGGTCTGATAACATATCTTAGTTTTCCTAGCAAAAGGCCTGTTGTTTTTTTTTTTTTCTTGTTCTGTCTTTATCCAGTTATTTCCCTTGATATAAGAATATGTGGGAGGCTGGGTGGCTCAATCACTTAAGCCTCTGACTCTTGGTTTCAGCTCAGGTCGGGGGACTGAGCCTCATATTATGCTCTGTACTCAGTTCAGAGTCTGCTCCAGATTCTCTCTCCCTCCCCTTCTACCAACCCCCCCCCTCACGTTTGTGTGCATACATAACTCTCTCAAAGAAAATCTTTAAGATGGGGGGATATACAATCCAATTTACAAATCCTACTTGTGGCCCAAAAAAAATTGCCATGCAGTTTTATGGCAGAATTCAATTCCCAACTTCACGCTGAGTAACTCATTCCTTTAAAAATATTTTTTAAAAAAATAAAAATATTTTTTTGAGCGTCTGCACTGTGCTAGGCACCATTGTAATCACTGGGGACACATCAAAGAATGAAACAGGCCAAGTCATGGCCTTTATAGAGCATATGGTTTAGTGAAGATGACTGAGTAAAATAAGTACATATAGAATGTTAGTTAAGTGCTATGAAGAAATAAGAAGCCTAGTACATGGGTTGTAGTAGAGGAGCTATTTTAGTACAAGTTTTCAAGGAAGGCTTTTCTGAGCACATGTAATTTGACCTAAGACCTAAATGTACTGAGGGTTACCAGCAAGCATAATACTTGTAAGCCAGGAACACTCCAGATCTGTTTCTAAGTGTTTTCTCTGGGCTTCCTGCCTCAGGATTCTCTGAGAAGTTTGTAAAAGATGCAAATTCTTGAGTCGCACCCCAGACCTCCTAAACCAGAACCTCTAATATTGGGGCCCAAGAGCCTGCATTTATAAAATGATCTTTGTGATCTATATTTAAACTTTAACATCTCTGCCCTAAATCCTGGATTAGTGCACCTTTCACCACCCCCACATTGTAACAGGATGGATTCTCAGTAGACCCTCTCTACAGTAAAGAATCAGAAATGAGTGCTCTACCAACCAGGCCCCAGGTCCCCTCCACTTCTTCAGTGAACTTATACATCCTGCCATGGCAAGGTCAGATCAGCTTATTCCTGAAACCAGACAGGCAAGGTTCCAGAATGGGCTGCCCAGCCTCCCCTAAGCTCTCTGGACCAGATGCTGAATTCACTTTTCAAAGCTTGACATCCCAGGCAAATGAGGTTTAATCCCTGAAGGGAATATAAATATAATACTCTTACTATTGGGGATCCCTGGGTGGCTCAGCAGTTTAACATGTGCCTTCAGCCCAGGGCATGGTCCTGGAGTCCTGGGATCGAGTCCCACATCGGGCTCCCTGTGTGGAGCCTGCTTCTCCCTTTGCCTGTGTCTCTGCCTCTCTTTCTCTCTGTGTCTCTCATGAATAAATAAAATCTTTAAAAAATACTATTAAGAAATTATGTGAGGGGCAGCCCCGGTGGCGCAGCGGTTTGGCGCCGCCTGCGGCCTGGGGTGTGATCCTGGAGACCCGGGATCGAGTCCCACACGTCGGGTTCCCTGCATGGAGCCTGCTTCTCCTTCTGCCTGTGTCTCTGCCTCTCTCTGTGTGTGTCTATGAATGGATAAATAAAATCTTAAAAAAAAATTATGTGAGCAATAAATTCTTAATGTATAGAAATTAGAAAACACAGGGGTGCCTGGCTGGCTCAGTTGGTAAAGTGTGGTAAAGTGTGACTCTTGATTTCAGGGTCCTGAGTTCAAGCCCCATGTTGGGCAGAGAGCCTCCTTAAAACTTAAAAAAAAATTAAAAAGTTAATTAGAAAACATATAAATCATTGAAGAATTTTTTTTAAAGATTTTATGTATTCATGAGAGACACGGAAAGAGAGAGAGGCAGAGACTCAGGCAGAGGGAGAAGCAGGCTCCACGCAGGAAGCCCGACGCGGGCCGCGGGACCCGATCCCGGTCTCCAGGATCAAACCCAGGGCTGAAGGCAGTGCTAAACCGCTGAGCCACTGGGGCTGCCCAGAGTTTAGCATTGTTAACAATATATTCTCCCCAAATTTTCAAATATATTTAAGTATATTTCATGAAAGAAAAATGAGACTAGTTTTTAATATTTACAATGCTGTGAATATCCACATCATTAAATATTCTAAAACTCAGGCACCCCGGGTGGCTCAGCGGTTTAGCGCTGCCCTTCAGCCCAGGGCCTGATCCTGGAGACCTGGGATGGAGTTCCATGTCGGGGTCCCTGCGTGGAGCCTGCTTCTCCCTCTGCCTGTGTCTCTACCTCTCTTTCTCTCTCTGTCTCTCATGAATAAAGAAATCTTTAAAAGAAATTCTAAAACTTTTCTAAAATTGACATTTTTATAATACTAAAGTAATATAGAACTATGACACAAAGATTTATAAACAATGGAGAATTGCAAAAATTGGGAATGTGAAAACTGACACTTCTATAAGTACAAACTCTGAAGTAATCCAAACTAAATGTTTATTTAACCAATCACAAATGAACAGGCAAATGTTTCTGATGTGTTCCCATAATAGGAATTATATTTATATTATCCTGCAGATTTTTTTCTTCTTGAGAATAGTTATCTTTCCTTATTTATACTGACACTTGTATATTCTTTTCAATTGCTATGTACTGTTTTGCTAAGTGAATGTTCCGTAATTTACCAAAGTATTTGTCTATCACTGTACATTTAGATTTTTTACCATTTCGTTTTTATTTTTGTTTAAATTCGATTTGCCGGGCAGCCCCGGTGGCTCAGAGGTTTAGCGCCGCCTTCAGCCCAGGGCCTGATCCTGGAGACCCGGGATCGGGTCCCGCGGCCCGCGTCGGGCTTCCTGCATGGAGCCTGCTTCTCCCTCTGCCTGTCTCTGCCTCTCTCTACGTCTCTCATGCATAAATAAAAGTCTTTAAAAAATTCGATTTGCCAACATAAAGTATAACACCCAGTGCTCATCCCATCAAGTAGGGTTTTTTTTCCGTTTTAATTACAAAGGCCAAAATGGCTAATATGAAGAAAAAATTTTAGGGACGCCTGGGCAGCTGCCTTCCGCTCAGGTCGTGATCCCGGGGTACGGGATTGAGTCCTGCACTGGGCTCTTGCCAAAAGCCTGCTTCTCTCTCTGCCTGTCTCTCATGAATAAATAAATATTTAAAAAATAAAAAAAAAATTTACTAACTTGCAATTAGAATTTCCAGGTCAAAGAGAACGAAAAATTTAAATTGACTCAGGTTGTCTTCTCAAAAGGGAGTAACTACTTAAGTCCTCTATTACTAAACCTCCCGCGCCTAAATAATAAAAATTTAAAGTGTGCTCGCTTTTAAAAATTTGGGTAAATATGCAGAGTATAATTACATTATCTCAGGCAGCCCAGGTGGCTCAGCGGTTTAGCGCCTCCTTCAGCCCAGGGCCTGATCCTGTAGTCCTGGGATCGAGTCCCATGTCAGGCTCCCTGCATGGAGTCTGCCTCTCTATCTCTCTGGGTCTCTCATGAATAAAATCTTTAAAAAATAATTACATTATCCCGTAATTTCATATTCTCCAATAACCCACAGTCATCATTTATTTTTGGAAGAAAAACACACTTGTGCCCTTCACTTCATCCCTTCCCCGTAGAGGTAGGAGCTCTTTCCGGGGGATTAGCATCTCTTTAGGAAGTTCCACTCTATCGGCTTCGCCTCTTCAGTGGCGGTCTTCCTTCTACACGACAAGGGTCTTATACACTCCACACACAACCGCCCTCTCCCTAAACCTAAGACGTTAAGCAGCCGTTGCCCGCCCTGTGACGTCTCAGCTTCCACAGAAGTCGGCCGCGGCCTGAAGCCCTCCCAGCCGTACGGACACCTGCCATCCTCTAAGATGGCCGCGCCCTCGGTGCTCCAGCCTTAACGCCTGCGCTGGGCAGGGCACAAAGGGCGCCGCCATCTTTCTTCCCTCGGCCGATAAACGTGCCTGGTGGCTTTGATAGACACCAACTTCTGAAGTCTTACCCAGTTAGCATAGCTTTATTGGTCATCTCTCGCAGCGAGGAGGTAAAAACACTAGCGGGGCCAGTAATGATTTCGATTTCACTACAAAGCCGCTATAGCCCCCACCTTCAGAAACGCCGGGGTGGGCGTGGCCTCTACGTCATAGAGCAGGGCCCGCCATCCGAGTTCCAAAATCCCGCAGCGCGCCAAGGGCCTCGCGGGATTCGCTGGTCTCGGTGGATCCGAGTCCCTAGGTGCTGCGAGGAAGCGCATCCGGACAGGAAGTGGCTATGGACGTTGGGGGCTTTTCGTCGCTGCGTTCAGCCTCTGTGGAGGTTCGGGTTCAGGTGAGTCAGGTTCCGGGCTTGGTTCTCGGCCTGTGGGGTCCGTGAAACGGGAGCGTGTGTGAAGGACCGCAGTTGGGATTTATTTGGATTCAATCATTAAGGAATCCGGGGAGCGTGATGGGGCCTTTGGGAGTCAGTGATGAAAAGTCTGAAGACATCGCGACTGAGAGGCCCACTTTGTTAGGGTTTGAAGTCCACGTGGGTCGCTCTGCCCCTGGGACTTGGTGGTTGAGAAGTGGGGTGGAAAGTATATGCGTGAATTTGCCCAGCTTCCGTGTGTTAGAGGAGCCTAGGTTGGAGATGTCCCTATTGGTTTCTTCAGCCTGTTGTGGGTATGGCACTTTTAATACAGGACTCACCCTAAGAGGCTCCTGGTGGGCGCTCTCCGTGTTCGAGGAGATCCAGGGCCCCTGGAGAATCGGAGGGTTCAGGCTTAAGCCTTGAATGCTGGAAACAGACCTGAGGCTGCATTTTCTCCAGTTAATCCAAACCCAGTTCTCTCCTTCAAGTCCATCATTACGGACCTTCCTGAAAACTTTGTCTCCCAACATCTCTCTTCGCATTGTCCCCACAAAATCAAGTGTGTTCTGAGTGAGCTAGTGACACAATGACTCTTTTTTTTTTTTTTTAAGATTTTATTTACTTATTCATGGGAGACAGAGAAAGAGAGAGGCAGAGACACAGGCAGAGGGAGACGGAGGCTCCTCGCAGGGATCACGCCCTGAGCCGAAGGCGAACGTCCAACTGCTGAGCCACCCAGGCGTCCGGACATATTTACTCTTAAAAGATGTAGCTTTTGTTCTTCTTGCCTCAAATTAATTATAGTCATGGATATTTTCTTTTAGGGTCATTCTAAGTAAAAGCATCTCCTCTACCCTATATTCTGTTCCATAGTGAGAACCTTTCCCCCCCACCCCTCACATTTAGGAGCATCTGTATATCTGTATAAGCATAAGGAAAATTGATTGTATCATGTCCTTTCATATCCTCAACGTATTTGCATAGAAGATGATACTTATACAGTTTTAATCATTGCAGTAATACCAACACAGGTTGGTGAGCCATTGCCATGGTGTCTGAATCAAAAAAATTTTTTAAAGATTTTATTTATTCATGAGAAACACAGGGAAGAGGCAAAGACATAGGCAGAGGAGGGGAGCCTGATAAGGGACTTGATCCCAGGACCCTGAGCCAAAGGCAGACACTCAACCACTGAGCCACCCAGGCATTCCTGAATCAAACATATTAATATAAGTGGTAATGACGTGAAATATTCAAAAGTATTGTTACAGTTTTAGTAGTTTTATGGAGGTTTAATTTACATACCATAAAATTGACTAAGTATTTGCAGTTCAGTGAATTTCTAGAGTTGTGCAACCATGAGCAAATCCAATTTCAAGACACTCCAATTTTAAAACATTGCCATCACCTGGAAAAGTTTTTCTTTTTCTTTTTAATTTTAAAGATTTTATTTATTTATTCATGAGAAATAAAGGAGAGGCAGAGACACAGGCAGAGGAAGAAGCAGGCTCCTTGCAGGGAGCTGCACGCAGGACTCCATCCCAGAACCCCGGGATCACACCCTGAACCAAAGACAGACGCTCAACCTAGGCTGAGCCACCCAGACGTCCCTGTTTTCTTGGTCCTCTGTACACTGAGTCTCCACTCCTACCCCCAGCCACACACAACCACTGATCATCTCCTAGGGTCTGTTAATTTGCAACTTCTAGACATTTCATATAAACAGAATCATATATGTAGTCTTTTATTGCCTTTTTTCATTAGCATTGTATTTTGGTGTACGTTATAATTATCACTAGATTTTCCCTTTTTTTTGCAATTAATTTATTGAGGTAAAATTGACATACAATAAGCTACAGATATTTAAACCATACCATTTGGGGATCCCTGGGTGGCTCTGCGGTTTGGCGCCTGCCTTTGGCCCAGGGCGCGATCCTGGAGTCTCCGGTCTCTGCCTCTCTTTCTCTCTCTCTGTGTCTATCATCAATCAATCAATCTTAAAAAAAAAAAATAAACCATACCATTTGGTAAATTTGTTATATATACTCAGGATAGTGTCCCCACATCATGAAGATCATGAACATACCCCTCACAGCCAAATTTTCTGTGTTCCTTTTTAATCCATCCCTCTCATATTTCCCCTTCCCTCCCAAGTAACTGCTGATCTATTTCTCACTACTGTAGGCTAGTTTATATTTTTTAAAGTTTTATTGAAATGGACTACAGGATGTACTTGTTTTTATTATGATTTGATTTATTCAGCATGAGTATTTTGAGATAACATTCTTCTTTTTTAAGATTTTATTTATTTACTCATGAGAAACGCAGAGAGAGAGAGAGAGAGAGAGAGAGAGAGAGGGGGGCAGAGACACAGGCAGAGGGAGAAGCAGGCTCCACTCAGGGAGCCCGACGCGGGACTCGATCCTGGAACTCCGGGATCACGCCCTGGGCTGAAGGCCACGCTAAACCGCCGAGCCACCCGGGTTTCCCTTGAGATAACATTCTTGTGTGTATCAGTAGTTCCTTTTTCCCCCTTATTTCTGAATGATCCATTGGATGTATATAATGCCTTTTGTTTAGCTAAACTTGTTACTTTTCTGTTTGTTTTCTGTGTACAAGATTATGTTGTTTTAGCAAGTATAGCTGTATTCTGCATTTCTAATCCGGATGCCTTTAAGTTTTAGTTATTTAATGATTTGTTACCTATTATTGAATTGATTAGAACCTGTATTATAATAATGGAAGAAGGGGTGATCGCAGCCACTTTTGCCTTTTTTTTTTTTTTTTTTTAAGATTTTATCCATTTATTCGTGAGAGACATGGAGGCAAAGACACAGGCAGAGAGAGAATCAGGCTCCCTGCAGGGGACTTAATCATGACCTGAGCCAAAGGCAGACACTCAACCACTGAGCCACCCAGGTGCCCCTTTTGCCTTGTTCTTAATTCTAGGAGAAAAATATTCAGAATTCTATCATTAAGTCTGATACTAGTTTTGGTTTTTTGTGGATGCCCTGTATCAGTTTGAATAAGATCCCTCTGTTCTTAGTTTTTCAAGAGTTTTAATCATGAATGGTGATGTGACATGTGGTTACATACTTTTTCTATATCTCTTCAGAACATGTGGGTTTTATACTTTATTATATTAATTTGGAGTGTTATATTTATTTATTTTCACATGATAAAACCAAACTGGCATTCCTGGGATAAATCCCCCTTAGTCATTGTAATTCCTTTTTATATTATCCTAGATTTGTTCTGCTAATTTTTCTTTTTTTCTTTAAAAAAAATCCGTTCGATGAAGAGCACCTGGGTGGCTCAGTCAATTAAGCGTCTTCCTTCAGCTCAGGTCATGATCCCAGAGTCCTGGGATTGAGCCCTTCATGGGCTCCTGCTCAGCGGGGAGTCTGCTTCTCCCTCTGCTCCTCATCTCGCTCATGCTCTCGCTGTCTCTCTCTGTCTCGCTCTCTCAAATAAAATCTTTTTTTTTTTTTAATAAATTCTTATTCATTGACAAACAGTTCAGTATTGGTTTCAGGAATGGAGTTCAGTGATTCATCCTTTACATATAACAGCCAGTGCTCATTATAACAAATGCCCCCTTAATACTCATCACCTGTCTATCCCATTCCCCACCCACCTCCCTCCATCAACTCTTAGTTCTGACATGATTTGTTTCCTTCTCTCCTTTTTTCCCCCCCTCATATATTCTTCCATTTTGTTTCTTAAATTCCACATGAGTGAAATCATACTTGTCTTTCTCTGATTGGCTTACACCGCTTATTGTTTTAGTAATATGTAACAGTTTTTCATCTATATTCCTGAAAGAGAATTTAGAAAAAGAAAATTACGCCTTTGTCTGGCTTTGATGTTTTGGTGATAGTGACACCATGGAATGAATACATCTGGGCGTAGGCTTTTCTTTGTGAGACAGTTTTTTTTTTTTTTTAAAAGTAGGCTCCATGCCCAGCACAGAGCCCAATATGGGGCTTGATCTCATGACCCTGAGGTTAAGACCTAAGGTGAAATCAAGAGTCAGTCACTTAACTGACTGAGCCACCCAGGCGCCCCTGTGAGACAGTTTTTAATTACTAATTCAATTTTTTTTTAGAAGTGTCTTTTCTTTCTTTTCTATCTTTCTTTCTTTTCTTTTTTCTTTCTTTTCTTTTTTCTTTCTTTCTTTCTTTTCTTTTTTTTCTTTCTTTTCTTTCTTTCTCTCTCTCCCTCCCTCCCTCCCTCCCTCCCTCCCTTCTTTCCTTCCTTCCTTCCTTCCTTCCTTCCTTCCTTCCTTCCTTCCTTCCTTCTCTTTCTTTTCTTTTTTTTTCTTTCTTTCTTCCTGACACAGAGAGAGGCAGAGACATAGGCAGAGGGAGATGCAGGCTCCATGCAGAAAGCCAGATGCAGGGGATCCCTGGGTGGTGCAGCGGTTTGGCGCCTGCCTTTGGCCCAGGGTGCGATCCTGGAGACCCGGGATCGAATCCCATGTTGGGCTCCCGGTGCATGGAGCCTGCTTCTCCCTCTGCCTGTGTCTCTGCCTCTCTCTCTCTGTGACTATCATAAATAAATAAATAAAAATTAAAAAAAAAAAAAAAGAAAGAAAGCCAGATGCAGGACTTGATTCCAGGACTCTAGGATCACGCCCTGAGCTGAAGGCAGATGCTCAACCGCTGGGCCACCCAGGCATCCCTAGGACTGTTTTTCTGTCACTTTTGTTATTTGACTCTTTCCAGGCATTTGTCCATTTCATCTAAATTATTATTAATTTATTTTTACATTTTTGTTTTTAATCCATGGTTACTCAGAAACATGCTAATTTCCAAATGTTTATATATTTCCTGAATTCATTCTAAAGTGAGTATCTAATTCAGTTCTATTATAGTTGGAAAAAATATTTGAAATGTATTGACATTTGTTTTATATCTGATATTATCTTTTCTGGAGGATGTTTCATGTACCTTTGAAGACAATGTATATTTTGTTGCTGTTGAGTGTGGCATCAAATAATTGTTGGCTGATTGTGGTGTTCAAGTCTTAAATATATCTGCTGGTTTTCTGTTTTTGTTTTTTTGTTTTTTTTTTAAGTTATTGACAGTGGGATTTTGAAGTTTTCTATTTCTATCTTCAGTTCTGTCAGTTTTTGTGTCTTGTGATTCTGCTATTAGGTGTATATAGATTTATAATTTATAGCTTCCTCATTTATATACTTTTTTTTATCTTATTACCAACCAGAGAAAATTCACATAAGCCTTGGCGCTAGAGTTTTTATTAGAGTTAATGTACACACACATGACTGCCTGTATGGCTGACTTTAGTCTCCTCCAGCCCCTCCAGAGGCATGGCTGATACCACCTAGTCCAAGGCCCTTCACCATAAACCACTTTATTAGAATAGACTACCTGACTGTCTTGCATGGCCCAAGACTCCCAGGTGAGCATAGACACTCTTAATTAGGCAGGATATTCCGTGGACTTAGAAGTTTCCTCCTTGGAACTAAGGGCAAAAGCTAAACCTCTGTTGGGCAAGGTTAATCATTTAGTGCACAAAGTGGGATAAGACTGTCCTTATGGTTTGCTTTGTTCATTAGTCTTCACATTGAAGTGTGTGTACCCATGGAGTGTATAAAAACTTTCAAAGCAATTCATGAGGACACATGCTTTTTAAAGACACAATGTCCAGATCTTTGGAACCTTCCGTATGTCCTAAATGGATGTGCCTTATTAGCCATCTGCCTCTGAGGCATCATGCTCTGCTGCTTTTGCTTTTCTACCATCTATCTATCTATCTATCTATCTATCTATCTATCTATCTATCTATCTATCTATTTAAGATTGACTTATTTATTCATGAGAGATAGAGAGAGAGAGAGGCAGAGACACAGGCAAAGGGAGAAGCAGGCTCTATGCAGGGAGCCCCACGTGGGACTCCATCCTGGATCCCGGGATCACACCCTGAGCTAAAGCCAGATGCTCAACCGCTGGGCCACCCAGGTTCCCCCCCTCCTCCCCTTTAATAGCCATGCCACTTCTACGTCACAGACGAAAGCCATACCTTTCACACATTTAGAACCCTGCCTTATTGCCCCAAGTGTGGAAGCTTTGGGGGCACCAAATAAAGGAATAGTTGGAAATACTGAGGTTCATTAAGGTAAGTGCATAGCAGCAGTGAAACACCTGGGCCAAGAGGGAATGTACACTCAAAGTCACTTGCTTTTTAGCCCGCAGGTTCCAGGTCTCCAAGAGCAAGAGTGATCGAGTGAAGGAATGAGGGAAGAAAGAAGTACTAGGACTTGGAAATCATTGCTTCTAGGGACAACTTCAAGTGGACACCAAGATTTCTGACTTCAAGAACTTTGTGGCAGATGCAGAAGAGACAAGAAACAGAATCCATGTCACTGTTTCATGAGCACAGAAGATGATCAAAGCCCAGGTGATTTTCATTTGTGTGCACTTTTCCTGCGTTTTCTGACAGCTTGTGGTAACCTGAAACAAATCAGTTCAACACTTTTGTATGAATTGAAATAATTGGATTTAGGGAGAAATTAAATTAGATTCTAGATTCAAAAGCAAGGCAAAGTGAAATCAGGAATATATTACTCATAGCAGTCATCCTGAAGGACTAACATTGATTGGGACACAGTGTGTGACTGTGGTACATCCTGGAGGTTATGTTACCTGTCACTTTGTGTCTGATATCTCTAACAAACATCACAACCAGAGAGACATGAAAAGCTATGTGATATGCACTGGCTCTGGGAGGAAGGCAGACCAGTTTCTTGGAGGATTCAGTAATTTATACCACTTAGGTCTCAGGAAATTTCTTTGGTGGATTTTCTCAGGATTGTGAGATTGAGCCCCATGTCAGACTCTGTACTGTGTGGATCCTGCTTAAGATTCTCTCTCCCGGATAGCCCTGGTGGCTCAGCGGTTTAGTGCTGCCTTCAGCCCAGGGTGTGATCCTGGAGACCCGGGATCGAGTCCCACGTCTGGCTCCCTGCATGGAGCCTGCTTGTCCCTCTGAGTGTGTCTCTGCTTCTGTGTGTCTCTCATGAATGAATAAAGAAATAAAATCTTTAAAAATAATAATAACAAATAAAACAAAATTTAAAAAAATATTCTCTCTCCCTCTCCTTCTGCCTGCACTGGGTCCCTGGACCCTGGTTCACTTTCTGTCAAAAGAAAAGTCCATGAGTTCATAGTCATACTCAACAAACAAATATTTTTGTTATTACAAACCATAAGAATGAACTGCCTGGTTAATGGCTCTTTCTTTTCTTTTTTTCCCCTTTTTCTTTTTTCAAGATTTTATTTATTTGACAGAGAGAGAGACACAGAGAGCACAAGTGGAGGCAAATGGCAGAGGGAAAAGGAAAAACAGACTCCCCGCTGAATAGGGAGCCTGATGTGGAGCTTGATCCCAGGATTGAAGCCAGACTCTTAACTGCCTGAGCTACCCATGTGCCCCATTAATGTTTTTTTCTAAAATTGTATGTGTTTGTTCAGAGTGGCGACAGAGAAATCGGTTATGGGGTCTAGTCACATTTCACATTCTAATGTGCCAACTCATGGTTTTAAACATGTTTACAAATGTTGGTTTTGGAGTCTGGGTGACTGCACACTTCATTTAGCCATCATACCCCTGAGTTTTCTCATGTGTAGAACGGGGTTAATGACGGTGGCACTCACATCATAAAGTAGGGTCTAAAATGCATTACTCTAGGCAAAGCATCTAGAAGACAGTCTGGTTGATAGAAAGTGTTATATAAGAACATCTAGTGCCCACAGCTTCCCAACACTTGTTATTATATTATCAAATTGCATATTTTCAGAGTCTGTATGAGCCAATATTCTTTTGCCTTTTTTTATTTTGCATTTTCCCAATCACTTGTGAGGTTCAGATTCTTGTCCCTTTGTTGCTTTTTTGGATTATTTTCTTCTGTGATATGCCGTCCTCCTTCTTGGCTCATTTAAAAAAATTTTTTTTGTCTTATTTGTAATTGCTGATCTTATGGTATATTGGTCTTTTATTTTTAAAATTTTTTATCTTATTTTAAGATTTTTATTTATTTATTCATGAGAGCCAGAGAGGCAGAGACATAGGTAGAGGGAGAAGCAGGCTCCCTGGGAGCCTGATGCGGAACTCGATCCCAGGACCTGAGCCAAAGGCTCTCAACCACTGAGCCACCCAGGTGCCCCATATTGATCTTTTTTGTGTTGCAGATATTTTTCTAGAATCTTATCTTTTAGCTTTTCTTCTTAATATATTTTTCCATGCAAATGTTTTATTTTTGATTCAAATTAAAATTTGTTAGTCTTTTTCTTTATGGCTTTTTACTTGAACCATAAATATTCCATATTTTCTTCTTTCTTAAGTTCTTTCTTTAAAAGTTTATGTCCTATATTTATTGATGTTGTAGAATAATAACACATATATGCCTATATCTATATAATAACATAGGTGCCTGAAAAATTACTCCAAAACTTAACAACTTCAAACAAGATATATTTTTTATCTCACACTTTCTGTGGGTCAGTAATTTCAGCATGACAGTATGTATTGATTTTATTGACAACACTTCTAACACCAAATGAGGTTTTTTCCTCCTGATACCAAGTATGTGATCTCTTCCAATACCACTTTTCCAGCCCTCTGATACTGACTACCTGCAGTTAGCATCAGATTACACAGGTTTAAGGGTACAGACCTGCAAGAATGCCCCCACTTCAGATACCAATCTCAAGGCTTGGTCTCCTGTACTGATGGGCTCTAAGTCATGGTTTCTGTGGTCCTTTTCTCAGGACAGAGTATGGGAATATGCCACTTTTCTAGCAGCTGGATATGCTCACCAACTTAGAAGCTTGCCGAACCTGTGGTTTTGGGGGTTTTATGGAGGTTTCATTTCTTAGGCATGATTGACTAACTCGTTTACTGTTGAGTGACTGAATTTAGGAAGTGGGGCTAAGTTCCAATCTTGTAATCACATTGTTTGTTTCTCTGGCAACCAGCCCCTATTCTGTAGTTGTATGGGGGCCTGGGCTAACAGTCATCTCATTAGCACACAAACAACTCATCACTGTGGAGATCCTAAGATTTTCGAAGTTCTTTGTACTAGGAACTGGGACCAAAAACCAAATATATATCTTTTGTCATATCACTACTGGGTACTTGGTTTCACAGTCTCTCATACTATAATCAAGACTATAATCAAGTTGTAAGTCAGGGTGGCATCTGATTTGGAGGCTCGAGTGGGGAAGGATGCACTTCTAAGCTCACTTACTGAGTTGTTCACAGGATTCATTTCTAGAAGGGCTGATCAGATGAGATCTTCATCTGATGAGTTCCTACCTGTCTGCTCATGTAAGATTCTTACTTATTAGTTTCTTGCTACATGGGCTTTCTCATCATGCCACTTGTTTTATCAGAGTCGTCAGAGGATGGATTCTGTTAGCAAGGTGTAGTCAGATGTAGTATAATTGTAAAAGTGCAGTGTAGTCACTTTTGCTGTATTTTCTTTAGAAACAATTCCTGAGGCCAGGCCATGCTCAAGGGCAGGGCACTTGATAAAGGGACATGAATACCTGGTGTGTAATAAGGAATTTGGCTGACCTTTGTCTCTGATTCCTGAGAGGTACCTTTAAACCCTTGGAATTACCTGTGTGACAGGAGTGTCTTTGTTTTTCATCATGGGCCACGGGGACTACACTTTATGCTAATGAGTTGATTCATGTAGGCCCTGAATACTTTGTGCAAATGAGGTATCTCAAGATGGGACTATCCATGTGAGAAAGACCAACCATGTGATTAGAGGGTTGTGGCTTTGAACAGGTGACCTTGAGGAAGGGTAAGGATTTGGAGATTGAGTTCAGCAATGTGGTCTGTGTTTCAGTAAATCATGTGTAAATAATGAAGCCTCAATATAAACTCTGGACACTGAGAATTTGGTGAGCATCCTTGGTTTGTAGTATTCTTGAGTATTGTCAACGTTGTGGCTGGGAGTAGATGCTGTTCACAGTTCACAAGAAGTCATGTGTTTTAGTACCAAATGTGTTTCATGGCTGGCCATTTTGGCACAAAAAATCAGGACTTTCAAGATAATATTGCATTCTTTTCTGAATTCTGTTGTTTCTGTGGTGGTTGATCTGGCTTTTTGTTTCTAGATGCTTTTATAGTTTCTCTTTGCATTTAGTATATTATAGTTTTAGTCTAATGTGTTGAGGTGTATAGTTGTGAGTTTTTCAGCTTTGGGGTCTTTAGATACTGTTTCTCCATTACTCTCTTTATCTTTTTGAGAAACTATAAGCAGGTATACATTAGATCTTTTTAACACTATATGTTTATTAACCTCTTCCTTAGGTTTTCCTTCTATGCTGCATTTTTTTTTTTTTAATTTAGTCCTGAGAGAGAGAGAGAGAGAGAGGCAGAGACACAGGCAGAGGGAGAAGCAGGTTCTATGCAGCGAGTCTGATGTGGGACTCAATCTCGGGTCTCCAGGATCAGGCCCTGGGCTGAAGGTGGCGCTAAGCTGCTGAGCCACCAGGGCTGGCCCAATGCTGCATTTTTTAGAATTCCTTCAGTTATATTCCAGTTCACTACAGTGTATTTTAATCTGCTGTTTTCCTGTCCACCAGTATATGTATAGATATATATGTTTGACAATTAGAAGTTTTTTTTTTTCCTCCCAAGTTTTCCTAACCAAATTTAACGGTCTTTTTTTGTGTTAGGTATACCTTGTATGGTTTCTCTTATTCTTTTACACTTACTGAAAACACTATCTCATGAATTCTGAATGTGGAGGCTGGTCATGGTTGATTCTTACACTGGCTATGAAGTTTTGATGTGAAAAGCAGAAATATTTTGTTTGTCCTGATGTTTTTTGCCTATTTTTAGTATTTGGAAATGGTGCTAAAATATTTGCCAAGAAAGATTTTGCTTCTACAAAAATGCTGGGTAAAAAAAAAAAAAAAAAAAAGATTATTTATTTATTTATTTTAGAGAGAGCATGGGGGGTACGGGAGCAGAGTGAGAGAGATTCCTCAAGCAGACTCCCAGCTGAGCACAGAACTCCATCTCAGGACCCTGAGATCATTACCTGAGCCAAAATCAAGAGCCGACCCCTCAGCTGACTGAGCCACCCAGGCACCCTGCTTCTACTAAAATGTGTTTAAGAAAAGTATATAGATGAGGCTATATAATGGTTAGAACAACCTCCCTCATGCTTCTTCCCTGTTAATGAAAGTGATTCACATCTTATTAAACAGGACCATATTATTACAGGAATCACTGACACTGGAGGATGTGGCTGTGGACTTCACCTGGGAAGAGTGGCAGCTCCTGGGCCCCGCCCAGAAGAACCTGTACCGGGACGTGATGTTGGAGAACTATAGGAACCTGGTGTCAGTGGGTGAGGGCAGCTTCCCTGTGTCACTTAGAGGTGCCTAGTCACTGGCTTTTCCTCTATCACTTGATGAAAGCTTTGCAGTCATTGTGGTCTTCAGAAGAGTCTCCTATCTTGGCCCTAAACAAAAGGGGATAATCTTTTCTATGCTGAAAGAGAACCTTTACTTTGCATGTGAGAAATTATTTTGTCTCTAAAATGTAATATTTTCTCATCTTAACCTATTATACCCAAGTCTTTTGTTGTTTCTTATGAATAGGGTGTCAGGCTACCAAACCAGATGCATTGTCCAAGTTGGAACACAGAGATGAGCCATGGATAACAGAGGATGAAATCCAGAGTAGAACCCATACAGGTGAGTGAGTGAGAACCAGCAAGGGGAGTGACTGAAAAAGTTATATTCTAGTCATTAAGAGAAAGTGTCATATTCTAGTCATTAGGAGAATGTGTCAGGATACCTTAATAGCTCCTCCACATATTCCTTTCCCCAGATGAGAACTTTCTTTGTATTTAACTTTGAATATGCTCCTATCTCTTCTTGAGTCTGATACTTACTTCATCTTACATCTTTATCATTTTCTTTTAAACTGGAATCATAGTCAGTAGTAAAGAGCCACTTCCACATCATCTTTAAAACACTTTTATTCCAAGGGCGCTTGGGTAGCTCAGTGGTTGAGCATCTGCCTTTGACTCAGGTCATGATCCCGAGGTCCTAGGATCAAGTCTGCATCAGGCTCCCTGCTTCTCCCTCTCCCTATGTTACTGCCTCTCTCTCTCTGTCTCTCTCTGTCTCTCATGAATAAATAACTAAAACCTTAAACACTTATTCCATGCCATCTTCTTGAGAGAATTTGTTATTCTCCTCTTTTCCTAGGATTTGGGAAGCTTGATAGTCATTTCCAAGAGGACTCTCAAAACCACAGATTTCTTAAGAGCACACAACGATATGGGCAACAGTGTACATTTAGAAATACTGTTCATCTGAGCAAAATAAATTTTGCCATAACACAAAATCATGTGTTTGACTTAAGCAGAAAAGCTTTGAAATCAAGTTTGAGTTTAGTTAACCAGAAGAGAAAATATGAAATAAAGAAGGCCACTGAGTTTAATGGAGATGAGAAATCTTTTCTACATGGTAATCACGAACATTTGTATTCTGGAATGCAATTCCTTGAAAATGCAAAACATATCAGCACTAAATTCCAAGTCCTTAAGCATCAGAAGATGCATAAAATGGAGAAACCCCATACATGCATGGAAGGTGAGAAAACCTGCATTAGGAAGTCTCAGCTCATTTACCATCAGAGCAGTCATAGAGGAGAAAAACCCCATGGGTGTGATCCATGTGGTAGATCCTTCTCCAGAAATATCATGTTCACTAAACATCAGAAAACTCCTACGCAAGACAAAGTCTTTATAACCAGTGAATACAGAAAAGGCTCTAGTGTGAAGAGGAGTCTCACTGTGCCTCAGCAAACCCAAACAACAGAGACATCCTACACATGCAGTGAGTGTGGAAAAGGCTTCACCATGAAGCGCTATCTGATTGCCCATCAACGAACTCATAGTGGAGAGAAACCGTATGTGTGCAGCGAATGTGGAAAAGGCTTCACTGTAAAGAGCAATCTCATTGTGCATCAGCGAACTCATACAGGGGAGAAACCCTATATATGCACTGAATGCGGAAAAGGCTTCACAATGAAGCGCTATCTTGTTGTACATCAACGAACTCATACTGGAGAGAAACCCTATGTATGTAGTGAATGTGGAAAAGGCTTTACCGTGAAGAGTAATCTCATCGTACATCAGCGATCTCATACTGGGGAAAAATCTTACATGTGTAGTGAATGTGGAAAAGGCTTCACCACAAAGCGCACCCTCATTATACATCAGCGAACTCACACAGGAGAGAAGTCTTACTTATGTAGTCAATGTGGAAAAGGCTTCACCACAAAGCGTACCCTGATTATACATCAGCGGACTCACACAGGAGAGAAACCCTATGAATGCAGTGAGTGTGGTAAAGCCTTCAGCCAGAAGATATGCCTCATACAACATGAGAGATGTCATACAGGAAAGACTCCATTTGTGTGTACTGAGTGTGGAAAGTCGTATTCTCACAAATATGGTCTCATTACCCATCAGAGAATTCACACGGGAGAGAAACCCTATGAGTGCAATGAATGTGGAAAAGCCTTTACCACAAAGTCAGTACTCAACGTCCATCAAAGAACTCATACAGGAGAGAGACCATATGGATGTAGTGATTGTGAGAAAGCCTTCTCCCACTTGTCAAACCTTGTTAAACATAAGAAAATGCACACCAAAGAAATGAGTAGATTGAGTCAGGTTGGAAGTTCCTTTAACACAGAGTCACAGCTCATTACTTATGAGTGAACTCCTACAAAACAGTATCCCTGTGAATGTGATGACCTGCGGCAACCAAGGCTTCATTAACCATCCGTGCTTCCAGGAGATTGGAATGTGATCATAGTACTGCCGGTTGTCAGATGTGTGCCCTGCAGAGATAACTTGTCGAGGAGGTAAATCTGGTGGCTACAGTGAAAGTGGTGTAGTGCCTTTAGTGATCCTTACCTCATATTTTCTGTCAGTGAAAACATGTTTGAAAAACCGATACATTCAACATGGAAATGCATTGAGCAAAACTTTCTAGCTTTATTATATTCTGAAAAGTGTGTACTGATACAGATTCTGTGAATGCGGAGACTAGGAAGGCCTTCATTGGGAAGGTAGACTTTATTATCAGGGATCGTCCTAAATCATCAGTGAGCTTATTGTTTATAGAAATATGATTTTTTAAAAAATGATGATCATAGGAAAGCTTTTATCCAGAAAGAAGACCTCTGTGTCAGAATTCACACTGGAGAAAAACTTTTATGGCAGGATGTCAGTGATACATTCTGCTTTGTTTTGTCAGGAAATGATACAGAAATTAAAACTTCATGAACATGCTAACTGGAGAGTACCTATAGTCAAATATCCGAGAACTCATGAAGGAATTAAATCCTGTGAAAGTGGTAAATGTTGGGAGTGCTTTTAATGTTACAAATCAGACCTCATTAGAAATCAGATAATTCACCTGATGTACATTTTCAAAAGATACTTGAAACCTTCATCTAGTGTCTTTTTCAGCAATTCCATAATTTTAAAAAGTAGTCTGCTTCCTCATCACTGATTAATATTTATTATTACATACAATGCAGAGTATTGTGTGGAGTGTTCTAGGACTACCTTGTATTATATGATTTTTTTTTACCTTTCCTTGGCTCTAAACTTAATTGTAAATTTAGCATATTGAGGTAGTTTAAAAGGAAACTGAATGTTTTAAATTTATAAAATAATAGGTATTTGTACTTAACTAAGTTTATAAATATGACCAAATATTTTATAAAACCACCTTCCAATTTATTTTTATAAAATGTTTAATTTGGAATCATTTTAACTTACAAGAAACTGCAAAATAGTCCAGAGATCCTTGGTATCCTTTACCTAATGTCTCCCAATAAAAACATTTATATAAACCACATCTTATTTTTGAATCCAGGAAAATGACTTTGGTAACATACCATTAGCTAAACCCTTAACCTTATTTGGATTTCATTAGATTTTCATGTGTTTTTTTTAATATTGTAATTCTAAGTTTTATTACATATACCACAACTATGATACAAAGCTGTAATCAACAGACTCCCTCATTATACTTTTTTATGCTCCTATCCTTTATGCAAACCTACCTCTCATAACCACTTACCTGTTTGCTATCAGTATAATTGTATAATTGTATGAATTTATAAAAATCATTTTTACAATTGAATTTTATATATTTTGTGTTGTATTTATATAATCTTATAATTTTTCCATAAAAGTTATTACAATATTGACTATATGCAAATTTATAATTTTTTATTAATAGGAAGTATAGGGACACCTGGGTGGCTCAGCAGTTAAGCGCCTGGCTTTGGCCCAGGGCGTGATCCTAGGGTCTCAAGATCAAGTCCCACATCAGGCTCCCTGCATGGAGCCTGCCTCTCTCTCTCTATGTCTCTGCCTCTCTCTCTCTCTCTCTTTCTCTGTGTCTCTCATAAATAAATAAATTTTTAAAAAGTAGGAGGTATGTAAGCTCTTCATGTTTTTGTCATTTGGCAAATTGCTGTGAAGACTTACATGAGTTGGAGGATGGTTTTTTTATTTTTATTAGTAATAACATACTGGATGACCAGTTTGTATACCCCTTCACTCTTGGAAGAGATTTCCTGGTTTCGGCTCTTGTAAAGATGGTATGAAATCTGCATACAGGGTTTTGTGTGAACATAAATTTTCATTTCTCTACAATAAATATTCAGGCGTATGATTGTTGGAATCTATGGTAAGTTGTGTTTAGCCTTAAAAGAAACTTTCTTCCAGTGTGATTGCACTCTTACATTCTCACTAGCAGTATATGAAATATTGTTCTGTATCCTCTCCAGCACTTGGTATTCAGTACACTTGACACCTTAACAATATGAGAGTTAGGGGCACCAACCCCCATGCAGTTGAGAATCCACATACATATACTGTAACTACTCTTGACTGGAAGCCTTATCAATAACACAAACAATTGACAAAAACATATTTTGTACATTATATGTGCTATATACTAAAAGATAGGGAAAAGAAAATTATTTTTTTTTAAAAAGATTTATTTATTTATTTATGATAGACATAGAGAAAGAGAGGCAGAGACACAGGAGGAGGGAGAAGCAGGCTCCCTGCCGGGAGCCCGACGTAGGACTCGATCCCAGGACTCCAAAGGCAGGCGCTAAACCGCTGAGCCACCCAGGGATTCCCAAAAGAAAAGGTTATTAAGAAAATCAGACTTCTGGGGAAGAAAGATAAAGACCATATGGTTTCATGTCATATGTGGAATTAAGAAACAGAACAAATGAATAAAGACCAAAAACAACTCAAACTCTTAAATATAGAGAACAAAAATGGATGGTTACGAGTGGAGGTCGGTGGGAGAACGAGAGGAAAAAGGGATTAAGAGTATGCTTAATGTGGGTGCTTGAGTGGCTCAGTTGGTTAAGCGACTGCCTTTGGCTAAAGTCATAATCCCAGGGTCCAGGGTTGGATGGGGCTCTCTGCTCAGTGGGGAGCCTGCTTCTTCCTCTCCCTCTCTTTGTCCATGCTCTCTCTCAAAATCTTTATTATTTTTATATTTTTTAGATATTATTTATTTATTCATGAGAGACACAGAGCGAGGCAGAGACACAAACAGAGGGAGAAGCAGGCTTCATGCAGGAGCCCGACGACTCGATCCTGGGTCTCCAGGATCAGGCCCTGCACTGAAGGTGGTGCTAAACTGCTGAGCCACCCGGGCTGCCCTCAAAATCTTTTTTAAAAAAATACACTTGGGTGGGACACCTGGGTGGCTCAGTGGTTTAGCGCCTGCTTTCGGCCCAGGGCATGATCCCAGAGTCCCGGGATCGAGTCCTATATCAGGCTCCCTGCATGGAGCCTGCTTCTCCCTCTGCCTCTGCCTCTTTCTCTCTCTCTCTGTCTCTCATGAATAAATAAATAAATTTTTTAAAAAGTACACTTGGGGATCCCTGGGGTGGCTCAGCGGTTTAGCACCTGCCTTTGGCCCAGGTCGTGATCCTGGAGTCCCGGGATTGAGTCTCACAAAGAGCTCCTTGCATGAAGTCTGCTTCTCCCTCTGCCTGTGTCTCTGCCTCTCTGTGTGTCTCATGAATAAATAAAAATCTTTTTTTTTTTTAAAAAGTACACTTAAATGTGGTGAGCACTGAATATAGAATTGTTGCATCACTATATTGTACACCTGAAACTAATATAACACTACATTAATTACACTGGAGATTTAAAAAGTTTATAAAGTCTAACAAAAAAGTTGTAAGGAAAATACACAGTACTACACTGTAAAAAAATTCACATATACGTGAACCCATATAGTTCAAACCATGTTGCTCAAGGGTCAACTGTATATTTTATTTTAGCCATTCTACTAGCAACATAGGAGAGACTCAGTTGTTCTCCATACTCCCCAGCACTTGGTATTTTTGCTGTATTTTACAGTAACTGTTCTCTTGGTATATAGTAGTAAACAATCTTGAGCTTAAATTTCATTTCCCTAATGGCCAATGATGTTCAACACATCACTATTATTAGACTTATTTCTTTTTTTTTTTTAGACTTACTTCTCTTGTACCTTTTGACTGCCTTTACCTTCATCCACAATATACCCCCACCAATTTTCCTCTAGGAGTTTTTTTTTTTCTTTTAGATTTCACATATAAGTGAGGTCATCAGTACTGAACTTTCTCTGACTTATTTCACTTAACGTAATACCCTCAGGGTCTATTCATGAGTTATAAATGGCAGGATTTTCTTTTTTATGGCTGAATAACATTCAGTTGTGTACCATATTTTCTTCATTCATTTGTATAGGACACTTAGGGTTTGATGCTATGGCTATTGTAAATAATGCCTCAATGAACATGGGAAAACAGCTGTCCTTTTGAGAGTGAGTTCATTTTCTTTGGGTAAATACAAATAGAGTTAGTGGATCAGGTGGTAGTTTTAATTTTATGAGGAACCTTCATACTGTTTTCCATAGTGGCTGCATCAGTTCACAGTGTCCACTCTTTTTATGTCTGTATGCTGTTCATGAAGGGACATTTATGATTTATTTAACAAATCACCTACTGGGGGCACTTGGGTGGCTCTGTGATTGAGCACCTGCCTTCTGCTCTGGGAGTGATCCTGGGGTCCTGGGATTGAGACTTGTATCAGGCTCCCTCTGGGAAGCCAGCTTCTCCCTCTGCCTATGTCTCTGCTTCTCTGGTGTGTCTCTCATGAATAAGTAAAAATTTTTAAAAATCTTAAAAAAAAAAGATAACTAATACCAATATGAAGCATATCAGTAGGTGACTTGTTTTTTGGGTTTTTAAAAAGATTTTATTTATTCATGAGAGACACAGATGCAGAGACATAGACAGATGGAGAAGCTGGCTCCCCACACAGAACCTAACACAAGACTCAATCCCAGGACCCCGGGATCACTCCCTGAGCAGAAGGCAGATGCTCAACCACTGAGCCACCCAGGCGTCCTGGTATTAGTTACCTTTGATTGCATTATGAAACTAATTTCCTAAACATTTACTAATTCTGTAGTATGGGTCTAGGGTTGGATTATCTGGTGGGGCTGCCTGGATAGAGGCTGCAAGAGCTAGCTGGCTTTTTTTAATACATCTAAGCTTTCACTGGAATGGGGTGATTCAGTCTTTCATGCTGCAAGAGGTTAGCTTGGGCTTTATTCTAATGTGTTAGAAGACCTCCAAGAGATAGACCATAACTCCTTGAGCAAATCCAGGAGTTATTGTCCTGGACAATTTTTGTTATTGTCCCATTGGACACATTGGTCGGTCACTAGGAGAGGATGCTATCCAAAGATGTGAATATAGAGATGCAAAAGTATTATGTTACAAGCAGAAGAGTGTTTCCTAAAATTGTCGACATTGATGCTATAATTATCCTTGTACATGTTCTCAAAAAGTTTTTCTACTGAATTTCTTTAAAATTCCTAGCTCAAATAGATTGTTTAAATTGGATAATTGCAGAATTGTGCTCCAAAAACATTTTAGATTTATATCCTGCCTCCCTTAAAACACATCAAATACCTAATATTAAATATAGTGTGTATTTTTAACTCCCAACCGTGATAAGCAGGATAGTAACAGTTCATTCAAAGCTGTATGTGGTAGATAATACTTACCTACCTAGGCAGTATGAGTAAAATAAGACTTAGGCTTAGCATGATACAATGCCTGTATCCCATGGCCTCGCCATATTCATTGTTCAACCTTTATGACTTAAGGTTTAAAATATTTTTGTTTCATGTTTACTTTGCCTTTATTTGAATGTTAGACGCATTTAAAAAATCGGGTAATTCCAATTTAAAAAGATAAATGGCTTATTATTGAGCTGTTTAAATACTAGGTTGGTCTTTTTCTTATTCCTTTTATAACAGGATGTGGAGAGTGGATCTCATGTTGATGGTGGGAACAGAAACTGGTACACTGCCTGGAAAAGTGTGGCAATTACTCCGTCATACGCACAAGCCGTTCTCCCCATTCTACCTTGTTTCTGGCCCTTGGTCCTCAAAGCCTGCCTTCCTCTCTGGGCCCAGGGAAAGCTCCGCCTAGGTTCAGCCCTACACCCTGGGCACTAACTTTCCCCCATTGCGCTCCCCCAAGCCTATCTGGCGCGTTCCAGCGTTTTTATTTCCTAGTCAGTGACCACCATCCCTGTGCCCTCAAGGCTTCTCTGGTCGTCATTTTTTGCCCAAAAGTCGCTTCAAGCCTATTTTTGCTAGAAACTCAGTGGAGGAAGCTTCTCTGGGTGGGTTCGCCTTTTCCTAAACGAGTTCCGTGCCGGACAAATACCTCCCGGTCCTCAACAGGACAGCGCCAACTGAGCCGTCTAATTTAATTTCCCAGTCGGCTCCCTGAAAGGGATCCTCCCCTCGCCGTCTTCGTGTCATATAAGATTCAGCCTGGACACACCTGTGCGTTTCTGCCGGGATGGAAGGCCCCTTGCACTTTCCCAGCCGCCCCTCCTCGCGGGCGCCGAAGAGGCTCCTGGGCGTTCAGTAGGGCCGTGATCCAAGATGGCCGCCCCCGTGGGAAACGGCCAGGGCGCAGCCATGTTGACGCAGCAGAAAAGCCAGGAATACTGTTGTCTTTTCTCTAGAAATGCCTCAGACCCTTGTTGGCCACCGTCCTGTGGTGCGGAGGGACGCGGACGAAGTTCAGCGAAGTAAGTTCAGGCGCTGGCCGGTCGTGATGGTGTGTGGTGAAAATCAGGTCAGTGTTGGGTGTATTCATGGACCATGGCCGAGGAGGGTCGGTCGGCGCTCGCCTTGGGTGATGCGGCTGGGATTCCAGCGGGAGGAGGGCGTGGGTGGGCGTTCTTCCGCGCTTGGGGTGCCGGTGGCCTCGGTCAGGAGGTGCTTTCGGTGTTCGTGGTTCAAGATCTCTGGAAAACAGCGACCTGGTGCTGAGGGCACATTTGGGGGCCGTGTGCTTTCTGGGACTCGGAGATTGCGAGCCGGAGCGTGGTGGCTGTCAAGGAAGGCTGCGCGAGGTGCGGTTTTGTTCCAGGATCAAAAATGAGGAGCTTCTTTGGGGATTCACGTGCAGGGGTCTGGGGTTCATGAAGGTTGGGGTGGGGCGTCCGGGGCGCGGGTGCGAGTGTGGGTTGCGCCTGAAGGCCGGGGGCTGGGCCAGCGCGTGCTGAGCCGGGACCCCGGCCGTTGGCACCGAAGCAAGATGCGTTTGCATCCCCCTTCTGCCCTGTAGCCCCAAGTCCCGCCTTCGGTTCTAGTTTTTAAACCCTCTTTGGCAGCCAGCATCACCCATTACTTTCGAACTTTCAGAAATCAAAGTTTTTTGGCGAGGTTAATGATCCAGCATATCTAATAGCAGTTTTATTTTTTTTAAGATTTTATTTATTCATGAGAATACGCAGAGAGGAGAGAGAGAAGCAAAGACAAAAAAAAAAAAAAAGAGAGAGAGAGAGAGAGAAGCAGAGACACAGGCAGAGGGAGAAGCAGGCTCCATGCAGGGAGCCTGATGTGGGACTCGATCCCGAGTCTCCAGGATGACACCCTGGGCTGAAGGCGGCGCTAAACCGCTGAGCCACTGGCGCTGCCCTAATAGCAGTTTTATATTTAAAATGCAGCCTTTTATCCTTTGTCCTGCAAGATTCCTGCACATTGCTCTTGGATATTTTTTTTTTTTCAGACTCTGACATAAGTGAAATAACATCCATTGTCACTGTTAAGTTCCGTTCCCCAGGGATAATCCTTTTCAAGATCTTGGTAGATTTCAATTTGAGGTTTTTATAATATGTGCTTAATATTGATAATTCAGATAAATTGTGTACCTGGTACTATGATTTTCTCTATTACATGGTTTCATGTAATAAACATTTATAAATCATTTTTGATGTATGAACCGGTGGTATTGTGAGTGGATTCTTACTCAGAGTTTGCATGTGTTTATATAAAGGTGAGATGTTTGAAGTGTTTAGGTATCATTTTGGGGGCGTTTTATTTATTTTTTTTGGGGGGGACAGTTTATGACTATGCATTTACTCATGGGTTTGTGCCCCTGACTTTCATCTTTAACGTAGACTATTTATTTTTATCGAAGTTGTAAATGTGTTATTACTTTCTGACTCCCTTTTCCTTATAATTTTCTATAATGTAAAAGATCCATTAACTTTAAACATTTCCTTGCTACTTGGCCACCCAACTAAATTCTTATTACAATATCTTTCTCTCCACCTAACATTTTGTATGGAAAAATTTCAAGCATACAGAAATACTGAAAGAATGTTAAAGTACCCATCTATATACCTACCACCTAAATCCTACCATTAACGTCCTACTAGACTAGCTCTGTTACCTAACCCTCCATCCATCCTCTGTTCATGAATCAGTCTTTTTTTTTTTTTTTTTTTTTTTAAGAGTTGGGGAGGTGCTGAGCAAGAGGAAGAGAGAGAATCCCAAGCAGCCTCCATGCCCAATAGAGAGCCAGAAGCGGGATCCCTGGGTGGTGCAGCGGTTTGGCGCCTGCCTTTGGCCCAGGGCGCGATCCTGGAGACCCGGGATCGAATCCCACGTCGGGCTCTCAGTGCATGGAGCCTGCTTCTCCCTCTGCCTGTGTCTCTGCCTCTCTCTCTCTCTATCATAAATAAAAAAAAAAAGAGAGAGAGCCAGAAGCTGGGCTCCATCTCACAAACCTTAGATCATGACCAGAGCCAAAATCAAGAGTCAGAAGCTAACACCCTCCAGGCGCATCATGAATCAGTCTTCTCTTTTCTGTTTTGGTGCATTTTAAAGACAGGTGCACCCCTCTACTGTTACCCTAAATGCCTCTGCAATTACTTGAGTAACAGAGTTCTAATAGCTTTTTACTCATTTCCTTTGTTTACTTAATGAACAGAGATCTTATTTACACATAGTTTTGGCTTGCTGAGAAGTGAGATGAAAGTGAATTTTGGAATGAAATGAATCTGATTTTTGTTTTAAGATGTTATTTATTGATTTGAGAGAGAAAACAAACTGGAGGGGCAGAGGGAGAGGGAGAAGCAGACTTCCCACTGAGCGGGGAGTACGGCAAGGGGCTCTATCCCAGGATCATGACCTGAGGTAAAGGCAAACACTTAAACTACTGAACCACCCAGGCGCCCTGAAATGAATCTGATTTTTCAAATCCCATTGTGTGATTGATGTGACCTGTGTCTCTTTCCCTGATAGCAAAAAGAAGTTAAAATCTCTCCCTCAGGGGTGGTTTTGAAGATTAAGTGAAGTAAAATACCTAAAATAGAGATCTGTGAAGGTAGGAACCTAGTATATTTGAGTAAAAAGGCTGATAATTTCCCCATATTTATGGTTTTGTGCTTTGTAAAATTTGTATTTATAACTCATTTTCTCTCTCTGCCTCCCCCTTTTTTAAGTATGAAAACTTTCAAGCTGTGAACTTACATTAATGATCTAGCAACAGAAATTTTATTTTAATTATAGAATGCTGATAATTGTCTGATTAAAACATACATGCTCTTATTTTAAATTATTCCCATGAAATATCCTGTTCTTTAACACTGATCTTGACCTATGTGTGCTTTAGGATGGTATAGAATTTTTCTATTTATTTATTTAAAAATATTTATTTATTTATTTGATGGAGAGAGTGTACAAGCAGAGGGGAGCAGCAGAGGGAGAGGGAGAAGCAGGGAGCCTGATGCAGTGCTTGATCTCAGGACCCCGGGATCATGACTGAGTCGAAGCCAGATGCTTAACTGAGCTACCTATGCACCCCTAGAATTTTTCTATTTAAACATTGTAACCAGGGATCCCTGGGTGGCGCAGCGGTTTGGCGCCTGCCTTTGGCCCGGGGCATGATCCTGGAGACCCACGTCGGGCTCCCGATGCATGGAGCCTGCTTCTCCCTCTGCCTGTGTCTCTGCCTCTCTGTCTCCCTCTGTGTGACTATCATGAATAAATAAATAAAATCTTTAAAAAAAAAAAATAAATAAACATTGTAACCAGCCACCTGCCTAAAGAGGTATATAGACATGTTAGGTGAATACTGATAATTTGCCTCTTTATATATGCAGAAGTCATCTTTGATTATTTTTTCTTTTTTTTTTTTAAGATTTTTATTTATTCATGAGAGACACAGAGAGGCAGACATAGGCAGAAGGGTAAGTAGGCTCCCTTTGAGGGTCCCAGTTTGGGACTGGATCCCAGATCTTGAGATCATGACCTGAGCCAAAGGCAGATGCACAACCACTGAGCCACCCAGGCGTCCCTGATTATTTTTTCAAACAGTGCCATATTGGGTAATGTTTCCAGACACAAATTCTCAACTCTGCCATTATAGTGTGAAAATCACATGACTGAGACAATAGTCAACAGATGAATCTGTGTTCTCATAAAAATTTATTTCCAAAAACAGGTGGTCTAGGCCCTATGTTACTGACCGTGATTTAGATGATTATATGGCTTTTGTGTTCTGATTTGGAGTTGGGCAAGTAGAACCCATGAACTGACTCTGGTCCAGTGCCTGTTTTTGTTAATAAATTTTATTGGAACTCAGCCACACTATTTTTTTTTTTAATATGATTGTTTTCAAGCTGCAGTGGTAGAATTGAGTAGTTGCTACAGAAACCATGTGCATTATATTTTTTTCTCTTTTAAATGGGAATTATGCATGTTTTAACAAATATATTAGTTTTATTCCTTACATGAGAGATTGCAAAATAACTTACAGTTTTTATTTGTCAAACTATTGTAGTAATTAGTACTTTTTTTTTTTAGACAGGGTGCTTGTCTGTGCTTGGCATTGGTGGGGTGGCAGGGTGTGGTGGGGGATGCTGGGAGGGGTAGAGATGGTGCAGTCTCACCACCCTGAGATCATGACCTGAGCTGAAATCAAGAGTCAGACGCTGAAGTGACTGAGCCACCCAGGCACTCCAGGAATTAGTTCTTTTATACTTCTCTATCTATACAGAGATCTTAGAACAGTTTTTCATTTACCCACTTCCTAATTTATACGCTTTCATGGACTATTTTAACTCTTTATGTTACCTCCTGAGAGGGGTGCCTGGGTAGCTCAGTTGGTTAAGTGTCTGCCTTCAGCTCAGGTCATGATCGCAGGATCCTGGGATCAAGCCCCATGTCTGGCTCCTTGCTCAGTGGGAAGTCTGCTTCTCCCTCTTCCCCTGCCCTCCCCCACTCGTGCTCTCTCTTTCAAATAAATAAGATGTTTTAAAAAATATACAAGATAAAACCTCCTGAGGGATGATCATTATTATGTTCCTATTTGGTACTAATTTATTATTTTTGTAAATATTTTTTTTAATTTTTTTTAAAGATTTTTATTTGTTCGAGAGAGAGAGAGAGAGAGAGAGAGAGGCAGAGACACAGGCAGAGGGAGAAGCAGGCTCCATGCAGGGAGCCTGATATGGGACTCGATCCCGGGATTCCAGGATCATGCCCTGGGCCGAAGACAGGTGCTAAACTGCTGAGCCACCCAGGCATCCCTATTTGGAACTAATTTAGACTTAAACTCTTACATACCAGTTTTGTTTCTCTCGACTCCTTCTTGCTCCTGTGGTTATGTTGGAGGATCCTTTCCTTTTGCTTGAAGAACATTCATATTTGCTGTAACACAGGCCTTCTGAAGAAAAATTCTTTCTTCTTTTGTCTGAAAATGTCTTTCAGTTCTATTTCTAAGGAATATTTTTCTGACTATGCTATATAGGTTAATATTTATTACTCAACAGTATCAAGAGTGGATGGTAATGAGAAATTAAGTAAGATGGTGCTTATTATTTGCTTTGCATGATCTCAAAATCAAGTGAATGCATCCTGCGATGTAAAAAGACTTTTGAAGAGGTAGATGGACATGTATGATTTAAAAGAAAAATGTGGAGGTGCCTGGGTGGCTCAGTCAGTTTAGGGTCCAGCTCTTGATTTCAGCTCGAGGCATGATCTCAGGGTCATGAGATTGATCCCTGTGTTGGACTCAGTGCTGTGCATGGCTTCTGCTTGGGATTCTCTTTTTCTCTGTCCCTTTCCTGTTCACAGGTGCTCTCTCTTTCTAAATAAGTAAATAAATAAATAAAACTTAAAAAAATAAAATTGAGATGTCTATATCTTAACTGTCTGTATGCCCTCTTTCCTAAAATTGATCTGCCTGAGGAGTCCCCTGCCATTGGGCATTACACTGTTCTGGGTCTCTGTCCCACATTCCCTTTGACAATCATACCATTTCTACTCTACAGAAGAAAAGTGTGCTTCTCAAACATTCTGAATGTTATGTTTTCTTGACCCAGAGCATTTAATAAAAAGACAGATCTTTTGGGGCCTTGGTTTAAGGTGGATGCTCAGCAACAGTGACAAGATCTGAGCCTAAAGATAATGTGCCACTATCTAAGTAATTTGCTTTTCAGCCTGTAGGTACTGTCTCCCCAAGAACAAAAGGGATGAAGGGAAGAAAGGAGAAGATTCCAAGACTTAGGTAATATAACATCATTTCTGGGGAAACCCTTGACTGAAAACCAAGATTTTTGAACAGAAATGTAGAGCTGATCCAGAAGAGCTAAAGATAGAGCATCCCAGTTACTAGTAATTTCCCAAAATCAGAAGATGATCCAGGCCCAGGTGATTTTTTGGTTTCTTTTATTTTTTCCTTAATTTCCCAATAGATTTGTAGAGACCTGTTTAAAAAAAAAATCAGTGCAATTAAAAAGAAAAGTTTAAATTGAGAATAGCAGGATCTGGAGAAATCTGGGCAAAGTAGGATCAGGAACCTATTTTTCATAGGTTTCATACTTTGTGATTCATGTTCTAATATATGTGACTGTGTGGGACCCTGTAGATCACATTAGCTAGCAGTGTGCTGCAAATATCTCTGACAGTCATCACAAGAGAATTTTGGTAAGTTACGTGGTAGGCATTACTGTGATGTTTCTACTGCCAACACTTGTGACACCAAATATGTGAGTTTTTCCACACCAATGGCCAGTTTTCCAACTTTCCAGACTCCACCAATCTGCAATTTGATTCAGTCTTGACACTGACTACATGGAGTTACTATCGTACTTCACAAGTTTATAGGGCTCAGCCCTGCAAGACTGCCCTCATTTCAGATGCCAAGTATTCTGACTTGGCTACAAATACAGTTTCCCACAATCCCTTTGTTGAGTTTTATAATTAACTACAGTGGCTCACATATCTCAGGAAAACACTTCACATTTTCCAGTTTATTGTAAAGGATACAAAGTGGGAACAGCCAAATGGAAAAGAAGCATAGGGCAAGGTATGGGAGAATCCTTTTGCTTTATTATATGTTTTGTACAGTTACTTTTGTTTTATTAGCCACTGAAATTAGTATGTATTGTCTTGTGATTCTAGCATTTGCAGTCTCTTCATTACTGGTTTTGGTATTGGCTCAAATGCTCACAGTGAATTTAGAAATGTATTCATCTACTTATAAGTATTATATAGTTCTACTGGCAAACAGATGCTCAAATATATATAGATTACAGATGTTCTTACACTAGCAGGAGGATTTAATGGTATGTGTAACAGAAACTTTCTTAAATTTTCAAGTTTGTTGGATAGAAGATTGCACAATGACATAATATTTTACAAGATTTCTTCTATCACAATGTATTAAGGAATAAAAATCACCCATTTCCTATATGGTGAAATGAACAGAATAATTTCCTTTATCTGTTTTTTTCATATCGCCACAAGAATTTCACTTCATTAAACATAATTGTGTTTAACAGGAATCCCTCACATTTGATGATGTGGCTGTGGACTTCACCTGGGAGGAGTGGCAGCTCCTGGCCCCTGCTCAGAAGGACCTGTACTGGGACATGATGCTGGAGAACTATAGAAACCTGGTGTCAGTGGGTGAGGACAGCTTCCCTGTGGCACTCACAGGGTGTTCTGCCAGTGGCTTTTTCTTTCTCATCTACTTAACTCTTTTGTACTTTGAATCAGTAGATTCTCAGATCCTTCTCTTGCCTCAGCGAAGAGGGTATAATATCCCATCTTTTGAGAGAATAGCCTTGATGTTACCTGTTTAGTCCCTAAAATGTAACATTATCCCTTCTTGCTGTACCCCGGTCCATTGAGTCTTCTATCTTTTTTCATGAACAGGATATCAAGCCAGCAAACCAGATGCACTGTCCAAGTTGGAACGAGGAGGAGAACTTTCGATGATAGAAGATGAAATCCACAGTCGAATCTGCCCAGGTAAGTGAGAACTGGCAAGATGGGCAGCTGCAGTAGTATTCTGGTCAGTCAGAGAAGGCCTCAGAACCATGACAGTATCTGAGGAAATGTAAATAGTCCCTCTATCTTTCTTCCCATATGAGAACTCTTTTTCTTTGTTGAAGTTTAGAGGAAAATATGCCCCCTTTTTTAAGATCTGATCTCTGTTTACCTTACATACTTCCTGGTTTTGTTTATTTACATAGTCATCTTCCTAGGACTTTCTTTTAATTTTATTTTTTAAAAGATCTATTTATTTTTAGAGAGAGAGTGTATGTGAGCAGGGGGTGGGGATAGTGGGAGAGGGAGACAAGAGAAAGAATCTTCAATCAAACTCCCTGCTGAGCACAGAGCCTGACACAGATCTCCATCTCACAACCCTGAGAGCATGACCGGAGTCGAAATCAAAACTGAAATCAACCGACTGAGCTACCCAGGTGCACTCTTTTTAATTTTTTTTTTTTTAAGGATTTTTATTTTTAAGTAATCTCTACTCCCAACATGGGCCTCAAACTTAACTCTGAGATCAAGAGTTGCACCGCACACTCCAGTGACTGAGCCAGCCAGGTGCCCCTTCCTATCATTTTCTAATCTTTCTCGTCTTCATCCACTGTGACAGTGTCTCTGCCTGTTACCACTTCTCCTGCTATGAAATTCTACCTTCCAGGCCTCTCTGTAAAGAAACAGCTTCGACTTCACTTTTTTCTTACTACTATGCTTGCCTGCCTTACTAGGAAATAATGTTCTCCTTCCATAACATCTGACCCCACCTTGGATGCTTTGTCTCCATGATAACCTGATTTTTGGTGTGCATTTAGGTCATTCTTTGACTCCCCTCCCCTACTGTTTTACCAGAAACCCCAGAGGTTCTCCATACTTCTATTTTCATTTTCTTCTCAGTTCTCATAACTCTTACAAGCTTCCTCTATTCCCATGAATTAACCCCTTTCCCTTCTCTGCGACATCCAATTTGGCTTCTCTCTTAATATTGTCTAATCCATGTTTTTTTTCTATGGATTTTACCTTTCTTCATGGCAGCTAGCCTAAGTCTTCCCATTTTGCGTGTGAGAATGAGAATCATCTTCTCTCCATCCTTTCTAAAAAAAATTTAGGTTCTTGGGACACCTGGGTGGCTCAGCAGTTAAGCGTCTGCCTTTGGCTCAAGGTGTGATCCTGGAGCCCCAGGATCGAATCTCACATCAGGCTCCCTGTGTGGAGCCTGCTTCTCCCTCTGCCTATAACTCTGCCCCTCTCTCTGTGTGTCTCTCATGAATAAATAAATAAAATATTTAAAAAATAAATAAAATAAAATTTAGGTTCTCTTTCATCTTGACACAACTACCTATTTTAAGTTCTCCTTATCCTGGCATTACCTCATTACCTTAAATGTTCTCTACTTGGGATCCCTGGGTGGCTAGGCGGTTTAGCGCCTGCCTTTGGCCCAGGGCGCGATCCTGGAGTCCCGGGATCGAGTCCCACGTCAGGCTCCCGGCATGGAGCCTGCTTCTCCTTCCTCCTGTGTCTCTGCCTCTCTCTCTCTCTATGTCTATCACAAATAAATAAATAGATAAATCTTTAAAAAAAAAAAATGTTCTCTACTTGCTGAACTCTCTACTTGGGGGAGTGGGAGGAGGGGAAGAAAGAGAATCTTAATCAGGTTCCATACTGGGCTTGGGGCTCAGTATCACAACCCTGAGATCATGACCTGAGCAGGAATTAAGAGTTGGATGCTTAACTAACCGAGCCATCCAGGTGCCCCTGAGCTCTCTTTGTAAATGTCATTTGATTAACAAGAAAATATCTTTTTTAGCATGCTACATGATTTCCAAACCAAACTAGGTCATAACTATGTCTACTTTAAATGATTTCCTTCATGGTTTTGCTAATTCACATTTTCCTTTAATTATTAGGTGTTATCACTGCATGTATTTTCCTAAAGCTTTTGTTTTCTATTATTTATTTATTTGTAATTTAGCCATGCCCTGACACTGGCTGTGCCCATTTATTGTTACTTATCAATTTCTAAAGTGATGGCAAAATGGAATTTTCACTAATCTTTTAAGAACTTGAGTCTGATTCTTTTTTTTTTTTTTAATTCAAATATCATTAGCATACAGTGTTACATAAGTTTTGGGTATACAGTGTAATGATTCAACAATTCTATACATTTCTCTGTGCTCATCCAGGTAAGTTGCTCTTAACTCCCCTTATCTCTTTAACCCATCCTTCCACCTACCTTCCCTCTGGCAATCATTAGTTTGTTCTCTGTATTTAAGAGTCTACTTTTTTGTTTCTTTTTCCTTCGTTCATTTGTTTTGTTTCTTAAATTCCACATATGGGTAAAATCATAAAGTATTTGTCTTTCTCTGGCTGATATACTTCACTTAGTCTTATACTCTTTAGGTCCCTTCATGTTGTCGCACATTGTAAGATTTCCTTTTTATGGCTAAGTAATACTCCATTGTGTGTGTGTGTGTGTGTGTGTATATATATCATCTTTATCTTTTTTTTTTCAAATTTATTGATTTTAGGAGTAGAATTTAGTCATCACTCACATATAACACCCAGTGCTCATCGCAAGTACCTTCCTTACTACCCATCACTCATTTAGGTCATGTCCCACCTACCTCCCTCCACCAGCCCTCAGTTTGTTCTCTATAGATAAGAGTCTCGTGGTTTGCTTTTCTTTTTTTTCCCTTCCTGTATATTCATTTGTTTTGTTTCTTAAATTCCACATATGGGGGCACCTGGGCGGTTCAGTGGTTGAGTATTTGTCTTTGGCTCAGGTTGTGGTCCCGGGGTCCTGGGATCAAATCTTCCATCAGGCTCCCTGTCTGCTTCTCCCTCCGCCTATGTCTCTGCCTTTCTCTGTGTCTCTCATGAATATATAAGTAAATTCTTTAAAAAAAATTTGACGTATGAGTGAGATCCTATGGTATTTGGTTTTCTCTGGCTGACTTATTCCACTTAGCATAATACACTCTAGCTCCATCCATGTCATTGCAAAAGGCAAGATTTCATTCTTTTTGATGGCAGTAATATTCTGTTGTGTATATATTATATACACACACCACATCTTCTTTATCCATTCATCAGCAGGTAGACATTTGGGCTCTTTCCATCAGTTAGCTATTGTTGATAATGCTATGAACATTGGGGTTCACATGCCTCTTCAAATCTGTATTTTTCTATCCTTTGGTTAAATACCTAGTAATGTAATTGCTGTATCATAGGGTAGTTCTATTTTTAACAATTTTTTAAAAAGATTTTACTTATTTGAGAGAGAGAACAAACCTGAGTAGGGGGAGAGGTAGAGGGAGAAGGACAAGCAGACTCCCCGCTGAGTGTGGAGCTGGACAAAGGGCTGGATCCCAGGACCCCAAAAACATGACCTGAGGTGAAGTCAGACACTTAACTGACTGATCCACCCAGCCACCCCCACATGAAGGCATATTTAAATTAGTTTTATTCTAAGCCCAGATTATGAGAGATTACAGAATGATTCATTGTTCCTTTCTCTCCTAGAAATCAGGAAAGCTGATGATCCTCTGCAGTGTCACTTGCAAAATCGAAGCATTCAGAAGAGTGTGGAACAATGCTATGAACATAATACATTTGCAAATATTCTTAATCAGAGTGAAAGTCATTTCCTGTTAAAGCAAAATTATATGTTTGACTTATGTGAAAAACCTTTAAAATCAAATTTAAGTTTTGAAAGCCAGAGTATAAACTCAAAGAACTCTACTGAGTTTAATGAAAATGGAAAATCCCTTCTTCATTCTAACCATGAACAATTTTATAGTGTAATTAAATCTCCTATGAACGTAAAACCCATCAACAATACTTCCCAGGTTTTTAAACAGCAGAGAACTCACAACATGCAGAAATCCCATGTATGTGGTGAATGTGGGAAAACCTTTGTCATGGTGTCTCAGCTCGTTGATCATCAGAGAGTTCATACTAGAGAGAAACCTCATGGGTGCAATCTGTGTGGGAAAGCATTCTCTAGAAAGTCCAGACTAACTGAACATCAGAGAATTCATACAGGACTGAAACATTATGAATGTACTGAATGTGACAAAACATTCCTCAAGAAATCACAGTTCAGTATACACCAGAAAACTCATTTGGGACAGAAGCCTTATATGTGTAATGAATGTGGGAAAGCATTCATCAAGAAGTGTCAGCTTATTTATCATCAGCGAACTCATACAGGAGAGAAGCCTCATGGATGCAGCCTATGTGAGAAAGCCTTCTCTACAAAGTTTAGTCTCACTACGCATCAGAAAACTCATACAGGAGAAAAACCTTATATATGCAGTGAATGTGGAAAAGGCTTCATTGAGAAGAGACGTCTTGTTGCACATCACCGAACTCATACTGGTGAGAAACCTTTTATATGCAATGAATGTGGGAAAGGTTTCACCTTGAAGAACAGTCTTATCACACATCAGCAAACTCATACAGAAGAGAAATTGTATACATGTAGTGAATGTGGAAAGGGCTTTTCAATGAAGCAGTGTCTCATTGTACATCAGCGAACTCATACAGGAGAGAAACCCTACACATGCAGTGAGTGTGGAAAAGGCTTCACCCTGAAGAGTCCTCTCATCAGACATCAGCGAACACATACAGGAGAGAAACCCTATGTATGTAGTGTATGTGGAAAAGGCTTTACCATGAAGAGTGATCTCATTGTACATCAGCGAACTCATACTGCAGAGAAGCCATATATATGCAATGATTGTGGGAAAGGTTTCACTGTGAAGAGCCGTCTGATTGTACATCAGCGCACTCATACAGGAGAGAAACCCTATGTATGTAGTGTATGTGGAAAAGGCTTTCCAGCAAAGATACGGCTGATAGGACATCAACGAACTCATACAGGAGAGAAGCCCTATATATGCGCTGAATGTGGAAAAGGCTTCACAGAGAAGAGTCATCTCAATGTACATAGGCGCACTCATACGGGAGAGAAACCCTATATATGTAATGAATGTGGCAAAGGCTTAACTGGGAAAAGCATGCTCATTGCACATTTGCGAACTCATACTGGGGAGAAACCGTATATATGCAATGAATGTGGAAAAGGCTTCACCATGAAGAGCACTCTAGGTATACATCAGCAAACTCATACTGGGGAGAAACCATACAAATGCAATGAATGTGATAAAGCCTTCAGGAAGAAGACCTGCCTCATACAACATCAGAGGTTACACACCGGAAAAACTTCCTTTGCATGTACTGAATGTGGAAAATTTTCTTTGCGCAAAAATGATCTCATTACCCATCAGAGAATTCACACAGGAGAGAAACCATATGAATGCAGTGATTGTGGGAAAGCCTTCACTACAAAGTCAGGGCTCAATGTTCACCAAAGAAAACATACAGGAGAGAGACCCTATGGCTGCAGTGATTGTGGGAAAACTTTTGCCCACTTGTCAATCCTTGTTAAACATAAGAGAATTCACAGATAGTCACTTTGGGATGACCTGTTGCCAGATGTAGGCCCTGAAGATAATAATAGTACGTAATGAAGAATAACAATGCAAAGAATGATATGTTTAGTGATCAATTGTGTCATTTTATATAGATGAAAAAATTTACAAAACTCATACAATCAGCTTTGATGAAAATATTTTAGGACATTGTACATCTAAATCTAAAAAGTACAGTTTGAAATAGATTCTATGAATGTGGCAGATGAAGAAAGCCTTCAATGGGAAGTAGACCCTTTTATATTCATCATCACAGATCATGAATGAATATTTGTTATTGGTAGAAATATAACTGTGGGAAAACCTGTGCCCAGAAGTAAGACCTTAATAGATGTCAGTTCACACTAGACAGGTACTTTCCTTTGGCAATAAATATAGCAGGGCTTGAAGTAATATATTTGCCAGGAAATCCATACAGAAATAACCTAGGAACACATTCAATGTGGTAGACTTTAACAAAGTAGCAAACAAGGAAAGAAGCCTCCCAGAAGTGATGAATGAGAGCATTGTCCTGTCTACACATAACAGATAATATGCCTCAGAAGCATTCAGAATAGGATATTTTAGGGCAGCCCGGGTGGCTCAGTGGTTTAGCGCTGCCTTCAGCCCAGGGCGTGATCCTGGAGACCCAGGATCGAGTCCCACATCGGGTTCCCTGCGTGGAGCCTGCTTCTCCCTCTGCCTGTGTCTCTGCCTCTCTCTCTCACTCTGTGTCTCTCATGAATAAATAAATAAATAAATCTTTATTAAAAAAAAAAAAAAAAGAATAGGATATTTTAGCTGTATTTCTGATTGCCTTATAATTGATTATATAAATTTTAATAGTGGCAGTTACTCTCACCATGGATTAAATTTTAACATGTACAATACAGGGGGATTCCATACCTGTTTCATTATATATTTAACTTTTGAATTTCTCTAGTTCCAAGTTCCAAGTGCAGAATACTTGAAGTACTTCAAAATGAATATATTCATTTCATATGTATAACTCAATATGTTTAATCAAGTTTATAAGCAGCATCAATTTTGAATTTGAAATAAGTTTAGAATCACAAAAACTGGAATTTTTCAAGGATTTCCTAAGTGCTCTTCAGTCAGCTACTTCCAAAGATAAAATCTTACATAACCAGAGTTCATTATCAAATAGAGGAAAGTGAAATTATTATTATAACACTTCTAACCACAGGATTTACTTGGATCTCACCAGTTTTAACACACTCATTTTTGTTTTGATTTTTACATATAGTTTTAAGAAACTATCATGTAGGTTTGTATAACCAACACCATAGAATGTCTTGTCAACACAAACTCCCTCATGCTATCCATTCATAGTCACGTATTTCTGTGACCCTAACCCCTGGTATCAGAGACAAATTTATAGAATTTGTCATTTATAGACAATGAGAATAGTAGAATCATTTAGCACTTACTCTTTAAAGTTTACTATTTGACCTTGTGGGATATTGGTCTCTTCCCCTTGTTTGTAGCACACACTCCTGAAACCTGTGTAAATTCCTAAATGATGAGTGTGCAAGGAGCATTTATTCCAATGAGGCAACTCTGGGTGGGTTTCTGGATGGCTCCTGGATGGGGACTGGTCACTGGAGAGACTAAACCATAGTTAGAAACTTAGAACTTTGAGCCCTGGGGCACCTGGGTGGCTTAGTGGTTGAGCATCTGCCTTTGGCTCAGGTCCTGATGCCAGGGTCCTGGGATCAAATCCTGTATCAGGCTCCCTCATAGCAGTCTGCTTCTCCCTCTGCCTATGTCTCTGCCTCTCTGTCATGAATCAATAAATAAAATCTTTGGGAAAATAAAAAAGAACTTTGAGCCCTACATGTCCCCCCATCCTCCAGAGAGAGGAGAAGGAAATTGAGTCAAAAATTGAGCAATTTTAGGGGGGCACCTGGGTGGCTCAGTGGGTTGAGTGTCTTCCTTTGGCTAAGACCGTGATCCTGGGGTTTTGGGATTGAGCCCCACGTGGAGCTCCCTGCTTGGGGAGGGGGGGGGGGAGTCTGCTTCTCCCTCTGCCTGCCACCCCCCCCCCACCGCTTGTGTTCTCCCCTCTCTTTCCCTGTGTCAAATAAATAATAAAATCTTTTTAAAAATTTAACAATTTTACCTGAGGAAGCCTCCGTAACATCCACAAATAGTAGGCGAACTTTGAGGTAGGTGAACACCTTGTACAGGGAGGGTAACATACCACACAACTCCACAGACCTAGAAGCTCTGGTGCTTGGAATGGGTCCTTCCAGGTCTCACCCTATGTATCTCTTCATCTGGCTGTTCATGTATATTCTTTATCATCTCCTTTAATAAACTGGTTCAAGTGTTCCTCTGAGTTCTGTGAGCTGCTGCTGCAAATTAATGGAACCAGAGGAGGGGGCTGGGAGAAGCTCCCACTAGTAACCAAGTCAGAAATTAGGCAGACCTGCTGCTTGCCACTGGCATATAAAATGGAGAGGGGGCACGCTCTGTAGGGCTGGGCGCTTCACCTGTGGGATCTGACACTATGTCCCGGTAGACCGTGTCCAATCGAGTAACGTTGCAGGACACCCAGCTGGTGTCCTGGAAATCCCTTCAAACATCTGGTGACCAGAAGTGTCCTGTGGCAGGTGTGTGAGTAACGGAGACGCACGAGGAGAGGAAAATTCAACGGAGATCCAGCGAAGAGCACTCTGGGGTCTTTGCATTTGAACACCGGACTTGACGCAAACCCGCCGCATTCACGAGTTTTCTCGGGGTGCCTGCCTAACGGCTCAGGGCACCATCCGCGCGCTGTTTCTTCCAAACTCATGAGTAGAACGCGCCCCACGCCACGTCAGGCTTGGGTAGGTTCCCGTCTCTGGAAAGTAGTTAGCTCTGCGCCTGTGACCCTTTTGAGAAGAGAGGAGGCCCCGCCCGGGTGCCCTTAAGACCGTTTCATTTCTTTCCGCCAGGGAGGGTGGTGGCAGCCATGCCACTCCAGTCAGAAGCGCCAGACATGCTCCGTGAGGAAACGGTGGTCACCTCACAGCCGCGGGCTCTCAGGCCCCAAGCGAGGGGCGCGCGCTTCCTGCAGGACCCGAGGCCGCTAGTCTCCCTCCTGGCAGCCCTCGACGTCCCCATCGCTGGCCCGCGGGGCGCGGAGAGCCTAGCAGTCCGACGCAGTTGGGAGAGCGCGCTGGGGGTCTGGTGCGCCCAACTGGGTGTGGGTCTCAAGCAAGGGGCCCGGCGGGGAAAGCGAGAACGCGCGTGAAGAGTCCCCAGTGTTTGGGGGTTTATTTGGCTTCAGTAGCGGAGGATTGCGGGCGGCGGTTAAGGCGTGGTCTTCGGAGACTGGCGATGAACGGCGAATGGTCAGAGCCTGGGGCCTGTGTGTTAATTTGGCCGTGTGCAGTGATTCAACACGGCAGGTGTGGACCCGCCATCACTGCCTCTCAGGCACCCAGGGCACCTGACAAGGATGGGGGGCTGGGAGGGAAGTGTCTCTGGACCAGGAGCTCTGGGGTGAACATGAGATGGAATTGAGGTCAGTGTTGTTTGGGGAGTGTAGGGCTTGTGTTTTTTGTTTTTAAGATTTTATTTATTTATTCATGACACACACACACACACACACACACAGGCAGAGGCAGAGGGAGAAGCTGGCTTCAAGAAGGGAGTCCGATGTGGGACTCCGTCCCGGACTCCAGGATCACGCCCTGAGCCAAAGGCAGATGCTCAACCGCTGAGCCACCCAGGCGTCCCGAACACTTTAGTTTTAATTTGTAATTTCCTAATAACAAATTATGTTGATCATCATATGCTTGTTCCCCATCTTTTTATCTTCGATCAAGTGCCTGTTCAAAGTCTTTGCTCATTTTTATAACTGAATTTTCTTGTCGACTTTTAAGAATTCTGTGTTCTGGATACCAGTCCTTTATCAGATATATGACTCATGTGATGGATGCTTAAATTCCTTCCCCCCCCCCCCCCCAGGGATGTCTATGTGTTCTAGTATGATGTGCTGAAGTCTTTCTTTTCTCCATTGAACAGCCTTTATACCTTTGTCAAACAATTGAGTATATTTGCTTTGCATGGGTCTTCTTCTGGGATCTCTATTCTGTGTGTTTATCTTTTCAAGAATACTACATTACTATAGGTTTATAAGTCTTTTTTTTTAAAGATTTTATTTATTTATTCATAGAGACACAGAGAGAGGCAGAGGGAGAAGCAGGCACCATGCAGGGAGCCCCACACGGGACTCGATCCAGGGTCTCTAGGATCACGCCCTGGGCTGCAGGCAACGCTAAACCGCTGCGCCACCAGGGCTGCCCGGTTTATAAGTCTTGAAATGCATTGATGTGAACCCTGTATGTATGATGGTTCTTTTTGGCCATAATTGGTTTTGATATTTTCAGTGGAGAAACCCAGCAAACATACTTTACTAGATCAACATTAAGTCATTTTGATACTACTACATATGACGCTATGAGAAAGGGACTTCAAGCCTTAGGTGTCTTTCCAAAATGCATTAACCAACCCAAAAGATGGACAATATGCAAAGGACCTGATCGGTACTCCTCAAAATAACTGAGAGATGAAAAAGACAAAAATGGTCACAGAAATGAGAAAACCGGGCAGCCCCGGTGGCGCAGCGGTTTAGCGCCGCCTGCAGTCCAGGGCGTGATCCTGGAGACCCGGGATAGAGTCCCACGTCAGGCTCTCTCTATGGTGCCTGCTTCTCCCTCCGCCTGTGTCTCTGCCTCTCTCTCTCTGTCTCTATGAATAAAAAAAATAAAATCTTAAAAAAAAAAAGAAATGAGAAAATCAAGGAAACATGATTTCTAAATGCATTATTCTTGGACAAAAAAAAAGAGTAATGAAAAAACTTGTGAAATATGAATAGAATCTAATTTAGTTGAGTATTATACAATTTTTTTCTTAATTTGACAAATGTACCATGATTATATAAAGTGGTCACATGAGAGGAAGTTGAATAAGGTATATGTGAACTCTTTGTGTTACCTTGTGACTTTTAAGTTAATCTAAATTTTTCCAAAAATACAAAGTTTACTAAAAATAGGTATAACAGGACGCTTGAGTTGTTCAGTGGTTGAGCATCTGCCTTCTGCTCGGGGCATGATCCCGGGGTCCTGGGATTGAGTCCCATACTGGGTTCCCCGAGGTGAGCCTGCTTCCCCTTATGCCCGTGTCTCTGCCTCTCTCTGTGTGTCTCTCATGAATAAATACGATCTTAAATAAAAAGATATAATTTATGTTAATTATATCTTTCTTTAAAAAATATTTATTTATTTATTCAGAGAGAGCGAAAGAGAGGCAGAGACACAGGCAGAGAGAGAAGTAGGCTCCATGCAGGAAGCCCGACATGGGACTCGATCCCGACTCTCCAGGATCACACCCCGGGCTTCAGGCCGCGCTAAACCACTGCGCCACCGGGGCTGCCCTATGTCAATTATATCTTAATAAACTGGGAAAATAGGTATAATTTTGTCACTTAATTTCCCATTGTAAACATATTTCCATATTATAAAATGTATATGCATGTCTCTATGATTAGTAGTAAGCAGCTGTAATAATATCTTGGTGAATTTGTAGGATGGTAACTAGAGCCACATAAAATGTAGGCATTAAAGTGAGGTTTATAAAATCTTCAATTATGTTGTTTCTATTTTGATCCTCTCATTATTCCAAATTCTTAACATTCTCACTGCAAGATTTGTTGTAATTTTTTTTTCTTTTTTCAAAAAGGAATTTATTGGGACACCTGGGTGGCTCAGCGGTGCAGCGTCTGCCTTTGGCTCAGGTTATGAACCTGGGATCCTGGGATGGAGTCCCACGTCAGGCTCCCCCTGCTTCCCCTCTGCCTGTGTCTCTGCCTCTCTCTGCCTGTCATGAATAAATAAAATAAAATCTTAAAAAAAAAAAGAATTTATTTATTTGAGAAAGAGAGCATGAGCATTAGAGAGGGGCAGAAGGAGAGGGAGAAGCAGACTCCCCACTGAGAAGGGAGCTTGATACAAAAGGGCATCTCTTTCCGCGGAGGGGTCCTGTTCCGGAGCTACTTAAGTAAACTTACTAAGTTGTACCACGGTAACACTCAAGAATTCTTTCTTGACTACTGTGCTCAACAACCCCAAAACAACTCTGTACCAAAACAACTCTGTACCGGTTGCCCAAAAATCTTTCTGTTCTTAAAAACAGCTTCTTGGAAGCAATTTTTCACCACAAGCTTTCCGTGGGTGTCCGTTTACTCCCTCCACTCTCCACTTTTTTTCCAGAGTTCCTTCCTTGCTGCATCATCCACACCTGAACTTCTACTGACTGTTCTGAAATTTCCTTTTTTTAAAAAAATAGAGTGAAAAAAAAATAAAGAGTGGATAGTATACACTCTGATCTTGTTACTTCCTGCCCCACTCGCGAACACGATTTAGCTCACACCATTCTTGCCTCCGGGATCTTGAGTCTCTGAAAATCTAGTATTTTTCACACGAGTCAACACTGAGGAAATGAGATATGAGTGGCTTCTCACTATCGCGGCCATCCCTAGCTTGCGGCCTCAAACCGCCCCTTTGCCTTGTGCCACATCAGGTGTCCAAACATGGCCGCCCCCATAGCCACAGAGAGCGGGCGCGGACATATTACCTCCCTGAAAATAACAACACATAGTTGTTCGCCATGCTTCAAAGTCTTCAGGTCCTCCTCGGCCGCCATAGGCTGACGAAAATTCGGGGCGACGTTTCCAGCAGAAGTAGTTCGCGGAAGTGTTCGGTTTAGGCTCTCCATTCGGTCTGGAGAAAATCAGGTAAGTACGTGCTTTTATTCCTTGAAGATTTTTTTTTTTTCCTGTTTTGCCCCATAGGAGGTTTGTTTTTCTCACAGGATGACATGATGTTCACAGGGTGGAAGTGGAGTAGGGTGAACCTATGTAATTATTGGCGGGGATCGATTGAGCCGAAGGTGAAAGTGAGAGGAACCGGGTGAGAGTCTGACTCACCTGACTGTGGTCGGGATACTGTTGAGGTCATTAAGACGGTTTAGGGTCTGTAGAGACCAACCACCGTGTCCAAGCTGTCGAGAGTTTGGGGTTCTACAGATCGGTCCACTTGTCGGGGGTGCGGGTGGTGCAGATCATTTACGATGATCTAAGCGTCTGGTTCTGGTGGGGGATTTATTTTGGGGCTCAGTGATGTTGAGGCCTCGAGTGGATGCTCATCACATCAGGGTGTCTGGCCCGGGTTTCAGATTCGTAAGGATGTGTGTGATCAGTGTCTGGTACAGAGACATGCATGTGAGGACTGATTGCGGTTCCAACCTCCGCTGCTGGGACAGAGGCTGCAGAGCCCAGAACATAGTTCAAAACCTGGTGTGTGTGTGTGTGTGTGTGTGTGTGTGTGTGTGTGTGTGTGTGTGTTTATAGTTTGAAACCCTCTGGTTGTGTATGTTTATAGATCGAAACCCTTTTGGGTGTGTGTGTATGTTCGTGTGTATTACCCTTTTGTGTGTGTGTGTGTGTGTGTGTGTGTTCGTGTGTATTTAAAGCCTTTGTCCAAAAAAAAAAAAAAGATAATAAAGCCTTTGTCCAGGGATTAACTGCTGATGGAGGGACTAAACCGCCGATCCCGTCCCCCGTCTGTTAGCCGTTGTCTATGTCTGCTTTCCCGCGCGGCAAAGGAAGAATTGAGTCCTTGTGACGAGATTTTAAAATTATTATTTATTTATTTATTTATTTATTTATTTATTTATTTATTTATTTATTTATTTATGAGAGAAAGCAGAGAGCACAAGCAGGAAGTGGGAGGAAAGAGGGGCGGAGGGAGAAGCCGGCTCCCCACTGAGCGGGGAGCCAGATTGGGGACTTGATCCAAGGATTCCGGGATCATGACCTGAGCTGAAGGGAGACGCTCAACGGACTGAGCCACCCAGGCGCCACGTGACAGAGATCTTAAAGTTGAAAATGTGTAGTATTTATCCCTTTGCAGAAAATGTTGTCAACCTCTGAACTCCCCTCTTATTACTACATAGCAGCTGTGAACATGGTTGCTTACTTGCCTGACATACATTCACACTTTGTTCTTTGCTAACAGAATTTCCATTTTGTTTAGTATCCGTCCCTCCTGGAAGGTGACCCACATCTCAGTTTATTAGTAAGTACTGGTTGGTTTTAATCATGGTGGTTCCAATTCCCATTGCTAATGATCGAATTTCCGTGAAATGTTCAATTCAAATGTTCTAGATATAAGCAAAAATCTGCTAATGGTTTCTGGAGGAGCATTTTCTCTCTCTCTCTCTTTTGTTTATTTTCTCTCTTTTATGTTAGTAATTCTTTAAATCTTTTTCCGGGTCCCTGATGATACTGAGTATAACCTTAATTTTCATTCCAGTTTCCAATGTTTGTAATTTATTCTTATCTCCATGCATTGGGTCTACTCAGCAATTAGGTGTTAGTGGATATACATGTCCAATTGTTTACCCATAAAATTCACCTGCTATATTGTCTGGAGTTAACATGTTTTCAGGAGGGAGGGTTAGATCATAAAATTATGAATTCATCCAGGCTTAGTGACCTTAAAATGTTCATAGCATTTTTTCAAGATAAAAAAATGTCTATTTTACCTGAGTGATCCATTTCACTACAAATGGGTATGTTTTATTGGTCTTTTTAAAAAAATATTTTTATTTATTCATTCATGAGAGATACACAGAGAGAGAGGCAGAGACACAGGCAGAGGGAGAAGCTAGCTTCATTTAGGGAGCTTGACATGGGACTCCATCCCAGGTCTCCAGGTTCACACCCTGGGTTGAAGGTGGTGCTAAACCTCTGAGCCACCGGGCTGCCCTTATTGGTCTTTTTAAAGAACAGACTTTTGGCGTTGTTGAGCACTTCCATTTATTTGTTAATTTAAAAGATCTACAAGTTAATCTGTATGAAAGTAATATATTTTTATATAAAGCCATCATTGCCCAGGTCAAGAAACAGAGTGCTGCCAGCACCCATAGGTGTGCTGTGAGCCTCTTCCCAATTATATTGCATCTTCACACCCAAAGGCAGTTAATCGTCCAGTTGTTGATAATCAAGCACTTTAAGCCTTTTCTTTACAGTTTTGTCATATTAAAAAAATCATTCCTAATCGTATTTTATTTAGTTGTGCCTATTTCTGTGTGTCAATGTAATTATACTTTATGCATTTTTATTATATTTTTTATAGTTTATTTTTTTAAAAGATTTTGTTGATTCATAAGAGACACAGAGAGAGGCAGAGACACAGGCAGAGGGAGAAGCAGGCTCCATGCAGGGAGCCTGATGTGGGACTTGATCCCGGGACCTCAGGATCATGCCCTGGGCCGAAGGCAGGCACTAAACCGCTGAGCCACCCAGGGATCCCCTTTTAATATGTTTTGATTAAAAAGTCATCTAAGTGCATTGCAGTTGCCCCACTTATTCTCAGTTTCTTATTCTCTCTCTCTCTCTCTTTTTTTTTCTCCTGTTTTGGATGAATTTCTTGTCCTTATATTTCCCCCTTCTGTTAGTATGAAAATTATGTACATTAAGACAATTGTTAGATTTCATCATGACACTAGAAATTATATACAGCACAGAACCTTCTTTTGTCAAATTCTTATGTTAATTAGTACTTTTATACTCTTCTCCAATGATACAAGAATCTTTTTTTTTTACAAATTTATTTTTTATTGGTGTTCAATTTGCCAACATATAGAATAACACCCAGCGCTCATCCTGTCAAGTGCCCACCTCAGTGGCCGTCACCCAGTCACCCCCACCCCCCGCCCACCTCCCCTTCCACCACCCCTAGTTTGTTTCCCAGAGTTAGGAGTCTTTTATGTTCTGTCTCCCTTTCTGATATTTCCCACTTATTTTTTCTCCTTTCCCCTTTATTCCCTTTCACTATTTTTTATATTCTCCAAATGAATGAGACCATATAATGTTTGTCTTTCTCCGATGGACTTATTTCACTCAGCATAATACCCTCCAGTTCCATCCATGTCGAAGCAAATGGTGGGTATTTGTTGTTTCTAATGGCTGAGTAATATTCCATTGTATACATAAACCACATCTTCTTTATCCACTCATCTTTCAATGGACACCGAGGCTCCTTTCACAGTTTGCCTATTGTGGACATTGCTGCTATAAACATCGGGGTGTGGGTGTCCCGGTGTTTCATTGAATCTGATACAGGAATCTTACAGCACTTCAACTTCACTTTCCAATTTATTTACAATATTCTGTATTTTTGTTTTTTATCTATTTAAAACATCCTAAGATATCATAAGACAATAATACATAATTTGTAAGCCAAAGCCTCTGATATGCCCTGTACTTTGGTTTTCAAACTGAAGTGCTTGTATTCACAGACTGTACAAAAGATTTGAAGAGGTACCTGAGCACTCATGGTTTAAAGGAAAACAGTGCTCTATACTCTCCTTCTGTCTTATCTGTTTTATAAAAGTAATCTGCCTGAAATTCCTCTTCTCCTGAGGCATGATGCTGGGGTATATCTCATTTTCCTCTTCTCATGTCACACTCACCCCACTTACATATCACAGAGTGAAGGAAAACCTCCACTGGATTCAGAACCTCAGGCTTTGTTGGCCAGAAGAATAAACTTTCTGGGGCATCAAATAAAGGGACATTTGGTAGTACTGTGGGCATGTGTTAAAGTGAGTGCTCAAGAGGAATGACAGCATCTGGGCCCATAGGAAATGCACCACTCAGACTACATTGTCTCCTTAACCCATAGGTCCTGATGCCCCAGGAACAAAAGGATCATTTGAAGGAGGAAGAAGTTACAAGCTGTGATGTCAGTTTTTATGGGGACACACCTGACCAAGACAGATTTCTGAAGAGAAATTTAGAGTAGATCCAGAAACACAAAGCAGAGCTTCTCCACTGCCAGCTGTGTTCAGAGAGCAGAAAAAATGATCCAAGCTCAGGTGACTTTGGTTTATTTTATTCTTTCCTTTGTTCCCTAATAGATTTGGAGAGACCTGTAAAAAATCAGTTCCGTTAATCTGAAAAGCATAAATATCCTTTGTCTGTCATATACATATGGATAGTGTTTTTAGGTTAATGAGAAGATTAGACTTTTACATGTTATAGAAACTTCTCAATGGATCAATGGATGGATGACTGAGTGCACAATTACCAAATATTTAATTAGGCATTTGTTTCTTCCACAATGTGTCAAAATAAAAACCCTGCTAGATGTCTAGAAACAACCTGTAGAGTGGAAATAAGCAGAAAAATTTTAACATTTCTTCTGTATCATCAAAAAGACAATCACTTCATTAGAGAACACTGTTATTACAGGAATCTCTGACATTTGATGATGTGGCTGTGGAGTTCACCTTGGAGGAATGGCAGCTTCTGGCCCCCTTTCAGAAGGACCTGTACCGGGATGTGATGTTGGAGAACTATAGGAACCTGGTGTCAGTGGGTGAGGACAGCTGCCCTGTGTCACTTAGAGGGTCCCCATCAGTGCCCTTTCCTTTTTTGCTTCTTAAAGCTCTGTAGTGTTTGTGTTGCTCTGAAGTGAGATTCTTAGTGCCTTCCCTGGCTCCAGAGACATGGGTATCTTCTTCCTTCTCCTGAGTTCAAGCCTTTACTTTGTACATATGTGATATATATATATTATGATGTTTGTATATATCATACACATATATATGAAATATATGTATTTTTGGTCTTCATCTTGAATTTTAGCACAAGCTCCTATAACAGTTGTGATTTTCTTTTTTTTTTTAATATTTTATTTATTTATTCATGAGAGACACAGACTGAGAGAGAGAGTGGCAGAGACACAGGCAGAGGAAGAAGCAGGCTCCATGCATGGAGCCCGATGTGGGACTTGACCCCGGGACTCCAGGATCACACCCTGGACCAAAGGCAGGCGCCAAACCGCTGAGCCACCCAGGGATCCCCCAGTTGTGATTTTCTAAGTTATAAGAGGATAAAGATAAAATGGGTGTCTTTTGTTATTTATATAATAAAACTCAACTACATTTGAGTTTATGTTAATGAAGTGATTTTTAGAAACCTGCTGTATAACCCAAGGATCGGGTCTGGTTGCCAGGGGAACCAACCATTGTTAGAGGGGATGGAGTTCCATCTCTCTTCTGGAGAGGAGAAAAGAGCTGGAGTTTGAATCAGTCACTGAAGGCTAATGATTTAATTTAATTAACCATGCCTACTTAATAAAGGCTCCATAAACACCCAAGAGGACAGTTTTAGAGACCTTTTGAATTGGTGAACAATAGAAGGTATGGGGAAAGTGCTCAGAGAGGGCATGGAAGCTCCACACCCCTTCTCATATACCTTGTACTCTGTATCTCTGCCAGGTTGTGCCTGGGTTTATAATAAACCAGTAATGTAATAAGTAAACTTTTCCTGAGTTCTATGAGTTCTTCCAGCAAATTAATTGAACCAGAAAAGGAGTCATGGAAATCTGTGATCCATACATATTCTATCAGAAGCTCAGGAAACAACTTGGACTTGTGATTGGGGAAGTCTGAGGGGAGTGGAGAGATTGTGCAGTCTTGTGGGAGTGAAGCCCTAACCTGTTAGATCTGAAGTTATCCCGAGGTAGAGAATGTCAGAATTGAGCTAAATTGTTGGACACCCAATTAGTGTCTTTGGCTGTCACAAAATTCTTTGGTGTGTGAAAACCCCATATATCAGGGGTCAGAAGTGAAGTACTGTAGTAGAGTATCAACAGTAGAGGGCACACACAGTGCAGTATGTTTTTCCTTTATGTTGTGAAAATTGTTTTGTCCTTAACTGTAACATTCTATGGTCTCCCCAGTCCCCAAGCCCAAAGCTTAGCCTTCTGTCATTTCACATGAACAGGTTTTCACACCAGTAAACCAGATGTGCTCTCCAAGTTGGACCAAGGAGAACCAACATGGACGGTGGAAAATGAAATCCCCTGTCGAACACGTTCAGGTGAGTCAGAGAACTGGAGGGGGCCAGAACTGTAGAAATCATATTCTAGTTGGTCAGATAAAAGGCACAGCTGTGAGAGGGTTTGAGGGTCAGTAGGCAGTGCCTCCCTGTGTTTCTCTCCTGATATGCAACCTCTTTTGCTTTATAGGAATTGAGAGAAAAATGTGCCTTTTACCTATTCTGGGATCTAGTCCAATTTTATTTTATCTACATCTTAAATTTTTGCTTGTTTGCATAGTTCTCTTTTTCTTAGTATTCTCAGATCTTTCCTTCTTTATGCTCTTCTACCTTCCTTGTCATTTAAGTCTACTGTCCAAAAGTCTCTCTCCAAAGAGAAAACTGAATTCCTTACTGTCTTCTAACTATTGCACCTTTCTGTCCCATTATTAATGTTGAGTTTTCCTTCCTAACCTCCTTCTCATCCTGGATGCTGTGGCCCCAAAATAAACTGGTCTTTGCTGTGCCCTTGTCTTCACTTTGAGGTCCTCCAAAGGTTCTGTTTTCCATTTTCTCATTGGGTCTCCTAACCTTTCAAACTTTCTTTTTTTTTAATTATTTTTTATTTTTTTTATTTATGATAGTCACACAGGGAGAGAGAGAGAGGCAGAGACACAGGCAGAGGGAGAAGCAGGCTCCATGCACCGGGAGCCCGACGTGGGATTCGATCCCCGGTCTCCAGGATCGCGCTCTGGGCCAAAGGCAGGCGCCAAACCGCTGCGCCACCCAGGGATCCCAAACTTTCTTTTTTTTAAACCTTATTTATTTAAGTAATCTCTGCACCTAATATGGGACTCCCACTCGTAGCCCTGAGATCGAGTCACATGCTCCTCCCTGAGCCAATGAGCCACCTCAGATTTTATTCTAATAAGCTGAGCTTCTCCTGTTCCCTGCAGGAGACTCTCAAATTGACATCTCCCCAAAATGATCCAGCAGACTTTAGTTCTGTGTAATCCACTCATCCCCCTGGCAACTCTCCTGAGAGCCCAATAAGTGCAAGGAACTCGCATCATCTTCTTTCCCAGAAACCCCCCGTAAGTTTAGGTTCTTCTTTACTCCTGTGATTCTTAGAGCCTGGCCATCCCAGCATTACCTTAGATGTTCCCTGTCTGCAGAGCTCTCTTCTTTAAAGGAGTCTCTTGTTCATAAATTGCAACTAAGAGATATTTTAGCATCCTCCATTCTTGCCTAAGCCAGATCAAAACTCCTTTCTACTTTGATTTAATGCCTTTGTGTATTTATTAATTTTCAACTTTCTTCTTGTTCATTTTAGGTGTTGTACTGTTGTGTTCATTTCCCTAAAACTTTTATTTTTTTTCCATCATATTCTGATGACATTAGGTCCCAATTAACAACATTACCTATCATATAACATGAAATTCTTCTTTCTGTAATCTCCATAACATATTATCTTGCTCAGAGTTTCATCATCTTTCCTACACTCTCCCCACTGTATTCTGTACATGTGGTTGCTTCCTTCATTCATTCCTTTCAAAATTATTTTTTTGATAGCTCAGCAATGTATGCTTGAGGGTAAGAGCAGTGAGAAAAATGCATACAAATAGACCAAGAACTTTCATTCTAAGAGAAGTTTTCAAAAAATTAAAATAAACAAATGAATCATAAGCATAGGGGGTGAAAAATACTCTAATAAAAATTTAGTCACCATAACAGAAACATAGAGGCTTGATCTCCGGTTTAGGAATGGAACACCCCCCTGATACGGAGCCTTAGAGCCAACCGGTGAGAGAAATTAGCAGGCTACTGGATTTGGAAGTGTTTCAAGTAGAGAGCATAGCAAGTTTAAAAGCAAAAGCCCAAAGTAAGTTTAAAAGCCCAAAGTCCTTAATGAGAAACATTAAGGAGCTGTGTGGACAGAGTGGAGTGTGCTGTCGGGAACATGATGGAAATAAGACCAAAGAGGCAGTAGCAGCAGGGGGAAGGGAGAGTAAGATCAGTCAAGTAATCCATTTCAAGGAATCATGATTTTACATCTAATAAGGTGAGAAGGGACGCCTGGGTGGCTCAGCGGTTGAGCATCTGTCTTCGGCTCAGGGCGTGATCCCGGAGTTCTGGGGTTGAGTCCCACTTCGGGATCCTTGCATGGAGCCTGCTTCTCTCTCTGGCTATGTCTCTGGCTCTCTCTCATGAATAAATAAATAAAATCTTTTAAAAAAATGTGAGAAAACATGACCTGTTCTTGAGTACTGGAATGACATGAAATAATTATGTTTTCAAAGAATCCTTTTGGCTTTTGTGTAGACAGTAGTGGGCAGGGATGCTATATAGGAGGTTGTTGCACAACATGATAGTAGGTTTCTTGGCTTTGGTATGGGTGGAGGGGGAAGTGTTGGTCACTGTCTGGATGTAGTCATTACAGAGGGCAGATGAAATTCTACATTATATATGGGCTGCATGAGATGAAGGAATGGATGGAGGTTGAAGGTAAGGCTCTGGGGGTGAAAATGGCTATAAGGAACATTGAAACAGTGACTGAATAATGAGTAGTTGGCCTTGGCTATGATTTGGGGAATAGGAAATCCTTATTAAGGTACATTTGGAAAAAAAAAAAGGTACATTTGAGCAGGTAGATGAGGAATTTCAGTAGGCTCCTTGGGTAAGGAATGTTCCAAAGTAAAAGTGGAAAGTTCAAAGGCCTGGGGCAGCACTGTGGTCTGAAGAATGAGAAGGTCAGTGGGGGTAGTGGCTGGGGATTGGGGTAGAAGGTCACATAAGGGCCTTTCAAGGACATGGTAAGACCTTGACTTTATTCCTCTTGAGATGAGAAAACTTTAGGGAGTTTTGAGTGGAGTGACATGATATGATTTATGTTTGGAAGGTTCACTTTGGCTGTTCTCTATAATGTAGACAGGAAGCTGGCGGGGCAGGAACAGGAAAGCCAAGTAGGAGGCTGCTGCTATAAAACAAGAAAGCGACTGGCTTCTGTGAGGGTGGAAGGCATTGGTGTTGGTCCAGTTCTGGTTATGATTATAAAGAGGGCAGGCAGCATTGCTACTGTGTGTAAGTGAGAGACAAATGACAGGAGATGCTGAGAAGTTCTGTCCTGGTTAAAGGGAAGAGTGGAGGTGTCATTCACTCTGATGAAGGTGATATGTGGTGGAGGAGATTTGAGATGGGAAATCAGGAGTTCCCTTTTGGATGTTACAGGTTGCATATGCTTGGAGCCCAGCATGTATAATTATCATTGCTCCCCAAGGCCAACCATGACAATGAATCCTTCAGGGAGGCCTGTCTTCCTCCACAGTGTCACTTGATTTCTTGCATCTGTCTCCATCTCCATTGCTCCTTCATACCAGTTTTCACAACATGCAGCTGTTTTCCTTGTGTGTTGCTTTTTTTTTTTTTTTAAGATTTTTAAAAAAATTATTTATTAGAGATGGGGGGAGAAAGAGAGAGAGAAAGAAGGAGGGAGAGAGAGGCAGAGACACAGGCAGAGGGAGAAGCAGGCTCCACACAGGGACCCAGGGACCCTGATGTTGGACTTGATCCCGGGTCTCCAGGATCATGTCCTGGGCTGAAGGCGGTGCTAAACCTCTAAACCACCAGGGCTGCCCTGTTGTGTGCTTCTTTGCTCTTTATAGTTTTATCAAACTGCAGTGTAGGCTCCCTGAACATGAGGACTCTGTGTGTGTCCCCAGCTTGAGCACCATGTCCCGACAGTGGTCCTCAGTAAGGATTTGTGAAGTGAATAAGTCTTCCTGTCACCAGTTTGGATGCGGTAGGCCCTCCAACCTGTGGTCTGCTGCTCATGGTAAACTGCATGTAGTGAAATATACAGGCTCTGTATGTTTTGTAAGGCCTCATTTAGAAATCAGTCAGATCTACATTTGTTTATTGTGAATGATCTAACTTTGTTTTAATACTAACTACTTTTATCTTTTGGGTTATCTATATTATTTTATCTGATGTGCAAGGAACATTAAATATGGAATTTTATTGATACTCTAATTTCATAGAGTCATCACTACATAGGCATATGACATCAAAGGAGTCTTTTAATCGTGTTTTGTCCAAATCAAGATGATAAATGAATTCATTATTTCTTTCTTTTCTAGAAATCTGGAAACTTGACTATTTGCCAGAGCACTTACAAAACAAAATCATGGAGAATAATCTTGAACAATGGCATGAACTTAAAACATTTGAAAATAATGTTCATCAGAGCACAACTCATTTCATGTTAAGGCAAAATCATGATATGTATGACTTAAATGGAAAAACTGTGAAGCCAAACTTAACTTTATTTAGCCAGAATAGAAGCTGTGAAATAAAGAACCCTGCAGATCTTACTGGAGATGGAAAATCCTTTCTACATGCTAATAATGAACAATTTCATACTAAAATTATATTCCCTGAAAGCAGAAAACTTATCAGTACTAAGTCCCAATTCATTAAGCATCAGAAAAAGCAAAAAATAGACAAGACTCATGTATGTAATGAATGTGGGAAAGCCTTCATCAAGAAGTCATGGCTCACTGATCATCAGATCATTCATACAGGAGAGAAGCCCCACAGGTGCAGTCTGTGTGGGAAGGCATTCTCCAGAAAGTTCATGCTCACTGAACACCAAAGAACACATACAGGAGAAAAACCATATGAATGCACTGAATGTGGCAAAGCCTTCCTGAAGAAATCACGGCTCAATATACATCAGAAAACGCATACAGGAGAGAAACCATATATATGCAGTGAATGTGGAAAAGGCTTCATCCAGAAGGGAAATCTCATTGTACATCAGCGCATCCATACTGGAGAGAAACCTTATATATGCAATGAGTGTGGGAAAGGCTTCATCCAGAAGACGTGCCTCATAGCACATCAAAGATTCCACACAGGAAAGACTCCCTTTGTGTGCAGTGAATGTGGAAAATCCTGTTCCCAGAAGTCAGGTCTCATTAAACATCAAAGAATTCACACAGGAGAGAAACCCTTTGAATGTAGTGAGTGTGGGAAAGCCTTTACCACAAAGCAAAAGCTCATTGTCCATCAAAGAACTCACACAGGCGAAAGACCCTATATCTGCAATGAGTGTGGGAAAGCTTTTGCCTACATGTCCTGCCTCGTTAAACATAAGAGAATACACACAAGAGAGAAATGTGGAGATTCAGTCAAAGTGGAAAATCCTCCCTCAGAGAGTCATAGCTTATCACAGACCAGTGGTGCCATGCAGGGGAAAGACCTTGTTAATACAGTGACTATGCGAGTGCCTTCTGTGGCTTGTCAGACGCCATTACACATCAGTGGGCTCTTAGCAAATAGGAATGTGGTCATAGTGGGACAGCCTGCAGCCAGATGTGCACCCTCAGGAGACAACAGAGGATCTGCACAGGACAGAAACCTTATGAATGCAGTGAATGTGGTTGTGCCTTCAGTGGTTAATTATGTCCTATTTTATGTTGCAGAAAACCAGTAGGAAAAAAACTCAGAAACATTCTGTGTGGAGAAGGGTTGCACAAAAGTTTCTAGGTCATATTATGTCAGAAAAGTATATTCAGAGAGAAACTGTAATTCTGAGGCTGGGAAAGCTTGATCTCATCCTATTAAAAATATGTATTGATACACAGGCGTAATCTGATGTTAACTCAAATACATACACACACCTCAGTTGCTCCATTTGTGTCTGTTAAAGGAATGAAGGAAGTCTTAGTTCAATAAGTGGAGGAAATAGGTGAATTTTAAAAACACAAGTAAGTGTGCCTGGAATACTGGTATGAATGAAAAATCAGGAAAGGGATAATATTAGGTGGGTGAGATATGGGGCATGTATATAGCAATTCGGTTTCTACAGGCCAAGGTAAAGGATTAATTGAAAACTGTAAACTCTTAGAAGTTTATTTTATGCAGAGGCACTTAATGAAACAGCAGCCTTAGGTTGAGTCAGTTCATTCATTTACCAAATATTTGTTAAATACTCCCTTTGTACTGGGTTTTGTTTGAGGAGCTGAGGATACAGTGGTGACCAAAACAAAAAGGTTTCTTGGAGAGAGCACTGAGGTAACTGGATTATTTTTTAGTGGTACATTTACTCAGCTTCTAGTAAGAGGATGTAAATATCTATACTAGGTGAAATACTGTCTTGGTTCTTTCTGGCTGTTATAAGACCATACAGTAGCCTGTATGGCTTACAGAGAAAGAAATTTATTAAAAAAAAAAAAAAAAAGCAAAGTTCCTCTATAATGAAGTTTCAAAACTTTCTAAATGACATATGATAAGTCTTGAATAAATAATGAAAAAAATTATTTCTGTTTGGAAGCTGCAAGGTCTAAGATCAAGGTGCTGGCATATTTGGTGTCTATGGAAGGTCGGCTTCTTGCCTCACAGAAGGTACTCATCTCATTGTGTCCTCACATAGGGGAAGGGGAGAGGCATTTTCTGCGATGTCTCTGTCTCACAGGGGTACTAATCCTATTCATGAGTGTTCTATCATCATGACTTAATCTTAAGGACCCACTTCTAAATACCATCATATTTGTGACTAGCTTCAATATATGAATTTGGGGGGGATACAAACAGTCCACAGAAGATAATGGAGTACATAAGTCCCCTCTTATATGGGGGATATGTTCTAAGACCCCCAGTGGATGCCTGAAGCTAGGATAGTACTGAACTCTATAGTTTTTTCTTTTTCTTTTTCTTTTTTTTAAGATTTTATTTATTTACTCATGAGAGACATAGAGAGAGAGAGAGGCAGAGACACAGGCAGAGGGAGAAGCAGGCTCCACGCAGGGAGCCTGACGTGGGACTCGATCCCGGGTCTCCAGGATTGCGCCCTGGGTTGAAGCCGGCGCTAAACCGCTGAGCCACCCAGGCTGCCCTATAGTTTTTTCTTATACATACACATCTATGATGAAGTCTAGTTTATAAATTAGACATTGTAAGAATTAACAGTAAAACTAAAAATAGAACAATTATAACTGTATACTATACTATATACTGTAATAAAAATTATGTGAATATGTTCTCTCAAGATTTTATTGTCCTGTACTCCCCCTTCTTCCTGTGATGACGTGAGATGATAAAATGCCTATGTGATACGGAGTGGCTTGTAGGAATTGTGACTTAGAGTTAGGCTACTGTTGATAGGATCATCTGCTTCCGGACCACCTTTGATTTCAGGTAACTGAAACCCCTGAAAGTGAAACCATAGATAAGGGGTGACCACTGTAATTGGTTCAAGGGATTGTGATAATTTCTTGTTCAAGGGGTATATTACTTCAGTGGAGGCAAGGACTCTTATTAAAGGACTTTAAAGCACCATAAGATTTAAGTAAGTTGTTATTATTTAAAGACTTTATTCATGAAAGACACAGAGAGAGGAAGAGACATAGGCAGAGGATGAAGCAGGCTCCCCACAGAGCCCAATGCAGGACTCGATCCCAGGACCCGGGATCATATACTGAACCAAAGGAGGCAGACATTCAACCATTGGACCACCGAGGCATCCAAGTAAGTTATTTTTTTAATGTCCATGTCTTAGCTTTCCAAGTAGATTGAAAATTCCTTTAATTTTTTTTGCTATTTAAATTTTAAAGTTTTATTATTTATTTCTTTACTTTTTAAATTTTATTTATTTATTCATGAGAGACACAGGCAGAGGGAGGAGCAGGCTCCATGCAAGGAGCCTGATGTGGGACTTGATCCCGGGAATCTGGGATCATGCCCTGTGCCAAAGGCTCAACCGCTGAGCCATCCAAGTGTCCCTAAATTTTAAAGTTTTAAAAACAAAATAAATCACTTCCTCAGTTGTACTAAACCAAGTTTCAAGGGCTCAGTAGCCATATGTGACTAGTGGCTACCCCATTGGGCAGCACACTGAGCCAAATTTTGTAGCTAATTATATGGCTATAAAGCACAGACTGAGAAATTTGTCATAATTTCCAGAAAGTTATCTTGGATATTGGTTTGCATGATTTTCTATTTCCCAGCACAGAAAAATTAAGGCAAATATGTTGACTTGGAAAGTGAATAAATTAGTGAACTAGTCAGAATGTTTTGTCATTGAAGGAAGCAGTGTCATTCGAAGGCAGTTCTTTTTTTTGTTTTTGTTTTTTTTGTTTTTAAAAATTCTGTTTATTGAAATTGCTTAAGACATTTCATCACCCTCCCCTTTATTTCTTTTTTAAAAAGATTATTTATTTATTCATAAATAAAGCTGGGAGCACGCAGGACCGTGGGGCCCCTGTAGTAGCACCCTGGAGTTGGGGCAGGGGGGCCCTGCGGGGAGGCCCCGTTCCCACCCAAGGCTCGGCCGCAGGTGCTCGAAGGCAGTTCTAAAGAACACAGACACTGCCTTCCAAATTGAGTGTGATCGGAGACTCAATAACTGAATATAAACCGGGAAGAGGGATCCCTGGGTGGTGCAGCGGTTTAGCGCCTGCCCTTGGACCAGGGCGCAATCCTGGAGACCCGGGATCGAGTCCCACATAGGGCTCCCGGTGCATGGAGAAAAACCGGGAAGAGCAGAAAAAAGGGATCCTCAGGATAGATAGAATAAAGAAGACAAGAGTCTCAGTCTCTAAGAACGGAGGAGAACTATAGGAAATGGGAGATGAGTTCCTTTTTTTTTTTTTAAGACTTTATTTATTCATTGGAGACAGAGAGAGAGAGACAGACAGACACAGACACAGGCAGAGGGAGAAGCAGGCTCCATGCAGGGAGTCCGACGTGGGACTTGATCCCAGGACTCCAGAATCATGCCCTGTGCCAAAGGCAGGCACTAAGCTGCTGAGCCACAGGGATCTCCAGCAGATGAGTTCCTGAAGGGAAGTCATGGAGAAGAACCTTTGTGTTTGTCCACAAAACTATCACCCTTGAGAGGTGCCACCATATCAAAGATTCATTCCAGCTGTAATGATTGCTGCTGAATTGAGAAATGTGCTTTCTCTTCATTATTCCTTCTCCCTCTCCTGGGAGTGGGGCTCTTGGCCTCTCAATACTGAGTACTTTGCCTTAATCTCATAAATATCACATAGTTATCCACCTATCCAAGTTATAGTTTTCTCAAAGGAAAAGAAATGGAAATTTCCCATCCTATGGCTGTCTCAGCATTTAATCTGAAATACCAGGTTATTGGTATTCATTCCTTCAGATATATTTTGAATTATCAACACAATGCAAGGCACTGTTCTGTACAGTGAGGCCACATTACTGAACAAAACAGTCAAAGATACAGCCTTTATGGATCTTACAGTATAATGAGGGAGAGACACTGGATTACATAATCTTGGGAGGTGATGAATCCTAAGAAGAAAAATTCTAGTAATACTAGTTTATAGTAATGTATGGATTGTAATAGGAGAGGCTCTTCCCACCTTCTCACCCCTCCGTGGGCTTTTCTGGATAAAATTTGAGTGAATACAGAAGCAGTAAGAGGAGTTACCTATCATATTTGCAACTACAGAACATTTTACAACTGTTTTTAATGATTGTCTGTGACAGGCCTCTTGTTTCAGATCCTCTGAGAAACTTAAAGGAATGCAGACTCCTAAGTCACACCCCATGCATCCTAAACCAGACTGTGGCTAGAGTCCAGGATTCTGAATTTTTAACACTGGCCTGGTGAACACCCAAATTTAGCATTCTTTACCCTAAAAACTGGATTACTGCCCTCCACCACACTTACATTAAAATGGGATGGATTCAGTTGGTGCCTTTCTCATTGGCTCCAGGCCAATGTTTTTGCTGTCACAGTAGAGGCTTTGCTTCTCACAGAGTGACGTGTAGATGTGCTGTAGTATGGACTCATTAAATCATTGCTGGTGGCGGATGGGGAGGTAGCGCTGACGTGGAGGAATTTGAGAAACTGGTGGGACTTTGATTTGAGGTTTTAACAACATAAAGATACTCATAATGTTCTTTCAGGCGCCAGGCAGGTCACTCTGTGGTTGAGGTACTGTGGGGTCATTAAGACACTTAATGAGATCTTAATGAGGTCATTAAGACACTTAATGAGATCTTAATGAGGGTCATTAAGACACTTAATGAGATTAAGACACTTAATGAGGGTCTGTAGAGATCAACCACTGTCTTGACTCTCCAGAGTTTGGGGTTCTGCAGATCTGACCACTTCTTGGGGGTGTGGGCAGTGCAGATCATTTACCGTGATCTCAGCGTCTGGTTCTGGTGGGGGATTTGATTTGGGGCTCAGTGATGTTGGGGCCCCGAAGGGATGCTCATCACATCGGGGTGTCTAGCCAGGGTTTCAGATTTGTAAGGGCGTGTGTGATCAGTGGTACAGAGACATGCATGTGAGGGCTGATTGAGGTTCAACCTCCGCTGCTGGGACAGAGGCTGCAGAGCCCAGAACCGTGTGTGTGTGTGTGTGTGTGTGTGTGTGTGTGTGTGTGTGTTGTTCAGGGGTTGACTAACTGCAGACAGAGGGATTACACCACCGCTCCCATCCCCCATCTGTTAGGCGCCGTCTATATCTGGTTTCCTACAGCAAAGGAAGGATTGAGTCCTTGTGACAGAGATCTTAGAGTTGAAAATGTGTAGTATCTTTCCCTTTGCAGAAAATGTTTGCCAGTGTCTGCACTCACCTCTTAATACACAGCAGCAGTGAACCCTGTTGCTTACTTGCTGTTTGTTCTTTGTAACAGAATCTCCACATTTTGTTTAGCATCCCTCCCTCTGGCAAGGTAACCCATATCTTGGTTTGTGCTGGTTGGTCTTAGTCATGGTGGTTCCAGTTCCCATTGCTAAAGACCGAATTTTTGTGAAATGAGCTTAGTATATAATATGGTGTAGTTCTAGCCAGCTATATGTGAAAATCTGCTTAGTGGTTTCTGGGGAGCGTTTTCTTTTTTACATTACTAATTCCTTGAATCTTTTTCCATGTCCATGATGATATTGTCTGTATAACTTTATTTTTCATTCCAGTTTCCAATGTTAATAATTTAGTCTTACCTCAATGCATTGGCTCCACTCTGCAATATGGAGTTCAAAAGTGGGGTGGTAGTGGACATCTTTGTCTTGTTGCCTACCATTAGAATTCACCTGCTATTCACCTGTCTGGAGTTAACATGTTTTCATGAGGATTACTCCAGGATTTTATTTTTTTTAATTTTTTAAATTTTTTTTTATTTTTTAGGATTTTAAATTTAACAACATAAAGATACTCATAATATTCTTTCAGGCAAAAAAAATCTTTATTTTATGAGTCGTATTTCTAACTTCCTATAGTCTTTATTTGCACTTTCTCTTTTGACTCTATAGGTATTTGTAGTGAGACAAATATATATATTATTGGCTTTTTCAAATAACAGGCTTTTGGTATATTTGAGTTCTCGCATTTCTTTGTTAATTTAAAATATCACCAAGTAGGGCACCTGGTTGCCTCATTTAGTACAGCATGAGACTCTTGATCTTGGAGTTGTAAGTTTGAGTCCCACATTGGGTGTAGAGATTATATAAAATAAAATCTTTAAAAAATCTGCAAGTTGGGACACCTGTGTTGCTTAGTGGTTGTGCGCCTGCCTTTGGCTCAGGGCATGATCCTGGAGTCCCAGGATCGAGTCCCTCATCGGGCTCCTTGCATGGAGCCTGCTTCTCCCTCTGCCTCTGTCTGCCTCTCTCTCTCTCTCATGAATAAAAGATAAAATCTTTTTTAAAAAATAAAAATAAAAAATCTGTAAGTTAATCAGTATATAAGAAATATTCATATATAAATAGTCATTACACAGGTTAGGAAACAACACTGCCAGTACCCCAGTGGTGTTTGTGCACTTTTTCCCAATTATATCCCATCTTCATACCCAAAGGTAATTACCATCTTGTCTGTGTAGCAAGCACTTAGAGGCTTTTCTTTATAGTTTTATAATATAATTAACCATTCTTAATCATTACAACTGTGTATCAATGTAATTATACATCATGCATTTTTTATGTTAAGGCTTTTGCTCAATATTTGTGAGAATTATTCATGTTGCATGTAGGTTTTCTTTTCCCTTTGTAAAGAGGGTCAGGCATTATATATTCACACAGTAAATATTTTGGGATTTGTAATCTATGGGTGTCCCACATATTTTTGTTTTTGTTTTATGATCTTTAAATTTATTCTTTAAAAAAATTTTTAAACAATAAATTTATTTTTTATTGGTGTTCAATTTGCCAACATACAGAATAACACCCAGTGCTCATCCCATCAAGTGCCCCCCTCAGTGCCCGCCACCCAGTCACCCCCACCCCTCCGCCCTCCTCCCCTTCCACCACCCCTAGTTCCTTTCCCAGAGTTAGGAGTCTTCATGTTCTGTCTCCCTTTCTGATATTTCCTACCCATTTCTTCTCCCTTCCCTTCTATTCCCTTTCACTATTATTTATATTCCCCAAATGAATGAGATACATCCACGAAGGCAAAAGAAACAAAAGCAAAAATGAACTATTGGGACTTCATCAAGATAAGAAGCTTTTGCACAGCAAAGGATACAGTCAACAAAACTAAAAGACAACCTACAGAATGGGAGAAGATATTTGCAAATGACGTATCAGATAAAGGGCTACTTTGCAAGATCTATAAAGAACTTATTAAACTCAACACCCAAGAAACAAACAATCCAATCATGAAATGGGCCAAAGACATGAAGAGAAATCTCACAGAGGAAGACATAGACATGGCCAACAAGCACATGAGAAAATGCTCTGCATCACTTGCCATCAGGGAAATACAAATCAAAACCACAATGAGATACCACCTCACACCAGTGAGAATGGGGAAAATTAACAAGGCAGGAAACCACAAATGTTGGAGAGGATGCGGAGAGAAGGGGAACCCTCCTGCACTGTTGGTGGGAATGTGAAATGGTGCAGCCACTCTGGAAACCTGTGGAGGTTCCTCAAGGAGTTAAAAATAGACCTGCCCTACGAACCAGCAATTGCACTGCTGGGGATTTACCCCAAAGATACAGATGCAATGAAACGCCAGGACATAGCAGCAATGTCCACAATAGCTAAACTGTGGAAGGAGCCTCGGTGTCCATCGAAAGATGAATGGATAAAGAAGATGTGGTTTATGTATAAATTTATTCTTTTTTTTAAGATTTTATTTATTTATTCATGAGAGACACAGAGAGAGGCAGAGCCACAGGCAGAGGAAGAAGCAGGCTCCACACAGGGAGCCCGACGCGGGACTCGATCCCGGTCCCCAGATTCATGCCCTGGGCCGAAGGCAGGCGCCAAACCTCTGGGCTACCGGGGCTGCCCAAATTTATTCTTTTTTTAAAAAGATTTATTTATTTATTTATTTATTTATTTATTTATTTATTTATTTATTTATTTATTTTTTATTTATTTATGATAGATATATAGAGAGAAAGAGAGAGGCAGAGATACAGTAGGAAGGAGAAACAGGCTCCATGCTGGGAGCCTGACATGGGACTCAATCCCGGGACTCCAGGATCGCACCCTGGGCCAAAGGCAGGAGCCAAACTGCTGAGCCACCCAGGGATCCCCCTGTTTTATAATCTTTAAAAATATAAGGAGCATTCTTAGTTTGCAATCTGGGCAAAATCTGTAGTTTCCCCATAGCAGTCCATTGTCTGAATATATGCAAGTTTCCCTACTATTTATTAAACTGGGATTATTTGCATTTTGAATAACGCTATTAAAATTCTTACCCATGTCTTCTGATACAAATATACTTTCATTTTTGGAGGGATTTTTCCCTGGATCTACTTTTAATTCCACTTCAAAAATCTCAGTCTCAGGATTGCCTGGGTGGCTCAGTTAGTTAAGGGTCTTGGGATCAAGTTCTACATTGGGCTCCCTGCTCCATGAGAAGTCTGCTTCTCCCTTTCCCACTCCTTCTGCTTGTGCTCTCTCTGTGTGAAATAAAATCTTTTTTTTTTTTTAAGTAGATCTAGAGGACACAGCAGAGTTTCCCCATTGCCAGCTGTGTTCAGAGAGCAGAAAAAATGATCCAGGCTCAGGTGACTTTTGGTTTATTTTATTCTTTCCTTTGTTCCCTAGTAGAGTTGTAGACACTTGCTGCATTAACATGAAAAGCATACATATATACATATATCTTCTGTCTATCATATATATATATGGATGGTTTTTAATGAGAATGAACTTATGCTTTTTTATTTTTTTATTTTTTAATATATTTTTTAAAAGATTTTATTTATTTAGTCATGAGAAACAGAGAGGAAAGAGAGACAGAGACACAGGCAGAGGGAGAAGCAGGCTCCATGCAGGGAGCCTGACGTGGGACTCGATCCGCGGTCTCCAGGATCACGCCCTGGGCTGAAGGCAGCGCTAAACCGCTGAGCCACCCGAGCTGCCCTTACACTTTTTAAAAAATAGATTTATTTGAGAGAGAGAGTATGTGTGCATGAGTTGGAGGGGGAGAGGCAGAGGGAGAGGGAGAGAGAAACTCAAGCAGACTTCGTGCTGAGCGCAGAGCCCAATCCCGGGCTCAGTCTCAGAACCCTGAGATCAGGACCCCAGCCCAAAGTAAAAGTCGGACACTCAACCAACTGCTCCACCCAGGCACGCCTGAACTTCTACATGCTATACGAACTTTTCATTGGATCAACAGATGGATGACTGAGTTCACAATTACAGAATATTTAATTAGGCATTTGCTTCTTCCACAATGTATCAAAATAAAAACCTCACTAGTATCTAGATACAGACGATTGAATGGAAATAAGCAGAAAATTTTTAACACTTCTTCCATCTCATGGAAGTGTATCACTTCATTAGGTAGCACTGTTATAACAGGAATCCCTGAAGTTTGATGATGTGGCTGTGTACCTCACCTGGGAGGAGTGGCAGCTCCTCCGATTTGCAACCTCTTTTTCTTTGTAGGAGTTTAGAGTAAAATGTATCCCATTTGTCTCTTCAGGGATTTGATCCCTCTTTATTTTTTTTATTTTTTTTTAATTTTTATTTATTTATTATTTATGATAGTCACAGAGAGAGAGAGGCAGAGACATAGGCAGAGGGAGAAGCAGGCTCCATGCACCGGGAGCCCGACGTGGGATTCGATCCCGGGTCTCCAGGATTGCGCCCTGGGCCAAAGGCAGGCGCCAAACCACTGCGCCACCCAGGGATCCCGATCCCTCTTTATTTTATTTACATCTTGAATTTTGTTTGCATGGGGGTTTCCTATGATTTTCAGATCTTTCTTTTCTTTATATTCTTCAACCTCCCTTGTTATAAAAGTCTACTGTCCAAAGGCCTCTCTCCAAAGAGAAAACTGAATTCCTCACTGTCTTCTAACTATTGCACTTTTCTGTCTCATTGGTATTGTTGATTTTCCTTCCCAACCTCTACCCCATCTTGGATACTGTGCCCTTGTCTTCACTCCGAAGATCTCCAAATGCTCTGTTTTCCATTTCTTTTCTGCTCTCCTAACCCTTCAAACTTTCCTTTATTATTATTTTTAATTACTTTTTTGGAGTTCAATTTGCCAACATATAGAATATCACCCAGTGCGCATCCCGTCAAGTGCCCCTCTCAGTGCCCATCACTCAGTCACCCCAATCCCCCCGCCCACCTCCCTTTCCAATACCCCTTGTTCGTTCCCCAGAGTTAGAAGACTCTCATGTTCTGTCACCCTCTCTGATATTTCTCACTCCTTTTCTCTCCTTTCCCCTTTATTCCCTGTCACTATTTTTTATATTCCCCAAATGAATGAGACCATATAATGTTTCTCCTTCTCTGATTGACTTACTTCACTCAGCATAATATGCTCCAGTTCCATCCATGTTGAAGCAAATGGTGGGTATTTGTCGTTTCTAATGGCTGAGTAATATTCCATTGTATACATAGACCACATCTTTATCCATTCATCTTTCGATGGACACCGAGCTCCTACCACAGTTTGGCTATTGTGGACATTGTGCTATTAACATTGGGGTGCAGGTGTTCCGGCGTTTCACTGCATCCGTATCTTTGGGGTATATCCCCAGTAGTGCAATTGCTGGGTCGTAGGGCAGGTCTATTTTTAACTCCTTGAGGAACCTCCACACAGTTTTGCAGAGTGGCTGCACCAGTTCACATTCCCACCAACAGTGCAAGAGGGTTCCCCTTTCTCCAAATCCTCTCCAACATTTGTTGTTTCCTGCCTTGTTAATTTTCCCCATTCTCACTGGTGTGAGGTGGTATCTCATTGTGGTTTTGATTTGTATTTCCCTGATGGCCAGGGATGCGGAGCATTTTCTCATGTGCTTGTTGGCCATGTCTATGTCTTCCTCTGTGAGTTCATGTCTTTTGCCCATTTCATGATTGGATTGTTTGTTTGTTGGGTGTTGAATTTAATAATTTCTTTATAGATCTTGGGTACTAGCCCTTTATCTGATATGTCATTTGCAAATATCTTCTCCCATTCTGTAGGTTGTCTTTTAGTTTTGTTGACTGTTTCTTTGGCCGTGCAGAAGCTTTTTATCTTGATTAAGTCCCAGTAGTTCATTTTTGCTTTTGTTTCCCTTGCCTTCATAGATGTATCTTGCAAGAAGTTGCTGTGGCCAAATTCAAAAAAGGTGTTGCCTGTGTTCTCCTCTAGGATTTTGATGGATTCTTGTCTCACATTTAGAGCTTTCATCTTTGTGTATGGTGTAAGAGGATGATCTAGTTTCATTCTTCTGCATGTGGCTGTCCAATTTTCCCAGCACCATTTATTGAAGAGACTGTCCTTCTTCCAGTGGATAGTTTTTCCTGCTTTGTTGAATATTAGTTGACCATAGAGGTGAGGGGCCATTTCTGGATTCTCTATTCTGTTCCATTGATCTATGTGTCTGTTTTTGTGCCAGTACCACACTCTCTTGATCACAGCTTTGTAGTACAACCTGAAATCTGGCATTGTGATTCCCCTGGCTCTGGTTTTCTTTTTTAATATTCCCCTGGCTATTCGGGGTGTTTTCTGATTCCACACAAATCTTAAGATGATTTGTTCCAACAACTCTCTGAAGAAAGTCCATGGCATTTTGACAGGGATTGCATTAAACGTGTAAACTGCCCTGGGTAACATTGACATTTTCACAATATTAATTCTTACAATCCATGAGCATGGACTATTTTTCCATCTCTTTGGTCTTCCTCCATTTCTTTCAGAAGTGTTCTGTAGTTTTTAGAGTATAGATCCTTTACCTCTTTGGTTAGGTTTATTCCTAGGTATCTTATGCTTTTGGGTGCAATTGAAAATGGGATTGACTCCTTAATTTCTCTTTCTTCAGTCTCATTGTTAGTGTATAGAAATGCCACTGACTTCTGGGCATTGATTTTGTATCCTGCCACACTGCCAAATTACTGTATGAGTTCTAGCAATCTTGGGGTGGAGTCTTTTGGGTTTTCTATGTACAGTATCATGTCATCTGCGAAGAGGGAGAGTTTGACTTCTTCTTTGCCAATTTGAATGCCTTTTATTTCTTTTTGTTGTCTGATTGCTGAGGCTCGGACTTCTAGTACTATGTTGAATAGCAGTGGTGAGAATGGACATCCCTGTCTTGTTCCTGATCTTAGGGGAGAAGCTCCCAGTGTTTCCCCATTGAGAATGATATTTGCTGTGGGCTTTTTGTGGATGGCTTTTTAGATGTTGAGGAATGTTCCCTCTATCCCTACACTCTGAAGAGTTTTGATCAGTAATGGATGCTGCATTTTTGTCAAATGCTTTCTCTGCATCTATTGAGAATATCATATGGTTTTTGTTTTTTCTCTGGTTGATATGATCTATCACATTGATTGCTTTACGAGTGTTGAACCAGCCTTGCATCCCAGGGATAAATCCCACTTGGTCATGGTGAATAATCTTCTTTTTTTTTTTTTTTTTGAGATAATAATCTTCTTAATGTACTGTTGGATCCTATTGGCTAGTATCTTCCTGAGAATTTTTGCATCTGTGTTCATCATGGATATTGGTCTATAATTCTCCTTTTTGGTGGGGTCTTTGGTTTTGGAATTAACGTGATGGCTAGCCTCATAAAATGAGTTTGGAAGTATTCCATATCTTTCTATGAAAGATATGAATTTAGTGTCATCATAATACCTATTCAGTCCCTGTTTTTGTGGATTATTTCTTTGGGCATCTTCTTTCTTTTACAGGTCCCCCTTAATATTTCTTGCAGAGCTAGTTTGGTGGTCACATATTCTTTCAGTTTCTGCCTATCTTGGAAGCTCTTTATGTCTCTTTCTATTCTGAATGAGAGTCTTGCTGGGTAAAGTATTTTTGGCTGCATGTTCTGCTCATTTAAGACCCTGAATATATCCTGCCAGCCCTTTCTTTTTTAATTTTTTTTTAATTTTTTTCTGCCAGCCCTTTCTTGTCTGCCAGGTCTCTGTGGAGAGGTCTGCTGTTAATCTAATATTTCTCCCCATATAAGTTAGGGATCTCTTGTCTCTCACTGCCATAAGGTTTTTCTCTTTTTTATCTTTGGAATTTGCAAGTATCACTATGAAATGTTGAGGTGTTGAACGTTTTTATTGATTTTAGGGGGGAAGTCCTCTCTATCTCCTGGATCTGAATGCCTATTTCCCTCCCCAAATTAGGGAAGTTCTCAGCTATGTTTTGTTTAAATATGCTTTCTGGCCCTCTGACCCTTTTGGTGCTCTCTGGAACCTCAATTAAACGTAGATTTTCCCTTCTGATGCTGTCATTTATTTCCCTTAACCTTTCCTCATGGTCTTTTAATTGTTTTTCTCTTTTTTTCTCAGCTTCCTTCCTTGCCATCAAGTTGTCTTCTATGTCATTCACTCGTTCTTCTACTTCATTAACCCTCGTTAGGACCTGCAGTTTGGATTGTATCTCGTTTAATTGGTTTTTAATTTTGATTAGATCTAAAATTAGATCTAAAATCTACAGTCATGAAGTCTCTTGAATCCTTTATGCTTTTTTTCCAGAGCCACCAGTAGCTTTATAATTGTTTTTCTGAATTGACTTTCTGACATCAAATTGTACTCCAAATTCTGTAACTCTGTGACAGAGGGTACTGTTTCTGATTCTTTCTTTTGTGGTGAGTTCTTCTTTCTAGTCAGTTTGCTCAGTGCAGAGTGGTTAAAAACAAGTTGTACTGGAAAAAGGAAGAAAAAAAGAAAAAAAAGAAGAGTACCCTCTGGTTCTATATACTGTAAATCCCTCAATTTCCCTGGAGCTTTCTAGCTCCTCTCAGTCAAGAACTTGCTCTTCCCCTTCCTTCAGCTGGTTTTCTGGGGGAGGGCCCTGCTGTGCTGATTCTCAGGTGTGTGTACCTGGGGGAGCTCCCCTGCCCCGGTCAGGTGTGGGGCTCAGTAGAGCTGTTGACCCCGTGAGGCCCCTCTTCCCTGGCGGCCCTGCTCTATCCCAGGCATAGGGTGACACCAGGAGTAACACCACCACTGACGGTGGCCAGCTCTCCAGCTCTGGAGTCAGTTCCCGCAGTAACTACTGCAGTCTCCCAGTCCACACTGGCCTGGATGCTCCTGGGGTGGGTGGCGCTGATCTGCACAGCTTGGGGCGCTCGGCGGCAGGAGAGTCCTCGCTGTCCTATGTCCTCCCTGCCTCTGCCTGTTGGGGGCGGGGGAAGCTCAGGATCGTGGGCTGTGTACATTTGGCACCCTGGGATCTGGGGCCTCCACTGCTGGAATTGTGCCCCTAGGGCTGCAGCTCCCGAAGGCATCAGGGCACAGCCCCCTCCATCCAGAGCCACCGCCTGAGCTTCTCCTGAGGTCCCACTGGGTGCACGCTCCAGCCCTTTACCAAGATCCACCCACAGTCTGTGGCCCACTTCTCTGGGCGCACTTCCTGTGTTAGTGATCTCAGGAACCTGGAGGCTCCACTGCCCCTCTTGGGATTATGCCTGAGTTCCCTGCTAAGTGCCTCTGTGTCCAGGAAGAATCTGGTGCAGATTTTTTAAGTTCCTGCTTCTCGAGACTGGGCTTTCCTGTCCCGGGAGGCTTTGGCCCGCCTGGCCTTAGCCCGGCTTCTCCCGGGGGCCTCTCTCCCACTTGATTCCCCACCCCCGCCTTCCCACCTTGTTAGAAGCGCAAACTCTGGGATCCCTGGGCGGCTCAGCGGTTTGGCGCCTGCCTTTGGCCCAGGGCTTGATTCTGGAATCCCAGGATCGGGTCCCGTGTCGGGCTCCCAGCATGGAGCTTGCTTCTCCCTCCTTCTGTGTCTCTGCCTCTCTCTCTATCATAAATAAATAAATCAATCTTAAAAAAAAAAAAGAAAAGAAACAAACTCTTCTCTCTGTAGTGTTCCAGCTGTTCTCTCTTTAAATCTCAGGTCGAATTTGTAGCTTTTTAGGATGATTTGAAAGTTATCTAGGTCAGTTGGTGGGGATAGGTGACCTTGGGACCCTACTCTTCCGCCATCTTGCCCCGCCCCCAGGGAGAGTGAGTCTTAACCAGACCCTTAACCATAGAGCCCAGAGCCCAAAGCAGAGCTTGATCTTATGATCCTGAGACCTGAGATTACCACCTGAGTGAAACCAAGAGGCCCCCACTTAACCAACTCTGCCACCCAGGTGCCCCAAGCTGGCACATTTCGTAAAGCAGCCACTTATTTCCAAGGGCAAGTACCGGCCAGGGCACAACCATGTTGTCTTATGGGTGTAGGTGAGAAATCGGTCCCAGAAGTCCCCATGGGGTCTCCATACCACTGCTGTGCCTGCGTGTCAGGGGAACGGGTAGACTAGCTCTAGTGGGTGAGCAGCCGAAGGTGCCTGACTGGCTGGGAGCTGTTGCCCTTATATTCATGTCCCAGCAGAACCCTGCAAAGCCCTGTGGGGAGGCCTGTGTCTTGAGTTGGGGATTGGGTCCTGAGGAGACCTGGGCAGGCACAGTGACTCTGGGTTCAAGGGATTTGCCTCTGAAATCCCTGGTGTTTCTGATTTTGGAGTCTGAGGTAGATGAATGATAGACAATGCGATTAGAGCATGGGTTCTTGGAAGTCTATGAGGGGGTCTCAGTGAGTCTGGGGGACAAGGAGAGTGATGATAAAGGGAGAATTTCTGGTGGGAGGATGGGAGGACTGTTTGACAAATGCTAGACCTGTACATTAAAAAGTGAAATAAGTCATTCAGAGAAGGACAAACATTATATGATCTTATTCATTTGGGGAATATAAATAATAGTGAAAGGGAATAGAGGGGAAGGGAGAAGAAATGGGTAGGAAATATCAGAAAGGGAGACAGAACATGGAAGACTCCTAACTCTAGGAAACGAACTAGGGGTGGTGGAAGGGGAAGAGGGCGAGGGTTGGGGGTGACTGGGTGGCGGGCACTGAGGGGGTACTTGACAGGATGAGCACTGGGTGTTATTCTCTATGTTGGCAAATTGAACACCAATAAAAAATAAATTTATTATTAAAAAATAAAAAAATAAAAAGTAACACTTTATGTACATTAAATGTAAATTTAACAAAGTTTTTAAAAAGGTATACAGTCCTGACACATGCTGCAGTGTGGATGCACTTTGAAAACATTTTACTAAATAAGTCAGTCACAAAAGATGTTATATTACATTTGTATGATTCTATGTATAGGAAATGTCCCAAGTGAGCAAATGTATAGAAACAGAGAGTGGGTTCATGTTGCTCAGAGTTGGGAGGAATGAGGCTACTTTGGGTGATGGCTGAAGGCTATAATGTTTTTTAGTGTGTGTATGGTGATAAAATATTTAAAAATTGGTTGTTTTAATATAGGCACAGCTCTTTGATAAAACCATGGAAACCACTGTGCACTCTAGGTGGGTGAATCATATGTGAATTGTATCACAATGCTGTTGCAGAGCTGTTACAAAAAGATAAGAAAGCTAGAGGGATGCCTGGGTGGCTCAGTGGTTGAGTGTCTGCCTCAAGCTCAGGTTGTGATCCCGGAGTCCTGGGATCGAGTCCCACATTCTGCTTCCTGTGGGGATCCTGCTTCTCCCTCTGCTTATGTCTTTGCCTCTCTCTCTGTGTCTCTCATGAATAAATAAAATCTTAAAAAAAGATAAGAAAGCTAGAGTGCCTAGTTTAAAATCTTACAAAGTAGACTTCAGGAAAAGTAGTAGATAGGAGAAGGGAGTTTATACTTTGATTAAAGGATCAGCTTACCAGAAGTCATAACAATCCTGAATGCTGCACCTACCATCACAAATTTAAAATTTGTGAGGGAAAATACTGATAGCAGTGAAAAGAGAAATATGGAAACCCACAAATATGTTTGGAGATATCAACACTATTTCCTCAGTCATTTATGGAACAGGTGCACAAAAGATCAGCAAGGTTATGGAAAACTTGAGCCAACACTGTTGGTGATGGTGACCTAAATGGAACACTTTACTCCACAATAGCAAGTGTACATTCTTTTCAAGCACACATGAAATATTGTGCAAGATAGTCCAAATTCTGAGACATAAACCTAAACCAAGGGAATGAAATTGTTTAGTCTCTGACCATAATAGAATGAAGCTAGAAATCAGTAGCAAAAAGGTATTAGGAAATTCTAAATAATCTGAACTCTCAGAACACACTTTTTTTTTAAGATTTTATTTTCATTTGAGAGAGAGGAGAAATATAGCACAAGCCAAGGGGAGAGGCAGAGGGAGAAGGAGAAGCAGACTCCCTGATGAACTGGGTGCCCGATACGGGGTTCCATGTGGGTATTGATCCCAGGACCTGGAGATCATTACCTGAGCTGGAGGCAGACACTTAACCAACTGAGACACCCTAGAAAATGCACTTCTAAATAAACATGAGTTAAAGTGGAAGTCTCAAATCAGATGCCATCTTGAACTGATTTAATAAAAATGGTACATGTCCAAATTTGTGGGATGCAGCTAAAGCAGTGCTTACAGACAAACAAAGCATTGGGATCCTGGGATTGAGTCTTGTGTCCAAATTCTTCAATGGATTTTGTTTTCTGTAATTTTATTAAACTCCCTTATTAATTTTAGGAGCTTTTATTATTTTCAAAGAAACAATCTTATTTTCCATCAGTCTAATTTCAATTTTGTTTAACAGATTGTGCAGGAAAGCCTCAAGCTGCTCAGTGGTTGCTCCTACCCACTTGGTGGCCTGAGCAGTGAGAGCTGCACGCCAGTCTTCAGTGGTGGGCTGAGTGCTCCAGTCTTCAGTAGGGAACTGCTGAAAAGGCACAGAGGCACCTGCCCACCTACAGAGCAGGTCTGGGACCACAGGTTGAGTAGCAGTGAACTCGGGAGACGGAGCAGTCCATTCACCCTGAAATTCTTTCCTTGGTTAGTTGCTTTATTTTTAAATTTCATCAAGTTTTCTGTATAGATGACCTTGTCATTTGTGAATGAAGTTAGTTTTACTTCTTTTCAAAACTAGAGGCCTTTTACTTTTTTTTTTCTTCTCTGATTGCATGGACTAGCACAAACAGAACAATATTGAATAGAAGTGGTGAGGAATCCTTACTTTGATCCTAATATTTGGGGAGAGCATTCAGTATTTCATCATTAAATACAATGTTAGCTGTAGGTTTTCATCAATCTTCTTTATGAGGTTGAGGAAGTTCCCTTCTATTAGAGTTTTTTTTTTTTTTTCATAAATGAATGTTGGAGTTTGTCAAAAGCTTTTTGGATATCTTTTAAGATGATCATGGGACTCTTCATTTTTGTTTCTTAATATGATTAATTACATAGATTGAGTTTTGAATGTTCTAATCCTGCATTCCTAGGAGAAAGTACTTTTCATCAAAGATGCCTTATCTTTTAAAATACATTGTGGCATGTTTTTTCCTAAAATTTGATTATTGAGAGATGCTAATCTATAGATTTCTTGTGATGGTTTTGGTGGCAGAGGGATGCCAGAGGGTGTCCAGATTCACGGAGTAAGTTGGGAAATGTCCCTTCCTCTTTAGATTTGGTAAGAGTTTGGTAGAATTGGTCTGAGTCTCAAATCCTCCTTCCCACCTGGTCATGCAGTGGCATCTACACACCCTGGGTCAGCCAGGGAAGCTTTGATAGATCAGCTGAACACATCTGAGCCATGGAATCCCTACTGGGACCACCCATCCATACTAAACAATCCTTCTCTGACCTTTATGGGCCAGAGCCAGTTTTCATCAAAGCTTGCTACAAGAATAAAAGCCAGCCTGGCCCATACCTGGCTTCTTTGGACATTTTGGAGAAACGTGACCAGAGTCCAGTTAAGAAGCATTGGTCATAATTCTGAGTAGGGGCCCCAGAATCTCTTTCAGCAGGATCCCCAGGTGATTTGTATGCACATTAAAGTTTGAGAAGCAAATAAGTCAATCAGAGAAGGACAAATATTATATGGTCTCATTCATTTGGGGAATATAAATAATAGTGAAAGGGAATAGAGGGGAAGGGAGAAGAAATGGGTAGGAAATATCAGAAATGAGACAGAACATGAAGACTCCTAACTCTGGGAAATGAACTAGGGGTGGTGGAAGGGGAAGAGGGCAGGGGGTGGGGGTGACTGAGTGGCGGGCACTGAGGGGGGCGCTTGACGGGATGAGCACTGGGTGTTATTCTGTATGTTGGCAAATTGAACACCAATAAAAAATAAATTTATTATAAAAAAACATGGGACAGAGTATAGAATAGTCTGAAAAGGAAGAGATAGAAATATGAATATTAAGGCTTTTCACTTGAAAACAGTGTCTGGACTTAAAGGTATTGGCATATCCCAACAACCTGTACAGTTCTAGAGTGTGATAGTTTAGGGGTGAATACAATTTGAACTCATTCATGTTTAGATTGCTATTTTGAAGATCATCACTCTGGCTTTGGTGGAACTATGGTGATTGGCGGCAGAAGGAATCACATGTCAAATATCTTAAATAAAAATTTATTGACTAAATAATTTTGCCTATACTATACGTAATTAAAAAAAACTTTACACTTTTAGTAAAAAAAAAGTCTGGAAATCACTTCCTGTAGCAGAGGACAAAGGCCAGACCCTTCGGGTTTTGGCTAATTCTATACACAGTCTACCCCTTGGCTTCTACTCAGGACTCTCATAAAAAAACATGTTTGTGTGGATATCTACACGTAGTACAACATTTACAGGACAATTGGCAACAGATAGCTGTGAGTAGGCCTAACATATGGAATAAGCAGTGTGGGGTAGGGACAGATTTAAAGAAACAGCTATTCCGGGAACCCTGGGTGGCGCAGTGGGTTTAGCGCCTGCCTTTGGCCTTTGCCTTTTGCCTTTGGAGATCCAGGATCGAATCCCACGTCGGGCTCCCGGTGCATGGAGCCTGCTTCTTCCTCTGCCTATGTCTCTGCCTCTCTCTCTCTCTCTCTCTCTCTCTCTCTCTCTGTGACTATCATAAATAAATAAAAAAATAAAGTTTTAAAAAAATAAAGAAACAGCTATTCCATCCACTGTTGCTACATACATTTTCATAATTTTGTACTAACTGAATTACTCAATTCCCTTTTTGGTCTACAGACCTATGTTCGGGGGAGGCCAATTCTTCTGTACTCATATCCTAGTTGCCACATCAGGCAAAATAGCCATATGGATGACAACCCATTCTTAACACACAAATGTACACACATGGTTACTCAGACATATGTGCAAATGCATGTATGTTCACTTACAGACTTAAACATACTGAAATATGTACTGAAATAAGTCCTTACATGCACACTCACCACATGCAGATGTTCACATTCTGAGACACGGTGCACACACCCACACAGATGACACACAGATGACACCCACAGATGTCCTTCTCACATTCCCACAGTCACCAGGAAGATATGTATCTCAGTAACATGTTCATAGATTCTGTGGATGGTTCCTTATCTAGTAGTAGTTGGCTTCAGAACAATTAGAGTTGATGCATGATGGCTGGGTAGGAGAACTCCATGAGGGGAATGGTAGATATTTGGATTGCTTATTTGCTCAAGGAGAGCCTGCTGTACCCTAGCTTGGGACTCCAGACTGGCTCAAGGCAGCATGAAACAGGAAACTCAAAACTCTATTACAGTGTATTTTTGGATATTTATGTTCTGGAAACTGTTAGTATCAAGATAGAGCCAGAGGAAGGGGAGCAGCAGCCTTACAAGGGTGATAGTGGACTTGGGGAGACAAAATGGTTGTGGGTAATGAAATCTGAGGGGGAGGGTAGTGGTTTTGGGTAGACTTCAAGGCCCAGAGGAAATTAGTAGATGTAGGGGTGTGAATGGGGGCATAGGGTGGTGATGGCATCCAATTTTGAAGGGTGGTATTTTGAGGGAGGTGTAAAGAGGATATGGAATTAGGCTGAGGTCACTGGAATTGGGACAAATATACATCCAGAGGGAGGCAGAGGCAGTGGAAGTCAGGAGTGTTTGGCTGAGGTCTTGGTAATGGAATGTGGCAGAGAATTGACGGAAGGAAGGAATCCCAAGTGGGTGAGAGGTGGAGGTGGGGCATATATGTAGAATGGTTCAGTCAGTGGAGGTGGGAGGGGCAAATGCATCTTAGGGAGTTGAAGGGTAATCAAATAGGTTCTTACAGATGGGAAAGATCTAAAGATTTGTAGGATGAAGATCTCAAGGGCAATAAAGGTGAAGAGGGACCAGTATGGAGATTCAGAGGATGGAGGTATGGGGCCTATTGGGCTTCAGTGATTTTATTCCTTCACTCAGTATCATCATTTACATTGAGGCACACATTACTCATGGATCATGTTTACTTTGAGCCCATGAAGCAAAATTCTTACTCATATAAATTGCTCCTACAAAACTTTTAGCCTACAGTGGGACCACAGGCAGAAAGTTGAGTGATCAGCACTCCATCCCTATCCCATTCCTGTGTGAAATTCAGGTGGAGGGTATGGCTGGGGTGGGTCTGGTAGGAGAGCTTGTTCAATAGGACTAGGTACTCAGTGTTGGCAACAAGTGGCAGGCCTCACCATTCCCAATACTTAGATTTTCAAGAACTGTTATTGTCCAAAAGTGATGAAGTTGTTGTTCTTTAGTGGAATATTTCTGAAATGTCATACATGCTGTCTATAGGGATTAAACAAAACAGAATTGAAGAATGGTAAGTAATGTTTGTTCCTTAGGACGTCTGAGTGGCTTAGTGGTTAAGCGTCTGCCTTCAGCTCAGCACATGATCCTGGAGTCCTGGGATCGAGCCCCACATTGGGCTCTCTACATGGAGCCTGCTTCTCCCTTTGCCTATGTCTCTTCCTCTTTCTCTCTCTCTGTCTCTCATGAATAAATAAATAAAATCTTTTAAAAATGTTTTTTCTTGTGTATGATCATTCCAAATGGTAATAAGTAGTGATATTTTTGTGGATATTATTACAATTAAGGCTATTTTTACCTTTGTTTTACTGAGGTAGCAGTTTCCTGGTGTTATCTGTTGGTTGTATTTACCTTACATGACTAAAGGGACTTTGGAGATGAAATTAATGTTACTCATCATCTGACTTTAAAATCAAGAGATTATCCTGGATTGTCTGGGTGAATGGACTATAATCATATGGCCCTGAAAGCTGATTCAACTAGGTGTAACAGAAGAGGAAGAGATTGGAAACTGGGAGGGGGATTCAATGTGCTGATGCTGGCTGTGAAGTTGGAGGAGTCTTCTTGGAGACTGTTCATGGAAAGGACCTCTGCCAACAATGGATATCAGCCTGGAGGAATTCTCCCCCAGAGGCTCCAGGTAAGAGCTCAGGAGAGCTAGCATCTCGATTTGGCACTATTCACCTCTACTGACCTGTGAGAAAATAAATGAATGGTGTTTCATGGAAATTTGGTCCGGCAATAACAGAAACCTAATATGGCCATACTTTATTTTATTGCACTTTGCCATATGGCACTTACAGATACTGGTTTTTATTTTTTTTAAGATTTTTATTTATCCATTCATCAGAGACACAGAAAGAGGCAGAAACACAGGGAGAGGGAGAAGCAGGCTCTATGCAGGGAGCCCAATGCAAGACTTGATCCCTGGTCTCCAGGGTCATGCTCTGGACTGAAGGCGGTGCTAAACCACTGGGCTGCCCCAGAGATGCTGTTTTTTACAAACAGAAGGTCTGTGGCAACCCTGCCTGGAGCAAGTCTATCAGTGCCAGTTTCCCAACAGCATTTGTTCACTTCCTGTCTCTGTTTCACATTTTGGTAATTGCTACAATAGTTCAAATTTTTCCATTGTTACTATGTTTTTTATAGTGATCTGTGATCAGTGATCTTTGATGTTATGATTGTAATTGCGTTGGGGGCACTGGAACCATGTAAGACCACAAACTTAATTGAGAAATGTCTTGTTCAGACTGCAGATGTGGTGGAAATAGCAAGAGAACCTGCATTAGAAGTGGAACATGAAGATGAGTCTGGATTGCTGCAGGTTCATGATCAAACTTGAACAGATGAGTAGTTGCTTCTGGAGGAGCAAAGAGAGTGGTTTCCTGAGATGGAATCTCCTGCTGGTGAAGATGCTGTGAGGGTTGTAGAAATGACAACAAAGGATTCAGAATATTACATAGTCCTAATCGGTAATGCAGCGGCAGGGCTAGAGGAAATGGACTCCAGTTAAAGCAGTTCTGCTATGACTAAAATGCTATAAATCAGCATCATGTGCTACAGAGAAATCATTCCTGAAAAGATATGTCAATTAGTGTGGGAAACTTCATTGTTGTCTTATGTTAGGAAACTGCTATATCCATGCCAAGCTTCAGTAATACCACCCTGACCAGTCATTCAGCAGCCCTTAACATGGAAGCATGACCCCCCCACCAACCAAAAAGGTTTTCACTTGCTGAAAGCACAGATAATGGTTAGCATTTTTTTTGTAATAAAGTATTTTTAAATCGTTATACACATTGTTTTTTTAGGCATAGTGGTATTGCACACTGAATAGACTCCAGTATTAGGTAAACATAACTGTTAAGTGCACTGGGAAACAAAAAAATGCATTTGGCCTCCTTTATTATGTTAGCTGCTTTATTGGGGTGGTCTTGAACTAAACCTGAATATCTCTGAGGTGTGCCTGTACACATAAATATGCACTTAATAATTCACAACAAAATAAGTAAATTTTTAATTTATTAATTCATATCTGATACCATTTTGATCTCCAAGTGTAACAGTTTTCTGGATGGGTTTATTCTTCTTCTCATGCAGCATTATAGCATATCTGATATTATAAAAGAAATGGCATAAAATTGGGACGCCTAGGTGGCTCAGTAGTTGAGTGTCTGCCTTTGGCTCCGGTCATGATCCTGGGGTCCTGGGATCGAGTCCCACATCAGGCTTCCTGTGGGGAGCTACTTCTCCCTCTGCCTATGTCTCTGCTTCTCTCTCTCTCTCTGTGTCTCTCATGAATAAATAAATACATCTTTTAAAAAGTGGCATAAAATTAAATATTTACACACACCTTTAACATATTCTGTTTTGGTTCAATGTTTACATAAATATATTATACTGGACTTATTTTCCAATCAGATAACTTTCCTGAGAATCAGTGATCTGGAAGGAGATGTATTTATGCATTAGAAATATGTCTGCCATATGCTTTTAAACATAATTCAATAATATTAATGAGTTATCTTTATCAAAACACTCCTTATTTATACATGTAAAGAGTTTAATGAGAAAAAATTCTTTATATTGATTATCTGGGTAGGGTTGTAAGAGCTGTAACTTCCTCTGTAAATTTTTGGAGTAGTGTACAACATTTCTATAATATTAGGAAAAATAAAGATATTTCCAAACTAAAAGAAAAAATTGAATATTGGCTATCCCACACATCAAGAGATGTGGAGAGTTGGTCAAGTTGCTTTATGCCCATATGGATTATCTTGGTGGTTCTGGATATGGATTCACTTCACCACAACTGCTGGTTTTCACCGTGGCTGTGCACTTGATAAGTCATCCTTTTAAATGGCTGTACCATGTAATATCTGAGCACCTGCATGCCCACATGTTTCCACTTGTCATTCAATGCTCACTTCATTTCAGGGACTATCCCTATACAGATTCCAGAGTAATACAATGATGTCATTTTGTCTGTTTTCAGAAATTGAGGATCCAGTCATGTCAGGGATTGATTTTATTATCTTCTTTCCTTAGTTTCTTTAATCTAGATCAGTTACTTCTCTTGCTTTTTCCTTTATCTTCAGTGATAGGGAAAGTTTTGAAGACTGCTGCCATTGTTTTGCAGGATGTCCCTTGGTGTGGATTTCTCTGATTGTGTCTGTCATCCTGTGTCTCAGGCATCACAAATGAGCAGAACTTCAGTCCTGAGTGTATCAGCTCAGAGGCAAAGGTTATGAGGAAATGTCAGTGCACTAGATATGTGGATGAGCTTCTTCAAGGGAAAAGCAGGAGATGTGGTTTGATTGTTGCAGTGAGCTGGGGAGAGAAGGTGTGCCCATCCACTTCCAGGCTCCCAGAGGAGCCCAGGCAGCTCTTAGAGGCAAGCTGATCAAAAGCCTATTAGCGTGGAATGTTGTAAAGAATCTCTTTCAGGCATATGCCAGGTGATTTCCAGGCTCATTATTTGAGAAGTGGTGTGCAGCTGAGTGGTCCTCCCTACTGGTTTCATGTTTATTATCACCTTGGGGAGGGGATTTCTGAAAAATCATTTTCAGATCTCTATATGTGCACTCCTAATGCTTCCATGCTTGTAATAAATGTTGGATGAATGTCTAGAAATCATGTGATCCTGTGCAGAAACAGTATGTCTGGTTGCATTTGCTGGAGCAGAAATGTTTTCTATAACTCTGGGTTATGAAGTGCTTAATAGATTAAATAACTGTGTCTCCGTTAGTTATGTAGAGAATTTTTCCATTAATGGAGGGAAGAAGCATTTAAGAAAAATATAACCAATTTTAGGGGGTATTAGTTGCTGGGGTGTCATAAGAAGGCCATGGACTGAGTGTCTGAAGCAACAAAAATTCCGTTTGGCAGTTCTGGAGGCTACAGCCTCAGATCAAGGTGTCCTCAGGGTGTGGACCTTTCAGATTGTCCCTGGGGAGAGTCTGCTCCAGGCCAGTCTCCCGGCTTTGTCTCCTAACCTTATGGCAGCATAACTTGTCTTTATAGGGTGTTTTCCCTGTATCAATGTCTTCCTCCAAATTTCCCCTTTCTGTAAGGACACCAGTAATGTTGGATTAGGAGTCACTGTGCTCCATATGACTTCAGCTTAACTAATTCCATCTGCAATGGCCCTATTTCCTAAGAAGAGCATATTCTGAGATGTTAAGATGTGAGCATAATGATTTTGATGGAATTCACTGGAACACATAATAGAAGGGTTGATGCCATAAAAGGCATATTTGCAAAATGTGGTTTTTCCAGATAATGAGAAAGACCTGGACCAGGATAGCAAAGGGAAAATGTCTTTCTGAGATAAATAGTGAGTTCCAGGTGAGACTCTGTGTCCTTCCTTCCTCCTTGAGAGGCCATGGGTTTAGACCTTGAAAACTTTTCCTTCTCTCAGCTCTATTACCCTGGCTCTTTACCGTGGGCTCTTTGGCTCACTCACATCCACTCTCTTCTTCAGGGCTCTCTGTCCTGTGCCTATGGTTCCTGCCCCTGCTTCTCTTTCCCCTAGGCTTTGTGTCCTTGACCCACATGCCAAGAATGTCTTAAGAGGTGCTCATTAGAAACTTGTAGTTATTCTTGGTAATTGGCAACTAAGAAAAAAGTTTTCAAAAATATTCTCAGCTCCCAAGCCTGTCAGTGCCAATGCTGCTTTAGGTGAAATGATAATTGAAGTTGTGAGGGGAAGGGAGCTCCCAGAGTCATAAACACACATCTCAGGGCCCAGCTGCCCCTCTTGCACACATACTGCTTGCTCTACCCATCCACTGAGCCCACCATGTGTGCAGCAGGACAAAGTTGGTGGATTTTTAAAAATTTCTGGGAGGTAGAATTTGTAAAGGAAGGAGTGGTATCAGAAGTCCAGATAAGGGAACATATTGGATAAAGGAGGATTTCTATGTATGAATCTGGTTCAGTGCCAAAGGCTGGCATGAAGGTGGAATACATCCTGAGGCAGGAGCTGAGCTAGGAAAGAGAGATGGTGGTCCTAGACCTATGGCCATCCCTTATAGCTCCTAAGGCGATGTAGTATCATCCTCACTGACAATGATTGCTGTGGTTTGAACCAAGTGGGTTGTGAAAACTGATTTTTTAAAGTTTTAATTTTAAGTCCAGTTAGTTTAACATACAGTGTTAGATTATTTTCAGGTGTGCAATATAATAATTCAACATTTTCTGCAAATAAATATAATCATTAATTTGCTTAAGGACTGTAATTCTGGAGTCCGGCTGCTGTTCAGACTCTGTTCCAGGAGCAATAGACATTTTCTGATCTCTACATGTGCATTCATAACACCTCCATGATTATAATAAATATTGGATGAATGTATAGAAATAATCTTATCCTGTGCAAAAACAGTGTGTCTGGTCACAGTTCCTGGAGCAGAAATGTTTTCTAAACTCTGGGTTATGAAGTGCTTAATAGATTAAATAATTGTGTCTCGGTTGTGGAGAGACTTTTCCCATTAACGGAGGGAGGAAGCATTTAAGGAAAATATAACTTAGTGTCACACATGATTTTTAATCTCAAATGTATCTTGTGATACATGTGCTGATATTAAACATACTACTCCAAAACCTATGTCACTTGTACAAGAGATAAGGATTTTGCTTTAGCATTCCATTTTGCATGTCTTGTAGTTCAGTATCTTTCACAAGTCTTGCTTTACAGGTACTAAATTTATTTAAGCAGATATTAATAAGTAGATATGTATATGATCTGAATGTAGTCATAATTTTGTGTGGATGTTACAGGACTTAAACCATCAGCGGTGCTTTTTATCCTGAGTTCCTATGTCTTGCACATTTGTTCCTGGAATAAAAGTCAATGATTCTTTCTTCGCCATCCTCGTATTGAGCCATTCTTGAATTCACTGAATCCAGCTTGTCATGGGGCAGGTTCCTTCAGCTTTGTAGTACTGCAATCAGTGCATCTACACTTTATTACGATATCTAAAGCTGTATTCAAGTTCCTATTTGGCTATAGAAACAGTCTTCATAAATAAGTGAGAACTCATCATTAAAAATTGTAAATATGCCAGCAATCTAACTTGAAATGACAAGGTACAAACCTAAACTTAAATCGATAGCTGGTTTATTTCAAGAAACACACCTCACTAGCATTTTTGTATATTATGGATTAAATGCACTAGTTTGTAACCATTCTGGCCAGATTCGAATTGCCACTTTGCCCCTAATTAGTGAATGAATTCAAAGTACTTCACCTCTGTGTGCTTGTGTTTTCACCTTTATAAAGAATGCAATAGTCACTGCCTCATGTATTTGAGAGAAATAAGTTACCACATGGGTGGCCATTATACCAGTGAGTTACACATTACAAGTATTTGGTAATATTTGTGTTTGCAACAATTTGAAGGCCTTAAATGACAGAAGTGCTGTAAGTATTATTTCAAAGTAGGAAGTGTCAATAAGTGGAGAATATCGGAGTTCAGCTGACATGATTCATGTTGCCCCTTCCTCATATTCCCACACGGGATCCTCTTACCCAGAAGACAAATACTAATCACTGAGACCTGCCAGGACGGCCACCAAGGATCTGGCAGTAGGAGTGATCTTAATACAGACTGTGGTTGGAATCCTGGGGAACTCCCTATCAAAATACATGGACTTTCTTCAGAGAGTTAGAACAAATTATTTTAAGATTTGTGTGGAATCAGAAAAGACCCTGAATAGCCAGGGGAATTTTAAAAAAGAAAACCATAGCTGGGGGCATCACAATGCCAGATTTCAGGTTGTACTACAAAGCTGTGGTCATCAAGACAGTGTGGTACTGGCACAAAAACAGACACATAGATCAATGGAACAGAACAGAGAATCCAGAAGTGGACGCTCAACTTTATGGTCAACTAATATTCGATAAAAGAGGAAAGACTATCCATTGGAAGAAAGACAGTCTCTTCAATAAATGGTGCTGGGAAAATTGGACATCCACATGCAGAAGAATGAAACTAGACCACTCTCACCATACACAAAGATAAACTCAAAATGGATGAAAGATCTAACTGTGAGACAAGATTCCATCAAAAGCCTAGAGGAGAACACAGGCAACACCCCCCCCCTTTTTTTTACAGTATGTCCTACTTATTTTATTTTTTTAAATAATAAATTTATTTTTTATTGGTGTTCAATTTGCCAACATACAGAATAACACCCAGTGCTCATCCCGTCAAGAGGCAACTCCCTTTTTTATCTCTTCTTAACCATTATCTCTTCCTTTATTTCACTGGGTGTAGGCCAAAGTCCACAGATTTCATTGTTAAGAATCTGATTGTAGCCAACATTTTGGTCCTGTTCTCATTTGGAATACACAATGCAATGCCATTTTGGGGGTTATATCATATCCTCAGTGATTTTGGATGCAAATTTTTTCTCTATATTCGTGGGGTAGGCAGGGGAGTGTCCATTGGCACCACCCACCTCTTGAGTGTCTTCCAGGTCATCATCATCAGCCCCAGGAACTCCAGGTGGGCAGTGCTTAAAGAGAAAGCTTTCAAGTTCATTGTCCCTTCCATAGTCCTGTTCTGGGTCCTGCAGATACTTGTAAATATTGTGATTCCTATGTTTTTGACTATCACTTTGAACAACAAAAATATCACAAGTAGAAAAAGTTTTGGATACTGTTCAAGTGTTCGTGACAAAACCAGAAACCCATTGCATGTAGCATTGTTGTCATTCCCTGATGTCCTGTTTTTGGGGCTCATGCTCTCTGCCAGCAGCTCCATGGTCTTCATTCTGTACAGGCACAGGCAGAGTGTTCAACACATTCTCAGGAGCAGTGTTTCCTCCACATCATCACCTGAATCTACAGCCACCAAAACCATCCTTCTCCTGGTGAGCACCTTTGTCTATTTTAAAACTCTGTCCTCTTTCAGATTGTTTTGAGTCTGTTTGATAATCTCAACTGGTACATAATGAACACCAGTTTAGTGATCAGTCTGTGTTTCCCAACTGTCAGCCCCTTTTTGCTCATGAGTCGTGACCCCAGGATATCCCTGGTCTGCTTTGTCTGGATAACGAATATAAAATCCCCTCATCTTATAAGAAATATTTAAATTGAGAAATTCCCATATATTTCCCAATCTTGTTAATTCATTCATAAATGATGAGACCCAAACAGAACATCTTGAACATCTTCATTGTTAACAATGAGTTATAATAGTGATTGTAATGTCTCATTTATATAATTTTTTTTAAAGACTCATGTGATTGAAGTCATGCTAACGGTCAGTGGAAGAGTGCAGAAATAATTCAATTATAAACTCCAGGTCCTGAAGCAATCTGGATATTACAGAGAAGTCTTTGAGTGTGTGACATAAATTTGCACACTAAAATGCGCAGAAGTGAAGTAGGCATGGAATCATAGAAAAAGGAGGACGATAATGGATTGGCATGGGGCAGGTCATCACTGAAACTGAAGAGCATTCTGCTGGAGGGGAAATTTAGACAATGAATAGAGGTTTGGGGAGCCAGTTAAAATTTTTCCTTTTCATACTAGAGTGGTGGTAGTCACTCATGTGAAGTATTTATTGTTTTATGGGAGCTTGGGAGATAAGCACATGCAAACACTTTCAGATAGACATGGGCAGATTGAGCTGGAATAGGTGGTGGAGAGCACAAATTACATTTTAGCTGATTCTTAAACCAGATCAGGTGGTGGTAATAATTTAAATGACATGAATTCCATAGAATTGGCATCTGTAGAAGGCAGATTTTTCTCTCTTTTCTGAAGGTGATTTGGGCCTGTTGGCAAGAAAGAGGTTTGGTGGTAAACACTCCTGTCTCTGAGGTGATGAGATTAGTTTATGGTGGAGACTTCCATTGAATGTGGAGCTGTGAAGTGAGAGCCATTTGAAAGACGAAGAAATACATTGTTTATGTGGAGTTTGTAGCTCCTTGATTTTCAATTATCCTCAATTTTAGAAAGGATTTATAATTTTGTTTTACTTATTTAATTGAGACAGAGAGTGTGCATGCATGTGATTACGGAGGGGTGGAAGGGTGGGTAGGTATAGGAAGAAAGAACATGAGGCCGACTCTGCACTGAGTGTGGGGCCTAACTGTAGGGCTCCGTGCTCCATATCACAACCACCAGGTCATGACTTGAGCCAAATCCAAGAATCAGAAGCTCAATGGACTGAGCCTAGGCAACCCTCGGGGAGATTTTTACATAATATAAATATACTTATAGATTATATATATAACTCTGCATCACAAAATGGAACCCATATTTGTGTCTCACATATGGCACTTAATATATATCACAAATTAGATCACAATGAAAGAAGACAGAAAAAATAGATATTGACACACTCATACATACAGTTCTGCATGTAGGGTCTATTGTGTGTGATCTCTGTAGGAATATACACATACAGATGTAGATTTAATCATTTTTGTTATCCACTAATCAATGCATTAGAGCTTTGTCCATTAGGGAAAATTATCAATGGTACCAGTTACAGTAATGACCAAATCAAGGCAAATGGGATCTGACGCATATATTGCCCTGTTCTGTGTTTGATTGTTAAAGTTCTAGGAAATTATTTTCATTTTCCTACTTTAATTCTATTATTTTGACATATCTCTAGAAATAACAGTGAATATAGGAAAATATGCTTGAAATTAAAGAGGGGTAATTGGAGTGAAGATGACAGTGCTAGCTGATATTCCAGAGGTAAAGGGTTGTCCTCCACCCCTCTGGAAATCCTGTTCTTTCTGAGTTAGTGGTATTATGCTTACTATTCCTGCTGGAACTCCTCATATTTCTGTAGAAAGCTCTCCTGCTGCCATCTCCAACAGCCCATGTAGTAGTGGATGTGGTGATGCCTTTCTTTTACTTTGGAAATGAAGGAATTCGACTATTTTTTTGGTATAAATGGAAACCTCTGCCATTGAAAGATGCCAGTTGGTAGTGTGGGTTTGACCTTCCGATCTGCCCCATGTCCTCCTATTGCCTGCTGCTGCAGACCTCTGTGCTCTTCTTGGAAGCCATCCTGAACAGCATGTTGCTCTTTTGTGGTCTAGAGCTGCTGCTTGAGGTGCTCACCTTGGCTGTTTTCTCCAGAATGGACAGGATTTGCAGTACAGAAATTTCAGCCAGCTTCGCTCATGGGCTGACATCACAGATACTTCTGGTCTTTAGCCACACCAGTGAGAATTTGTGGGTCAGATTGTCCTGGGAAAGGCCACAGCTGTTCTTCAGTGCGGACGTTTGTGTAACACACTGAGCACAAACCATTGGGCATCTTCTAACGCAGGACCAAAAGTCTAAGAGACTCTTCTACACTCCAGTGTCAGGAGGGGCAAGGCTGTTCCATTCTCGCCCTTCTCAGAAGTAGGTTCCTGCTGCCCTCCAGTTCTCCTTGATCCTCCTGGCCAGAGCATCTTGTGTGGGCCGGTAGGCTCCTTGGGCTACAGGCAGGGCCAGAGCCATGTATTCCCGATATGTGCTGTGCTACACCTGTCATAAGAGTACAGAGATCCTGAGGGTGGTCTGCTTCCAGGATGATGCAAAATCCTCTCACCTCATTCTTCAGAGATGAATGCCAGAACTTCTTCTTGTAGTTCATGGTGTTATTTTCCTACTCTTATTATGAAAGAAACATTTATTTTTTTAATTTATTTTTATTGGTGTTCAATTTACCAACATACAGAATAACACCCAGTGCTCAATAATAAATGTGTTTTTTGTCAAAAAATAAAGGAGTAATTAGTCTATTTACAGTTAATATAATTCACATATTTATGTATCAGTGGGGTTCCTCTTTTTATATATGTAAACCACTGTGAATTTTTTAAAAGATTTATTTATTTATTCATGAGAGACAGAGAGAGCGAGGCAGAGACACAGGCAGAGAGAGAAGCAGGCTCCTCGCAGGGAGTCTGATGCGGGACTCGATTCCAGATCCCGGGATCATGCCCTGAGACAAAGGCAGACGCTCAACTGCTGAGCCACCCAGGCATTCCACCACTGTGAATTTTTATTTATTTTTATTTTTTATTTTTAAAAATATTTTATTTATTCATGAGAGACAGAGAGAGAGAGACAGAGAGACAGAGAGAGAGAGAGAGAGTCAAAGACACAGGCAGAGGGAGAAGCAGGCTCCATGCAGGGAACCTGACGTGGGACTTGATCCTGGGTCTCCAGGATCACATCCTGGGCTGAAGGCGGCGCTAAACCGCTGAGCCACCCGGGCTGCCCCACTGTGAATTTTTAAATAGAATTTTACATTATGGTTCCATATAATACTTGAGCTCTCTTTTTAAGTTGTATCCATATTTCTTAGTTTTACCCAGAAATTTCAATATACTCTTAAAAAACTAATCACAGTGTCATTTCATTATGTACTATGAAAATCTATCTTTCTAAATAGGACAATAATAATCCATTTACCATGTTCCATCTATTTGATGAGATGTACTTTAAACATTCAGTGGTCATAAGTGTGTAGCTTATCAACAATTTACATACTGAAAACCTTTCTGTACTTGGCACTTACTTCACTGAATAGAATATTGTCAGACCCCCAGAAACCCTTTGGGCTCCTACCTCTGATGGTCATCAGAGCTCTGACATGAGACAGCATAGGTCACATTAACATGTTTTGCATTTGGTATAAAGGAATAGAGCTTGAATTCTTTCGTATTTTCCTTTTACCTTTCCTTCTGGTGTTTGTGAATGCAGTGCTGCATGCTGTTATTGATCATTCATTGGCATTGCTGCATAGGTTTCCGTTGTGTGTATATAAAACTATTTATTTGATTATTCCCCTGTTAATTAGCATATGGATGGTTTTCACTTTGGAACTATTAGAAATTGTGCCGGTATATAAACTTAGCTCATGCTTTGTTGGCACACATACACATTTCTTTTATTTATTTATTTTTATTTTTTTTATTGGAGTTCGATTTGCCAACATATAGCACAACGCCCAGTGCTCATCCCGTCAAGTGCCCCCCTCAGTGTCCCTCACCCAGTCACCCCATCCCCTCACCCACCTCCCCTTCCACTATCCCTTGTTCTTTTCCCAGAGTTAGGTGTCTCTCATGTTCTGTCTCCCTCTCTGATATTTCCCACTCATTTTCTCTCCTTTCTCCTTTTATCGCTTTCACTATTTTTTATATTCCCCAAATGAATGAGACCATATGTTTGTCCTTCTTCGATTGACTTATTTCACTCGCATAATATCCTCCAGTTCCATCCACTTTGAAGCAAATGGTGGATATTCGTCGTTTCTAATGGCTGAGGAATATTCCATTGTATACATAAACCACATCTTTATCCATTCATCTTTCGATGGACACGGAGGCTCCTTCCACAGTTTGGCTAGTGTGGACATTGCTGCTAGAAACATCGGGGTGCAGATGTTCCGGCCTTTCACTGCATCTGTATCTTTGGGGTAAATCCCCAGCAGTGCGGGGATCCCTGAGTGGCTCAGCGGTTTAGCGCCTGCCTTTGGCCCTGGGTGCGATCCTGGAGTCCCGGGATCGAGTCCCACATCGGGCTCCCGGCATGGAGCCTGCTTCTCCCTCCTCCTGTGTCTCTGCCTCTCTCTCTCTCTCTCTCTCTCTCTCTATGTCTATCATAAAATAAGTAAATAAATCTTAAAAAAAAAAAAACCCAGCAGTGCAATTGCTGGGTCCTAGGGAAGTTCTATTTTTAACTCTTTGAGGACCCTCCACACAGTTTTCCAGAACGGCTGTAGTAGTTCACATTCCCACCAACAGTGAAAGAGGGTTCCCCTTTCTCCACATCCTCTCTAACATTTGTTGTTTCCTGTCTTTTTTTTTTTTTTTATTGGTGTTCAATTTACTAACATACAGTATAACACCCAGTGCCCGTCACCCATTCACTCCCACCCCCCGCCCTCCTCCCCTTCTACCACCCCTAGTTCGTTTCCCAGAGTTAGCAGTCTTTATGTTCTGTCTCCCTTTCTGATATTTCCCACACATTTTTTCTCCCTTCCCTTATTTTCCCTTTCACTATTATTTATATTCCCCAAATGAATGAGAACATATAATGTTTGTCCTTCTCCGACTGACTTGTTTCCTGTCTTGTTGCTAGAACTCATACAGCAATTCGGCAGTGTGGCAGGATACAAAATCAATGCCCAGAAATCAGTGGCATTTATATACACTAACAATGAAATTGAAGAAAGAGAAATTAAGGAGTCAATCCCATTTACAATTGCATCTAAAAGCATAAGATACCCAAGAATAAACCTAACCAAAGAGGTAAAGGATAAAGGGTATAGACCCTAAGAACTACAGAACACTTCTGAAAGAAATTGAGGAAGACATTTCTTTTCTTTTCTTTTTTTCTTTTCTTTTCTTTTCTTTTTTTTTCTTTTCTTTTCTTCTTTTTTTTTTTAAAGATTTTATTTATTCATTCGAGACACAGAGAGGCAGAGACCTAGGCAGTGGGAGAAGCAGGTTTCTTTTTGGGGAGCCTGATGTGGGGCTTGATCCCAGGATCCCGGGATCATGACCTGAGCCAAAGGCAGATGCTCAACCACTGAGCCACCCAGGTGCCCCCACATATAAATTCCTGTTGGAATTGGGTGTTAGATTTCCATCTTAGCAGTTTAAGGAGATGGTGCCCAGGGGGTTGGAAAATGTTTGTAGGAAGTTTCATGCCCTCCAGCAGGGTAGGAGATTATCTGTTTGTGCACATCCTTGTCAACAGTTGTCATTTATTTTCCAATATCTTTTTGACTTCTGGTTGGTATGGGATGGTATCAAGTAGTGATTTTATTTTCATTTCTTTGATTAACATGGAAGTTGAACCTCCTTTCACATATTTGTTAGACATTGGGCAACCTCTTTTTGAAGTATGTGTTAGTTCATTTTATCCATTTTTAAAAAGATTTTATTTATTCATGAGAGAGAGAGAGAGAGAGACAGAGACAGAGACAGAGACACACATAGGGAGAAGCAGGCTCCATGCAGGGAATTCGATGCTGGACTCCATCCCGGGACTCCAGGATCACACCCTGGGCCAAAGGCAGGTGCTAAACCACTGAGCCACCGAGGGATCCCCAGGCGGCACTAAACCGCTGAGCCATCCGGGCTGCCCCATTTTTAAAAAGATCTTATATATTTATTTATTTGAGAGACACAGAAAGAGAGAGAGATAGAGAGCACACATTAGTGGAAAGAGGAGCAGAGGGAGAGGAGAGGCAGACTCCCTACTAAGTAGGCAGGCCAACATGGGTCTCCATCTCAGAACCCTGGGATCATAACCCAAGCCTAAGGCAGACACTGAACCCCCAGGCACCTTGTCTTTATTGATTTGTATGAATTCTGTATATGTGTTGGACATGTTTCCTTTATTAGTATCTCTTGTATCCTCTTTCTGTGTCTGTCTTAAACGTGTGTGTGTTCAGATGAGGAGAAAGTGTTAATGTGCATAGAAGTATTTCTCCCTTTCCAGATAATGTTTATTATTCTTTCTTTTTTTTTTTAATGTAACATCAAGATTTTATTGTCTGCATAACAAAATTTGACGCTTAGAACTGGATCACTTGGCCCCTTCTCTTATCTCCTCCCAGGTCAAATTGCTTGCATCTCTTAATAGCTAGCATTCTCTTAGATCTGCAGTTGGGCTCAACACATTCAAGCCTCAGCACAATCTTCTTTGTAGTTTTAGCCTTTTTCCAGAAAATCGGCTTAGTCTGCCCACCATAGCCCCTCTGCTTCCTGTCATAACGCCGCTTTCCTTGGGCATAAAGAGAATCTTTGCCTTTCTTGTACTGTGTCACTTTGTGGGGTTGGTGCTTGCCACACTTCTTGCAGAAAGTCCGGTGGGTTTTAGGAACATTCATCTTTGCAAGAGTGCTATCGGCATGGAAAGCATGTTAATTATTCTTTCAAGAGATACTCTCCTAAAAAAAAAAAAAAAAAAAAAAAAAAGAGATACTCTCCTATAGTAAGACTATGGCGATATTCTCCTTCATTGTTTTTTAACCTTTATATAGCTTTAAAATTTAGACTGTCAATGCATCCAGAATTGATTTGTTGCGTGTGTGGATGGTGAAATCCATATCTTTCTTTTTTTTTTTTTTAAGATTTTACTTATTTATTCATGAGAGACACACAGAGAGAGAAAAAGAGAGGCAGAGACAGAGGCAGAGGGAGAAGCAGGCTTCATGCAGGGAGCCCAATGTGGGACTTGATCCTGGAACTCCAGGATCACACCCTGAGCTGAAGGCAGACGCTTAACCACTAAGCCACCCAGGCATCCCCCATATCTTTCTGATAAGATAAAAAATTTCTCTCCATTTAGAATACATGGTATTATGTGTGGAAGGAAAGGCAAGAAATGTGAACAGGAAGTTCTTGCTGCCTGTATGTGTGAATAATACTGTCTTTTGTTTTCGTCTCTGGAGTTTCATGTCTTCTCCCAGCATCCATGCAACCGGCAGACTAACTTACTGGTTTGCAAATGGGTAACATTTTACAGCCTTTACATTTCTTGACAATTTTGGCATTGAAGATGGGTTAGAGATTGATCTGTACAACCTCTAGCCTTTGTGAGTTGCCATGGTAGCAGAGGGAATTTATGTTGGTGTGGTCCTTGGGTCCCCTCTCAGTCTGTGTGGAGCAGTATAAGAGGGGGGCACTTGATGGGATGAGCACTGGGTGTTATTCTATATGTTGGCAAATTGAACACCAATAAAAAATAAATTTGTATATAAAAAAAAAGAAAATTCCAGTCTGTCTAGTTTTTACCTGAGTTCATATCTCACAGTTTTGGAGTATGAAAATCTGAGATTAGGGTACCACTGTGGCTTTGAGGGCCTTCATGTGGGTTGCAGCCTTCTGGTATCTTCACAAAATGAACGGTCAAAAGAGCTCTCTGGCCTCTTTTTATTTTTATTTTTATTTTTTTAAAAGTTTTTATTTATTTATTCATAGACACACAGAGAAAGAGGCAGAGACACAGACAGAGGGAGAAGCAGTCTCCATGCAGAGAGCCCGATGTGGGACTCAATCCCAGGTCTCCAGGATCACACCCCAGGCTGTGCCAAACCGCTGCGCCACCGGGGCTGCCCTCTGGCCTCTTTTTAAAGGCCCCCAATCCCATTCATGAGGGCAGAGCTTCCCAGTCACTTCCCAAAGGCCCCACCCCCAATGCCATTACCTTGGGGGTTAAGTTTCAACAGATGAATTTTGAGGGGACACAAACAGATCATAGCACTACTGTTTGGGTAAGTTCAATACCAGTTGTTTCTACATCAGAATGTAATAGGCATTGTTGTGCTATAGGCTTGTGCTTCTCCATCCCAGATCCAGAGGGGGAGTTTCCCAATCTGAATGAGCTGCAAGTAGAGAAGTGCTACTGGGATACAAGGCCTCTCATTTGCCACCAGTGGGGCTGGAGGGGTGGGGATAAGGATTTAGGTCAAGCTCTGTCATAACAAGTTTCAGAATATACATGATATTCTCACTGTTGGCAAATTAGAGGCCTCAGGCCCTGTGGCCCTGTCTCATGTAGAGACAGTAGAGGTACTGTCTACTACTCTTTCTGCAGTAGAGGTGGGTGATATAACCTGCCCCAATTCAGGTCCTGTTTGCCAGTCACATCTCATTGGAAACCTATGGGCAATGAAGGAAAAACTCTTGTCTCTTTGGCTTCCCATCACTTAAAAGAGGGCTCAGCACTTACTGGGCTTCTGTCATGTGGGAGGATGGCACTAGTCTGTGAGGAATGAGTCTATGTTGGAACCTCTGGCAAAGAGAGGTAGCCTCCACTTGGAAGCCCCAGTTGTTGTATGCAATTTGGGCCACTGTGAGTCAAATAACAATTGCACTTTTATAAAATAGCAGTGATTAAAATCTAAAGGAAACTGGGGCACCTGGGTGGCTCAGTGGTTGAGCCTTTGGCTCAGGTTATGATCCCAGGGTGCTGGTATTGAGTCCTGCATCAGGCTCCCCACAGGGAGCCTACTTCTCCCTCTGCCTATGTCTCTACCTCTCTCTCTGTGTGTCTCGAATGAATAAATAAAAAAAAATATTTTTAAAAACCTAAAGTAAACTAACTAAATACATTCTTTGAAAGTAGTGATTAGCATGTAGTGAGTGCTCCTCAAACTTTCCTTTAGATATATTGTCACTCCATGGCTTGATATTCCAATTTTCGAATGAGTCAACATAGATTCACTTGAAATAGGGTAGGAAGGACCCCCAAAATGTTGTGTCCAATGAAAAGTGCATTTTCAAGAATGAAGGCAGACTCTTTCCACTAGCATTTCAGGTTGACAGGAATAAGTAGTATGTATCCTTTCAAAGGAAATTTTAAGTTCCATACAATAGCCAAAGCCAATGGCACTAGAAACCCTCAATCTTCTGAGAGTGCCCCAAGTGCATGGTCCTGATCACTGATGGTTTAGGTCAACTGAAACCTAATGGTGTCCTCTCGGCCACTGGGTCTGGTTAGTTTCAGGGCCAGCTCTGCAGAACCAAATCAGAGGTGGGTTCTTCCTTCATTAGTCACATCTCAGAAACCTGGGCTGCTCCCAGGGGTCTAGATCTTTGGCATGCCATTTGGAAAGCTATGGACTGGCAGTTAAGGACCTTTCCACCCAAATCCCCTTCCATTGCTGTGTTGTCTGTGAACAGTGTAGACTAGTTGGAGGGCAGAAAGACTTGTGTGGGTCACTCACTTAGATGCCCATGGTAAGGGCCTGTTCTTCACAGACACTGCCAAGAAACAGACTGCTGATTAAGCTCTTTTGTGACATGTATGGCACCATTGAGACTCCCCTTATCTGGTTTTATTATGGTACATATGACAAATAAAATTGTAAAATATTGAAAGTTGCAGCCTTAGGTAAGAAGATCCATAATCTCAGTGAGCTGGTGGGGTGGTAGGGAGATCATGAGTACGTGGTATACAAGGACTTGTATATCTATACAAGCCCACCTCCATCCCCTTTTTATTGAGAGCAGTTTCCTAGGTGGAGTGAGGAGGGGTGTTTTGGAAAAGAAGCTTGGGCTCTTCAGACATGCCCAGGAGTCCTAGTTTAGCCTTGCCCTTCAAGAGATGCAATGAAGAAGGAAGAAGCATCCCAGGCCTTACCTTCTCTATCCCCCAACTCCCTCTGTTAATGTGGTCCTCAGAGATAGGTGGGGGACTGTGTTGAATGAGACTTGGAACAGAGTTTAGTCAGAGGCAACGCTGCTGCCAGTCTATATGAGGAGACAGACTCCAACACATTAGGGTCTGAGACAGAGAGAGAGAGAGAGAGTCAGTCAGACATGTGTGTTGGGTTTGGGTGGGTTGGTGGTTTACAGAGTAACTGCCACAGTGTTTTCTATAGTGGTTGTACCAGTTTCCATCCCTACTAGTAACATATGAGGGTTCTAGTTTCTCCACATCATCACCAACATGTGTTGCTTTTAAGGTTCTTCTTCTTATAATACTAATAATAGTGGGTGTACAGTAGTATATTATTGTGGTTTGGTAGTGCCTTTTTTTATCATGGCAAAATGTACATAAATGAAATTTACTGTTTTTGCCATTTTAAATGTACAGTTCATTCATGTTGAGTACATTCTCATTACTGTGCAACCATCATCACCATCCATTTTTAGAACTTTTTCATTATCTCAACCTAAAACTCTGTACCCCATAAACAATATGTTCCATTTCTTCTCCCCTAATGCCTGACAAGTATGATTTTACTTGTCTCTATGTATTTGACCTCTGAAGATACTTCGTTTACTTAAAGTCATACAATATTTGTCCTTTTGTGTCTCACTCCTTTGACCAAGCATAATGACTCCCAGGTTCATCCAGGTAGTAGCCAGTTGAAAATTTCATTCTTTCATAAGGCCGAATAATGTTCCATTGTCTATACGGGTCTAGATATATCATATTTTGTTCATTAGTCATCAATGGACATTTGTGGTGTTTTCATGTTTTGACTATTATAAGTAATGGTGCTATGAGCATTGCTGTAAATATGGCTGAATTTCTGCTTTCCATCCTTCTGGGTATATGCCCAGAAAAGAAACTACTGGATTATGTTAAAGTTATGGTGAATTTTCTGAGAAGCTGCCATACTATTTTCTACAGTAGCTGTACCATTTTACCTTCCCACCAGCAATGCACAAGTGTTTCAATTTCTCTACAGTCTCACTAACACTTTTTTCTTTGTTTTTATACTAGATTTTTTATATTTTTACATATATATATATATTTTACTGTACCGTCTCTTTATTTTTTTTATTGGTGTTCAATTTGACAACATATAGAGTAACACCCAGTGCTCATCCCATCAAGTACTCCCCTCAGTATCCGTCACCCAGTTGCATGCCCCCCCCACCTCCCTTTCTACCACCCCTAGTTCGTTTCCCAGAGTTAGGAGTCTCTCATGTTCTGTCTCCCTTTCTGATATTTCCCACTCATTTTTTCTCCTTTCCCCTTTATTCTCTTTCACTATTTTCCCCCCCAAATATAAAGAGTTTATTCACTTCTGCCCTCGGTACAAAATATAAAACAGACCCCCACCCCCCACAGTTCTACGGCATCGACCCCAGTGCAGTCCGTCCGGGAAGGCCAGCCCTCAGGCCTCGAACAGGGCGCAGCTGGCACAGAGCACCGACTCGTGAACGTCGCCACAGTCCCCGAGGGCACACAGGACGCAGGCCACGCTCCTGCAACTGGAGCAGACGTGCACACACCGCCCACAGAGGGCACGCTCACACTGGCCACACGCTGCCTTCCCGTCCACGGCTCGCACGCACGAGGAGGAGGCTCTGGTCACTGTCCCGGAGGGGTCAGCTTCAGAGGCCTGGGCTTGGCTCCTGGTCAGTCGGCCATCTGGTCCACTCAGCATCTGCCCACGGGCTGCCCGAAGGGCCTCTGTGGGGCCGGGCTTTGGGGACTCCGGCAGGTCAACAATGGCACAGCCGTCCTCCCAAAGTGGGCCCTGTAGGCCTGGGCCCCTCGAAAAGGAGTTGCTCGGTTTTCTCGAAGACCTCCCGCGAGTGCTGCTCGCCACACACGTGGCGGCTCAGCTCCCTCTGACCAACGCTGACCTTCAGCTGCAGTGGGGCGGCGTCTCCGAAGCGACAGCCCGGCTTGGGCACGGCCTCCGGCCGGAGCGGTGCAGCTCCGCCCCTTTCACTATTATTTATATTCCCCAAATGAATGAGACCATATAATGTTTGTCCTTCTCCGATTGACTTATTTCACTCAGCATAATACCCTCCAGTTCCATCCACGTTGAAGCAAATGGTGGGTATTTGTCATTTCTAATGGCTGAGGAATATTCCATTGTATACATAAACCACATCTTCTTTATCCATTCATCTTTCGATGGACACCGAGGCTCCTTCCACAGTTTGCCTATTGTGAACATTGCTGCTATAAACATCGGAGTGCAGGTGTCCTGGCGTTTCATTGCATCTGAATCATTGGGGTAAATCCCCAACAGTGCAATTGCTGGGTCGTAGGGCAGATCTATTTTTAACTCTTTGAGGAACCTCCACACAGTTTTCCAGAGTGGCTGTGCCAGTTCACATTCCCACCAACAGTGCAAGAGGGTTCCCCTTTCTCCACATCCTCTCCATTTGTGGTTTCCTGCCGTGTCAATTTTCCCCATTCTCACTGGTGTGAGGTGGTATCTCATTGTGGTTTTGATTTGTATTTCCCTAATGGCCAGTGATGCGGAGCATTTTCTCATGTGCGTGTTGGCCATGTCTATGTCTTCCTCTGTGAGATTTCTGTTCATGTCTTTTGCCCATTTCATGATTGGATTATTTGTTTCTTGGGTGTTGAGTTTAATAAGTTCTTTATAGATCTTGGAAACTAGCCCTTTATCTGATATGTCATTTGCAAATATCTTCTCCCATTCTGTAGGTTGTCTTTTAGTTTTGTTGACTGTATCTTTTGCTGTGCAAAGGCTTCTTATCTTGATGAAGTCCCAATAGTTCATTTTGCTTTTGTTTCTCTTGCCTTCATGGATGTATCTTACAAGAAGTTACTGTGGCCAAGTTCAAAAAGGGTGTTGCCTGTGTTCTCCTCTAGGATTTTGATGGAATCTTGCCTCACATTAAGATCTTTCATCCATTTTGAGTTTATCTTTGTGTATGGTGCAAGAGAATGGTCCAGTTTCATTCTTCTGCATGTGGCTGTCCAATTTTCCCAGCACCATTTATTGAAGAGACTGTCCTTTTTCCAGTGGATAGTCTTTCCTCCTTTGTCGAATATTAGTTGGCCATAAAGTTGAGGGTCCAATTCTGGATTCTCTGTTCTGTTCCATTGATCTATGTGTCTGTTTTTGTGCCAGTACCACACTGTCTTGATGACCACAGCTTTGTAGTACAACCTGAAATCTGGCATTGTGATGCCCCCAGCTATGGTTTTATTTTTTAAAATTCCCCTGGCTATTCGGGGTCTTTTCTGATTCCACACAAATCTTAAAATAATTTGTTCCAACTCTCTGAAGAAAGTCCATGGTATTTGATAGGGATTGCATTAAACGTGTAAATTGCCCTGGGTAACATTGACATTTTCACAATATTAATTCTGCCAATCCATGAGCATGGAATATTTTTCCATATCTTTGTGTCTTCCTCCATTTATTTCAGAAGTGTTCTGGAGTTTGTAAGGTATAGATCCTTTACCTCTTTGGTGAGGTTTATTCCTAGGTATCTTATGCTTTTGGGTGCAATTATAAATGGGATTGACTCCTTAATTTCTCTTTCTTCAGTCTCATTGTTAGTGTATAGAAATGCCACTGACTTCTGGGCATTGGTTTTGTATCCTGCCACACTGCCAAATTGCTGTATGAGTTCTAGCAATCTTGGGGTGGAGTCTTTTGGGTTTTCTGTGTATAGTATCATGTCATCTGCAAAGAGGGAGAGTTTGACTTCTTCTTTGCCAATTTGAATGCCTTTTATTTCTTTTTGTTGTCTGATTGCTGAGGCTAGGACTTCCAGTACTATGTTGAATAGCAGTGGTGAGAGTGGACATCCCTGTCTTGTTCCTGATCTTAGGGGAGAGGCTCCTAGTGTTTCCCCATTGAGAACATCTAATTCATTCTTAATGAAGGGTGTTAAGCTGCACCATTATTGAAGTGTTGAAGATAAGTGATATCAGACAAAGTAACTGAAAAAAATTCTTTTTTTTAATTGGAGTTAAATTTGCCAACATATAGAATAACACTCAGTGCTCATCCTGTCAAGTGCCCCCCTCAGTGCCCGTCACCTAGTCACCCCCATCCCCCACTCACCTCCCTTTCCACCACCACTTTTTCGTTTCCCAGAGTTAGGAGTCTCTCATGTTCTGTCTCTCTTTCTGATATTTCCCACTCATTTTTTCTCCTTTCCCTTTTATTCCCTTTCACTATATTTTATATTCCCCAACTGAATGAGACCATATAATGTTTGTCCTTCTCTGATTAACTTATTTCACTCAGTATAATACCCTCCAGTTCCATCCACATTGAAAAAATTTCTAATGGGGTAAGAGTAAAAACAAAAACTTGACTTCAGTCATTAACCTTAGAAATCATTGGACTCATTCATTAGAAGTAAATGCAGATTGATTTAGAAATGATGATACAGAAAATTTCTAGGAAAATACCAATATTGATCCTAGCGGTGGTAGTGGGTCTAAACAAACAAATAAACAATCCATAGAAATAGGTGTTGGGGAAATGTCTATCATAAATAAAAGCACCAGGATCAAATGGATTAACAGAGTCTATCATTCTTTTCTTTTTTTAAAAGATTTTATTTGTTTATTCATAGAGACAGGGAGGGAGAGAGAGCGAGAGAGAGGCAGAGACATAGACAGAGGGAAAAGCAGGCTCCACGCAGGGAGTCTGACGCGGGACTCGATCCCGGGTCTCCAGGATCACACCCCGGGCTGCAGGCAGTGCTAAACTGCTGCCCCACCGGGGCTGCCCTCTATCATTCTTTGAAGTATCAGAGAACCCAAACTCTTTTCTTAGTTTCAATTGTATTGAATGGTTAGCAGAGTACTCTAGAATTACTTTATGCTGAAATTTCCTTAAGAAGCAACTGTTGATTATGTAATTAATGAAGATATATAAAATTTAAGAACCAGAATAGATTCTTTGAGTTTTTTGAAACATAAATCTACCATTTGGTCTACCTCTGCCCATCTGTTCCCCCTGTGATAGTTTTATTCCAACTGAGACACTAGAGGGACCCTGGTCCACAGAAGACCACACTCATTGTTGACACCAGCAGGAAGTTGAGAGTGTCCCAAAACCTCACTCAATTTCAATAGTTCTCTAAATGTACTCACAGAACTCACTCATAGCTCTTCTACTCATTGTTGTGGGTTTTGTTAGTTTGTTTTTCAGAAAAGGATATAGATTAACAACAGACATGGATCAGATGCATGCATGTTGCATGGGGTTATATTTCAGGAAAAGAACCCACTGTAGATCTTCTAGTTGTCCTCTCTCTATGGAGTTATGGGGTGTTACTGTCTGGGGCTGATATGGGATAACACTCACCGAGTGTTGCCAAGGCAAGAAGACTCACCCGAGCCTTCGTGCCTGGCTTTTTTACTACAACTCTGCCACTTTGCCACTTACCTTCTGGATGGCTGACCTTATTAGTCTTCCTTCTGTCCCCAGGTGAGCTGATACCTTTTGTCTCCAGCCCTCTCAGAGGCCGCCATGATGATACTTGGGGCCCAAAGACTCATCCTAAAGCTCATTATTAGACAGTCTGGTGACCAAGCCTCCAAGCAAACAAAAACATTCCTATCAGGCATGGCCTTGGAAAGATCTAGAGATCATCTCCCAGTATCAAAGAGCAAAGGCCAGATTTCCCTTTGTGGGGGGTTATTTCTTCTCTAGATTGTTCACCTTCTGGGGTCTGCCCAGGACTCTCTCACAACAAAACATACATACGTATCTGGACATCTACCTATAGTATAGCATTTATAGGACACTTGGCAACGTATGAGTGTGAATAGACCTCACCTTTGGAAGAAGCAGTGTGGGTAGGGATAGATTTAAAGCAACAGCTAATTGGGGCACCTGGGTGGCTCAGTCTGTTAAGCATCTGTCTTTGGCTCAGGTCATGATCCTGGAGTCCTGGGATTGAGCCCTTGCTGAGCAGGGAGTCTCTTTTTCTCCCTCTTCCCCTCCTCCTGCTTGAGTACACTCTCCAAAATAAATTTATAAAATCTTTAAAGAAATAAGGAAACAGCTAACTGATCTTCTGTATCATTGCATATATCTTCATAATTTTGTACTAACTGAATTACCTCCCTTCTTGATCTGCAGTTATACCTTTGGGGAAGGCAAATTCTTCTCTAGCTGCATCTTAGTTGTCACATTCTACAAGAGATCCATGACTGACAACATTTCTTCACACAAATGCACACACAGTAGTTACTGAGGCATATGTGCAAATGCACATATGCATACATAGAGACTCAAACACACTGAAATATGTACTTAAGTCACCTCATACTCTCTCAATCACACACACACACTCACCACATGCAGACATCTACATTCTGATACACTCACAGTGCACATACCCACACAGATGACACTGTCCCACTCACTTTCCCATAGTCACTCATACAGTCACCACGTGGATATGTGTCTCAGGAACGTGTTTGTGAAAGTTTTGTGCATATCTCCAAATCTGGGAAACAAGACAAAAGGATCCTAATTGCCCAGCCACAATGGCAACATTTAAAGTATACAATATTGAAAAAATGCTCTGGGTTTTGCCACTTTTTTTTTTTTTGTAAGAGATATTTATAGTTGGTGTTTATTGCATAATTATACACACTAACCAAGATATGGAAATAACTTAGGCATCTGTCAACAGATGAGTGAATAAAGAAGAGATATATTTGTTATATATAACATACATATTTTATATAAAATATATACAGTATAGTGGTAACCATATTACAATATTAGATGTATCAACTCTGATACCTTAAACTTATGTAATGTTATATGTCAATTATATCTCAATTAAAAAAACACAAAGTTTTATTTTCCTGATAATAGGTATAACAATTATTATTATTTTTTAGGGTTAATATTATGTTTATTACTTTTTTTAAATAATAAATTTATTTTTTATTGCTATTCAATTTGCCAACATACAGAATAACACTCAGTGCTCATCCTGTCAAGTGCCCCCCTCAGTGCCCGCCATCCAGTCACCCCCACCCCCCGCCCTCCTCCCCTTCCATCACCCCTAGTTCGTTTCCCAGAGTTAGGAGTCTTCCATGTTCTGTCTCCTTTTCTGATATTTCCCACTTATTTTTTCTCCTTTCCCCTTTATTCCCTTTCACTATTATTTATATCCCCCAAATGAATGAGGCTTTGCCACTTGAAGAAGTGAGAAACTTTGAGTCTATGGGTTCTGACTGAGTTGGATGGGAAATAGAGCACTAGGAAAGGGAGTATAGCAGAAGGGGGGGCAGAGAGCACGGGGTGTGGGTGTGAGAGAGTGAGGAGGTGAAACTGCACAGAGGGTAAAGTGTAGGTCATATTTTAATGGCACTGTGTGGCCTATGCACAAGTGGGCAAGGTATGCAAGTAAATTGAGGGTGTAACACATCCTGGGCTCTGTGGGGACAAGGGGTACAGGAGTCAAGAAATCAAAAGAGACAACAGAGAAGAGAGAGTGTGCTTGAGTGTGTGAGGGGTAGGGTTGTGTAGGAGGCACAGGAGAGTCCATGTCCACAGTAGGTTACAGAGCATAGTGGGATGAGAAGTATGTCTTTTATAAGATTGATTTCATTCTTTTCTTGATTTTATTTTTACTTTAATTCATTTTATTTTATTTTATTTGTCATTTCATTTCATAAGAAAGGAGACTACACATGCAGCACCTTAGTTGGATGTAGCAGAAGTCTGAGAACCTTGACCCCTAACCCCCAACAGTCTCCTACAAATGGGCTTGAGAGCTTATCTTAAGGTTCCAGCAGGGGAGCACAGCTACTTGCATACTCTTGGCCATAGAAGGATCCTCCTTTATCAAGGAAGGTTGTCTTCTTTGCTGAATGTATATCTTTGGAAAGGATGAACACGGAGCTAGGAGGGAGGAAGGGGACATCACCTAGGCAGCCAGATTAGTGGAATCTAGCCTGGCCATCAATGGGGTGACAGATGTCACAGTCCCATTGCCTTCAAGTCTGAAAGATTCTTTTGATGGTTGGACACAACACAATGACAGATGAAAGGCAGAACCATATTACTAGCAGCTTCACACTAAAGAACAGGCAGGCCACACAATTCCCCTTCTTGTGTAGGTTAACAGAAGCCTGGAGGTGGAAGGGCAACTTATATATATTACAGAGGGAGTGGGGTTAGCTGGATTTCAAAACTCCCTAAGCATTGTCTATTTTGGATAATTCCTTAAGTGCCAGGGCATAGGGATGGTTCCTCATCCAGTGGTCATTGGCCCCAGAACAATTAGAGCTGGTGCATGGTGGCAGGAAGCAGGAGAGTCCATGAGGAGAGTGGTAGTGTATGGATTTGATCAGTTGCTCAAGAAGGAGAGCCTATTTTCCCCTAGCCTGGAACTCCAAACTGGTCAAGGCAACATAAAACAGGAAACTTAAAACTCTACTACAGGGTATTTTGGTATATGAATGTCCTGCGGATAGTTAAAATCCATTATAGAGCCTGACATGGGATGAGGATTAGTCTTACAGGAGGCTTATGGTTGTGGAGATAAGATGATTGTATGTGATGAAATCAGTAGTGGAGGGTAGTGGGCTTGAGTAGACTAAGGAACCCAGAGGAAAAGAGCAGATGTAGGAGGGTGAACAGGGGACACATGGAGTTGATGGCACTGAATATGTGAAGGCTGGGTTTTTGATGAAGGTGTGAGAAGTGTTTGGAGTTGGACTGAGTTCACTAGAATGGGGAAAATATATATCTGGAGGACTGCAGAAGCAGTTTTTGGCTGAGGTTCCAATAATGGCATGGGGAAGAGAGTAGACAGAGGGAAGCTATCCCTGGTGGGTGAGGGATGGAGGTGGTTATGGTGTTAGAAATGTTCACGCAAGGTAGAGGGATAAGTAAATTAAGGAATTGGAGGGTGATGGAGTAGCTCTTATGGCTAGAACTATCCATATATAGATTTCCCACAGTGATACAATGATGTCATTTTTGTGTGCTTTCAGAAACCTAGGATCCAGTCATGTCAGGGATTGATTTTATTGTCTTCATCCCTTAGTTCCTTTTTTAAAAAAAGATTTTATTTATTTATTCATGACACACACACACACACACACACACATACATACACACACAGAGGCAGAGACACAGGCAGAGGGAGAAACAGGCTTCCTGCAAGGAACCAGATATGGGACTCAATTCTGGATCGCGGGATCACGCCCCGAGTCAAAGGCAGACTCTCAACCACTGAGCCACCCAGGCATCCCCATCCCTTAGTTTCTTTAATCAGATCAGTTGCCCTTCTTGCTTTTTCTTTGTCCTCAGTGACAGGAAAAGTGTTGAAGACTGCTGTCATTGTTTTGCAGAATGTCATTCAGTGTGGGTTTCTCTGATTGTGTCTGTTCACGCAAGGTACATCCTGAGTCTCAGGCACCACATCAGAGCAGAACTTCTACCCACAGTTGATGGTGGGACTTCCTGAGTGCATCTACTCAGAGGCAAGGGTTATGAGGAAATGTTGGTGCACTAGATATGTGGTGAGCTTCTTCCAGGGAGAAGTAGGAGACATGGTTTGATTGTTGCAGTGAGCTGGGGAGAGATGGTGTGCCCACAGACATTCAGGCTCCTGGAGGAGCCCAGTCAGCTCTCAGATGCCGGTTGATTGGAAGCCAATTATTAGAATGGAATATCCCAAAGAATCTCTTTCAGGAAATTGCCAGATGATTCCCAGGCTCATTATAATTTGGAAGTGATGTGAAGCTAAATGTCCTCAGTGCTAGTTTCACATTTAGGATATCCTGGGACAGAGGGCGGAGGATTCTGAAAAATCATCACTTATGCTCTACTCACTGCACTATTTTTATTAAGTAAGTTGCTTAGTCTCCAGGACGCATTTCTGAGAGTGAGCTGAAGCTCTGGCTGTTGGGGACATAACAGGCGGCTGCTCTGCATGGGTTTTGTAGGAAGATTTGGTACAGGCACATCACTGATACTGTAGCAGGATTTGGGATGTTTCTGGGAGTGCATGTCTCTAGAGACAGGGGATGAGAAACTATGTTATGACCTTCAGATCAGAGCTGTTTGTCTTTGAATCCCTCCTGTGACAAAGGACATGGAAGGGCAGGCTTTTCTGTAATTCAAGGTCCTTCTGCCTGTGGAGAGGCAGGGGGGGAAAGGAAGGTGTATTAGTTTGCTGTGGTTTCCATAAGAATACCATGAACTGATTGGATGAGGCAATGGAAATTTATTGTTTGGAGATCTGGAGGCTACAGTACAAGATAAGGGGGTCCTCAGGGCCAAGTATCCTTCCAGTCGTCCCTGGGGAGAGTCTACTCCAGCCCAATCTCCCAGCTCTGCATCCTTGGCTTATGGGCAATCAAATTAGTTGTCCTCCAAGATAACCCTTTTTGTAAAGACACCGGTTGTGTGGGATTAGGGGCCACTCTACTCCATATAACATCATCTTAACTATTTCCATTTGTAATCCCCTTATTTCCTAAGACAGGCACATTCTCAGGTACTAGAAGTCAAGAGTTCAGCATATTTGTTTTGATGGGACTCAGTAGAACCCCATAGTAGAAGGACTTGTTGATACCATAAAAGGCATATTCATAAATCTGTTTTTTTTTCCCAGATAATAAGAAAGAGGCCTGGATCAGGATAGCAACGGGAAAATGTCTTTTCTCAGACAAATAGTGAGTTCCAAGTTAGACTCTATGTGCTTCTCTCCTCCTGAGAGGCCATGTGTTTATTCTTTGAAAATCTTTGCTTTTCTATCTCAACGTTGTCACCCTAGCCCTTTCCCCTGGGCTCTTTGGCTCACTCAGATTCACTCTCCTCTCCAGGGCCCTCTGTCCTGTGCTCATGGTTCCTGCCACTGCTTCGTATTTCCCCCAGGCTTTGTTTCCTTGTCCCACATGCCAAGAGTATCTTAAGAGGTGCTTGCTAGAAACTTGTAGTTATTCTTGGTAATTGGCAACTGAGAAAAAAGTTTTCAAAAATATTCTCAGCTCCCAAACCTGTCAGTGCCAATGCTGCTTCAAGTGAAATGATAATTGCAGTTGTGAGGGGAGGGGAGCTCCCAGAGTCATAAACATACATCTCAAGGCCCAGCTGCCCCTCTTGCATGCATACTGCCTGCTATGCCTGTCACACCAAGCCCACCATGTGTGCAGCAGGACTAAGTTGGTAAATTTTCTCTAGGTTCATCTGAGTGGTAGAATCTGTAAGGGCAGGGGTGGTATCAGGAGTCCAGGTAAGGGAACATATTGGATAAAGGAGGATTTCTATGTCTGAAATTGGTCCATGCCAAAGGCTGGCATGAAGATGGAATACATCCTGAGGTAGAAGCTGAACTAGGAAAGAAAGATGGCAGTCCTAGACCTACAGCCATCCCTCATAGCTTTGCCTTAGGACAATACTAACAGTGTTTGCTGTGGTTTCATCTATTTGGTTTGTGAAAAGTGACTTTTAAGATTTAAAAAAAAAAAAGATTTTTTTATTACTTCCAGTTAGTTAACATACAGTGTTATATTATTTTCAGGTGTACTATATAGAAATTCAACACTTTCTGCAAAGAAATTTAATAATTAATTTGCTTAAGGACTGTAATTCTGGAGTCAGGCTGCTGTTCAGACTCTGTTCCAGGAACAATAGACATCATTTTCAGATCTCTATATGTGCACTCATAACACCTCCATGCTTGTAATAAATGTTGGTTGAATGTCTACAAATCATGTGATCCTGTGCAGAAACAGTATGTCTGGTTGCATTTGCTGGAGCAGAAATGTTTTCTATAACTCTGGGTCTATGAAGTGCTTAATAGATTAATAATTGTGTCTCAGTTGGTTATGAGATACTTTTCCCATTAATGGAGGGAAGAAACATTTAAGAAAAATATGTTACTAAATATCACACATGATTTTTTAAAAAGATTTTATTTATTTATTCATGAGAGACACAGACTGAGAGAGAGAGGCAGAGACACAGGCAGAGGGAGAAGCAGGCTCCATGCGGGGAGCCCGATGGGGGACTCGATTCTGGAACTCCAGAATCACACCCTGAGCCAAAGGCAGAGGTTCCACCACTGAGCCACCTAGGCATCCCGATACCAATCCAAAACTTGTCAGTTGTACAAGATACAAGGGTTTTGCTTTAACATTCCATTTTGCATGTCTTGTAGTTCAATATCTTTCACAAATCTTGCTTTGCAGGTATTAATATTATTTAAGCAGGTATTACTAAGTAGGTATGTATATCATTTGAATGTAGTTATAATTTTGTTTTGACCTTACACAATATAATCAGGCAGTGGTGCTTCTTTTTCTGAGTTCCTATGTCTTGCACATTTCTTCCTGGAATAAAGCTAATGATTATTTATGTTGCCATCCTCATATTGAACCATTCTTGAATTCATTTCTTTCTTTTTTTTTTTTTTTTTTTCTTGAATTCATTTCATCCAGCTTGTCATGGGTAAGTTTCCTGTAACTTTGTAGTACTTCAGTCAGGGCATCTACAGTGTATTAAGATCTCTAAATGTTTATTTACATTCTTATTTGACCATAGAAACAGTCTTTATCAATAAGTGAAAACTCATTAATAGCAAAAACTTAAATATGCCAGCAATCTCAACTGAAATGACAAGGTGCAAACCTAAAAGTAAATTGATAGCTGGTTTATTTCAAGAACCACAGCTCAGTAGCATTTTTGTGTATTAAGGATTAAATGTGCTAACTTTGTTACCAAACCTGCCAGATTCCAATCCCCACTCTGCCCCTAATTAGTGAATGAATTCAGCCACAGTGCATCTCCTTTGTGTGCCTCTGTTGTTCTCACCTTAAAGAATGCAATGGTCACTGCCTCCCGTCTGTGAGAAATAAGAAGTTACCACATGGGAGCCATTATACCAGTGAGTCATACATTGGAAGTATGTGATAATGGTTGTCTATGAATCTCTTGGAAGACCTTAACTGACAGAAGAACTTTAAGTATTATTTCAAAGTAGGAAATATTGGTAAGTGGAAAATATTGGATTTCAGTTAATATGATTCATGTTGCCCCTTCCTTATATTCTCATGCAGTATCCTATAGCCCAGAAGACAAATACCAGTCACTGAGATCTGCCAGGATGGCCACCAGGGATCTGGCAGTAGGACTGATCTTCTTAATGCAGACTGTGGTTGGAATCCTGGGGAACTTCTCTCTTCTTAACCATTATCTCTTCCTTTATTTCACTGGGTGTAGGCCAAAGTCCACAGATTTGATCATCAAGAATCTGATTGTAGCCAACATTATGGTCCTGTTCTCATTTGGAATACACAACATGATGCCATCTTTTGTGTTATATCATATCCTCAGTGATTTTAGATGCAAATTTTTTCTCTATATTCGTGGGGTAGGCAGGGGAGTGTCCACTGGCACCACCTGCCTCTTGAGTGTCTTCCAGGTCATCATCATCAGCCCCAGGAACTCCAGGTGGGCAGTGCTTAAAGGGAAAGCTTTCAAGTGCATTGTCCCTTCCATTGTCATGTGCTGGGTCTTGCAGATACTGGTAAATATACCGATACCTATGTTTTTGACTATCACTTTGAACAACAAAAATATCACAAGTAGAAAAAATTTTGGATACTGTTCAAGTGTTCTTCGTGACAAAATCAGAAACGTATTGAATGTAGCATTGTTGTCATTCCCTGATGTCCTGTTTTTGGGGCTCATGCTCTCTGCCAGCAGCTCCATGGTCTTCATCCTGTATAGGCACAGGCAGAATGTCCAACACATTCTCAGGACCAATGTCTCCTCCACATCATCACCTGAATCTACAGCCACCAAAACCATCCTTCTCCTGGTGAGCACCTTCATCTATTTTAACACTCTGTCCTCTATCTTTCAGATTGTTTTGAGTCTGTTTGATAATCTCAACTGGTACGTAATGAACACCAGTTTAGTGATCAGTCTGTGTTTCCCAACTGTTAGCCCCTTTTTGCTCATGAGTCGTGACCCCAGGATATCTGGTCTGTTTTGCCTGGGTAAAGAACATAAAATCCCCTCATGTTAAGAGAAATATGTAAATTTTAGGAATTCCTAATGTTGGTAATTCACTTATCCTCTCAGGGTCCTGAGTACAATGATGAGATGCTAACAAAACATTTTGAGCATCACCTTCAATGTTAACAATAAGTTATAATAGTGATTGTAATGTCACATTATATAATTATCTTATAAATACTCATGTGATTGAAGTGCTTCAACTAGAAAATATCTTGATCATCTCCTTCAATGTTAACAATAAATTATAATAGAGATTATAATGTCACATTATATAATTATCTTTTAAATACTTACGTGGTTGAAGTTGGGTCAGTGGAGGAGTCCAGAAATGATGCAAGTATAAACACTAGGACCTGAAACAATCTGATATTATAGAGAAGTCTTTGAGTATGTGACATAAATTTGTCACACTACATTTCCCAGAAGTGACATAGGCATGGAATCATAGGAAAAGCAGCATGAAAATGGATCAGCATGTGGCAGGTAATCACTGAAACTGAAGAAAATTGTGCTGGAGGGGAAATTCAGTCGGTGAGTACAGGTTTGGGGACCCAGCTATAATTTTTCCTTTCCATACTAGAGTGGTGGCAGTCACTCAGGTGAAGTATGACATCATAGGAGCTTGGGAGATGAGCATGTACAAACACTTTCAGGTAGACATGGACGGATTGAACTGGAATGGGTAGTGGAATACACAAGTTACATTTGAGCTAATTCTTAAACAACATCAGGTGATTGTAACAATTTAAATGACATGAATTCCATAGAATTGGCGTCTGTAGAAGGCAAATTTTTCTTTCCTTAGTCATGGTAATCTGGTGCCTTTGGCAAGAAAGAGGTTTGGTAGTGAACACTCATCTCTGAAGTGATGAGATTAGTTTATGGTGGAGACTTCCACTGAATGTGGAGTCCTGAAGTGAGAGTCATTTGAAAGGCAGAGACAGAAGTCCATTCTGTGTATGTGGAGTTTGTGGCTCCTTGATTTTCAATTTTCCTCAATTTTAGAAGAAATTTTTAAAAAGATTTTATTTATTTGAGAGAGAGAGAGCGCCTGCACACCTGTGATTTTGAAGAGGCAGAGGATAGAGAGAGGGAAAGCAAGAACCTGAGGCAGTCTCTGAACTGAGTGTGGAACCTGTGAGGCTCTGTCCTACAACAGCCAAATCATGACTTGAACTGAAACCAAGAGTCAGACACTCAATGGACTGAGCCACCCAGGCACTCCTAGGAGATATTTTTATAGAGGTGCTATATATATAGAACATTGTTCCACAAAATGAACCCATATTTGTAGCTAACATGAGGCACTTAAATATTTACCTGAACATTAGATCATAACAAATAAAGAAGAAAAAAAAATAGATATCGACAAACTTATATTTACATTTATGCATATAGGGATTTATTCTGTGTGATCTCTTTGGGAATATACAGATGTAGATTTAATCATGTTTGTTATCCACAAATAAAATATTGGAGCTTTGTCCATTAGGGAAAATTTTCAATAGTACCAGCTACAATAATGACCAAATCAAGGCAGATATGATTTGATGTGTAAATTGCCCTACTAGTTGTCTGACTGTTAAAGTTCTATGAAGTGTATTTTTTATTTTCTTTCCTTAATTCTATTATTTTGTTGAATTTCTAGAAATAACAGTCAGTGACATAGAAAAACATGTTTGAATTTAAGAGGGGTAATTACAGCAAAGATGACAGTGCTAGGTGATATTTCAGAGGTAAAGGGCTATTTCCATCCCTTTGGAAATCCTGTTCTTTCTGAATGGTTGGTATTATGCTTACTATTCCTGCTGGAACTCCTCATATTTCTGTAGAAAGCTCTCCTGCTGCCATCACCAACAGCCCATCTAGTAGTGGATGTGGTGATGCCTTTCTTTACTTTGGAAATGAAGGAATTCGATTATTTTTTGGTATAAAGGGAAACCTCTGCCATTGAAAGATGCCACTTGGTATTAGTGTGGACATGACCTTCTGATCTGCCCTGTGTCCTCCTATTGCCTGCTGCTGCAGACCTCCATGCTCTTCTTGGAAGCCATCCTGAACAGCATATTGCTTTTCTTCTGTGGTCAGAGGTTCTGTTTGAGGTGCTCACCCTGGCTGTTTTCTCCAGAATGAACAGGATTTGCAGTACAGAAATTTCAGCCAGCTTCCCTCATGGGCTGACATCACAGATACTTCTGGTCTTTAGCCACACCAATGAGAATTTGTGGGTCAGATTGTCCTGGGAAAGGTCAAAGCTTTTCTTCAGCACAGACATTTGTGTAACACACTGAGCACAAACCATTGGGCATCTTCTTCTAACGCAGGACCAAGAGTCTAAGGGACTATTCTACACTCCAGTGTCTGGGTGGCAAGGCTGTCCCATGCTGGCCCTTCTCAGAAGCAGTTTCCTGTTGCCCTCCAGTTCTGTTTGATCCTCTTGCCTAGAGCATTTTGTGTGGACCTGGTCAGCTACTTGGGTTTCCAGTAGGACCAGAGCCACATATTCTTGGTATGTGCTGTGCCACACTGTCACAAAAATGCAGAGAGCTTTCGGATGGTCTGCTCCCAGGGTGATACAAAAGCCTTTCACCTCATTCTTCAGAGATGAATGCCAGAACTTCTTTTTGTAGTTCATAGTGTTATTTTCCTTCTCTTTTCATGAAAGAAACCTTTTAAATAATAAATGTATTTTTTTGTTGAAAAATATTAAAGGAGGGATCCCTGGGTGGCGCAGCGGTTTGGCGCCTGCCTTTGGCCCAGGGCGCGATCCTGGAGACCTAGGATCGAATCCCACGTCGGGCTCCCAGTGCATGGAGCCTGCTTCTCCCTCTGCCTGTGTCTCTGCCTCTCTCTCTCTCTCTATCATAAATAAATAAAAATTAAAAAAAATATTAAAGGAGTCAAACTGTGGAAGGAGCCTCGATGTCCATCAAAAGATGAGTGGATAAAGATGTGAGATATATATATATATATCTCACAGTGGAATATTACTCATCCATTAGGAACGACAAATACCCACCATTTGCTTCCACGTGGATGGAACTGGAGGGTATTATGCTGAGTGAAATAAGTCAATTGGAGAAGGACAAACATTATATGGTCTCATTCATTTGGGGAATATAAAAAATAGTGAAAGGGAATAAAGGGGAAAGGAGAAAAAGTGAGTGGGAAATATCAGAAAGGGAGACAGAACATAAAGACTCCTAACTCTGGGAAACGAACTAGGGGTGGTGGAAGGGGAAGTGGGTGGGGGGTTGGGGTGACTAGGTGACGGGCACTGAGGGGGGCACTTGATGGGATGAGCACTGGGTGTTATGCTATATGTTGGCAAATTGAACTCCAATAAGAAAAATTTAAAAAATAAATAAAAATAAAAAAATAAAATAGAAAAAGAAAAAGCCTGCCCACGCACGGCGCCCCCAGAGCCCTTGGTTATCTTAAGTGCTTTGACCGCAGGGGCGGGCAGAACAGCGCAGCATCAGGCACATCTCGCGCCGAGCGCTGCGTGCCAGGAGGGCGGCCAGTGCAAGAGCGGTGACCTGGGAGCCCAGAACCCACACTCCCAGCCCCAGCTCTGCCCCCAGAACTCACTACGATGGGCCTGAGACACTGTGGGGGGCACATTGGTGGTTGCACGCCTTTGGGGAATGACAACTCTTGGAGCAGAACAAGGGTGTTGGGGATCCCTGGGTGGCACAGCGGTTTGGCGCCTGCCTTTGGCCCAGGGCGCGATCCTGGAAACCCGGGATCGAATCCCACATTGGGCTCCCGGTGCATGGAGCCTGCTTCTCCCTCTGCCTATGTCTCTGCCTCTCTCTCTCTCTCTCTGTGACTACCATAAAAAAAAAAAATTGAAAAAATTGAAAAAAAAATTAAAAAAAAAAAAAAGAACAAGGGTGTTGTCACCATCTGCGACCCCAGAGCTCCAGGCTGGGGTGGTGAAGGTTCAAGCACATGGCAGACTATGGGAGGGAGGAATTTGAGTGTGCTGAGTGAGGGGACCTTGGCGGCCCATGTTGCCAGCAAGACAGTCCTCGGTGGCCCACTGTAGGCTGAGTCCCCGGGGTGGCACTGCTGGAGTCAGGGGCGGGGATGTCACACAACCTCCCAGAGCCTCAGTTTCACCATAAACAGGCCCCCAGGAGCACAGGCTGGTTTTCAGGATACAGCCAGGTAAAGGTGTAGGGCACCAGGGGTGATGCTCAGCAAACACAGACCATAGACATCCCGACATCTGGGAAATAGATAAGGCAGATGAGGCAGCACCGAGCATGCAGAAACCAGGGCCTGTGCTCCTCGCCCTGTTGTGATCCCCCTGCAGCCCAGCTGGTCCCCTACCCTGCCCACTTGCAGCCTCCAAGGGGCCTTGACAATGTCTACAGCATGTGGCAGTAGCTTGTGAGGACAGTGATGTGGCCCCTGGCCCAGCTCCCCTCCGCGGCCTTGCTCATCACCTCTCTGCTCTGGAACATTCCATTTCCCAGAATGCTCTCTTTACAACCCACACCCCAAAGCTTTGCGGGATCTGCTGCTTTGGTGGCCACCCCAGACACAGCTGAGGCTGCCACACGGCCTGTGTCACCAGGGTCCTCCCCATGATGCCAGCAAAAGACCCAGACCAATAGGAAGAGAAATGCAGGGCACGGCGGGAAACGATGCCCATTTTATCAACCATCGGGGCTGAGCCTCGAGCTGCGCCAGGCCTACAGGGTGCCGGGGGTGGACGGCACACACCAGGTACTGGTAGGTGGGGGTCGAAAGCAGCCACTGTTAGGGGATTGGAATTCTGAGCTCCAGCTGGGGTCACAATTATTCATGTGGGTCCCAAGGCCAGCAGGTGTAACCACATTGGAGCATCCAGTCCAGGGGCAGGGAAGGTATGGGGGATTAGAGGAAACATCTCAGGGCACAAAGCGACGAGGTCGTTAGGATGGTGAATGTGCTTGGGATGCTGTGGGAAAGGCCAGGTGGTGGGTTCAGGACTGGCCCCTCTCAGTGGGAGGAGAGTGAACAGGTGTAGGGGTCCGGTCCAGGAATTCGGTGAGAAGAGGTCAGAGGGGGTCAGCTGTCCAGGGCCTTTGCTACTGCCACAGGTTCACCCTAACAGGGCTGGGGGAGGGGCCGGGGTTCAAGGCCAGGATAGGGAGTGCTTGAATGGTGCCCAGGACACAGTCACATGCTGTGCCATGTCCCTGAAGGTCATATGTTGACACCTGACCCCCAGACCTCAGAATATGATTGTATCTGGAAATGGGGCCTTTACAGAGGTGATTAAGGTAATATGAGGTCACCTGGGAGGCCCTGATCCCATGTTATGGGGGTCCTTATATGGAGAGGGGATCAGGACACAGACACACATGGAGGGCCGACCCCGTGAGGACCCAGGGAGATCACGGCCGTCCACACACACGCAGAGAGGCCTCAGGAGGACCCTGCCTGCCCATGCCTAGACCTTGGGCTTCGGCCTCCAGGACGGGGAAAGGATGAATGTTTAAGCCCCTCTGGCTGTGGCACTTTGCAGCTGGCAGCCTGAGCGAACACACACACACAGTGAGTACAGCATCACATCAGCTCCTGCATGACACATTCCCATTTCACAGACAAGGAAATGGGTGTACACATGTGTGTGACACCTGGCCAAGGTGGGCAGGCTGACGTCCTAAAGTCTCTGCTGGCCCACAGGGCTCTGCCTCTCTAGGCCCGCAGGGTGTGCTGGTGCTTCTCAGAACCACAACAGGACGAAGAAGCCGGGACCCATCCCTCCCAAAGGAAGGAGATGGGAATTGATACTGCTTTTGAACTTTTATTCTGGCAGCACAGGAAGTGGTTTCAGAAAGGACACAGTCCCTGCTCACCTGAGAATGGTGAGGTGTCCAGTAGGATGCTCCCATCCTCTTCTGCAGAGGGAAGGGGAGACGCACAGCTTGGACCTTCCCACAAGGGCTACGGAGACCAGACGAGGGCGGGGTGGCAGTGCGTCTCTGGTAATGGTGGCAGCGGTTGGGTGTGTGTGGGGCCACAGCCAGAGGGCCTGGGATAGGGCAGGGGAGAAACCTTCACTCCTCGCACCATCACTTATCAGCCAAGGGGTGGCCTTGGGCCCAAAGGCAAGTGATGGGGCCACAAACATCCAGCTGCTAATTTACAGAACAGGGAGCTATCACAGGAGCCGGGGGAGGATTCTTGTCCAACTCAGGGATAACTAAGGAATTGATTTCACAAGAATGTTCCTCATCTGTGATGCTTTAGGTCTCTGGGATGCCGTGAGCTCAGAGGTCAACTTCTGGGGCGATGCTTAGACCTTTTCTTGCCTCAACACAGGACAGGCAACTTTCCCATCTGCCCTTGAATGCAGGTGAGCATGACACTGAATGCAGGTGAATATGAACACAAGACTAAATTTCTCTCTTATTCTGATTAAAAGTAGGTTCCTCTCACACTTCCGCACCCGCCCGTTCCTGGTGGGTGAGGACTCCGTGCTGGTCGTGGTGGACTTCTCATACCTGTGAGCATCATTTCCAGCACGTGAACTCAATCAGTGTGACTGAGTGAATGAATGAAGAACGGAAGTCCACTAGGAAACATGAAGGTAGGGCTTCTTGCTAACATGGAGGGAGGGCCTGGTGTGGGGTCCCTGGGACAGGGCAGGTGCTGGGACCCGGGCTCAGGGTGGCCCCCATCAATGGCAGGGGTTGCTAGGACAGGCCTGGAGAGGACAGACTGGCAGGACCCACTATCCCTGTGTGTCCATGGCTGGGGTCAGGGTGCAAAGAACTTTTACTTAAAAGAGGCCCCGAGAGACCCAGACCCGTGCACAGTGACAGGAAATGCCCCTGGGCAGAGGCCTGGGGGGAAGAGGCCTGTCTGTACGAGTTACCCACAGTGTGCAGCCTCGGCGCTGGGCCTGGGGCTGTAAACTCAAATGTGACTGGTCTTGCTCGCCGCCTAGAGATGGGCCACCTGTGGGGGCAGACCCACCTCTGCTATGGGGCTGTGGAACTGCCTGGGCTAGGCCTTAGCCGGTGGGTGGCTGCGACCGGAGACCACTTGCTGAGCCAATGGTCCTGTGTGGAGGGCGGCACGTGGGTGACCCCTCATGTTCTGTGGACAAAGGTTTGCACCCAGGTACCTGGCTCTGTCGGCGAAATCTTACAATTAGCCCTAGACTGGGCCAGGTAGAGAAAACCCCAAGGGTTGTCTGAAGTGTGACACGGTCTCCCCAGTCTCCCCAGCCTGCCCTGTGGCCCAGGACCCTCTGACATTGACCTGCATCGCACACCTTTTCCATGAGCCCCTCTGTACTGGCCTTGTGCCCAAGCTGGAGAAGGAGACAGACTGCCACGCTGATGCAGGAAGGACAGCCATGTGCATGTGGTGATAAGCACTGGGTGTCCAGGGAGGGACACAGGGCCCAGAGCAGAGGATCCTGCCCTGGAAAGTGGGAGGTGGGGGCCTCGGCACTAATGAAGGAGGAGAAGATGATCCAGGCTGGAGGAATGACCCAGGTAAAGGCCCGGTGGCAGGAGGAAGCCAGAGCCAAGGGGAGGCTCCACTCAGTTTCTGTGAGCAGCATCTGGGGTCGGAAGAGCAATCTTCCCCTGGTGAAACCTATCAGGTGTGGCCTGTGCTGATGGTCCCCTCCACACGTCCTCTCTCCAGAGACATGAAGGTTTCCCTGGATGGGAGGTGAAATGCCTCATTGAGGTTTGATTTGGCCACTGGGAGAGCTCTAGCCCAGCAGCATCTCCAGGGCCTGCGCTGGACCCCAGGACCACAGGTGGTTGCCCCCAGATCCTGCCCTCTTCCAGGTCAGTACAACAAGGGCCCCCAAAGAAGTCCACATCCTAATCCCTGGGACCCATTGACTGTGTGACCTTACAGGGCAGGTGTGATTGAGTAAAGGATGTGAGGTGGCCGGTGATCCTGGATGACCCAGGTGGGCTCACTGTGACCACAGAGTCCTTTGGAGAAGACAGGTGGAAGGGTCAGAGTCAGAGAGGGAGAAGTTACGAGGGAAGTGAGGGCTGGGGCCACAGGCCAGGGAGTGTAGGCACCTCTAGAAGGTGAAGGCCAGGATTGGACGCCTCCCTGGAGCCTCCAGAAGGAAGGTAGCCTGCCAAAGTCTTGATTTTAGTCCCTTGAGACCCATTCTGGGCTCCTGACCTCCAGAACTCCAAGCTAACACCTGTGTGCTGTTTTAAGCCACTATGCGTGTGGTCGTCTGTCACAGCAGCCATAGGGAAGTCATACGCTGGCACAGCTGGCTTTACAAAAGCCAAGAGGAGAGCCAGTCGCAGGCAACACAGCTGAGGGCCTTCGCAGACCAGCTCCTCCCCTTGGTTGTTAGCAAACACCAGGTGAATCAATAGGCTCCCTTTGTGCTTGAAAACATTCCCACGGGCACGAGGCAGCACACAGCCCCCCACCCAGAAAGGGGCCAGGTGCCCACACAGCCACCAGCACATCCTTTCTGAGTGCCCCCTAGTTTTCACAGAACCGTGGCCTCCAGAACACTCAACCACATCCACTGTCCAACTGGAGCGCCTGCTGAGAGAAGAGAGAGCCTGAGTTCTGCCAAGACCAAGGATATCTCCTGGGTGGCGGTGTGGTGGGGCATGACCCAAAGCACCTCTGTCTGCTTCCACCATCTTTGTAGGGATGGGAGGCCACGGGGCCTGCACTCCCTTGGAGGGCCTGGGGATGGTCTCCTGTACCCCTTGTCACAGAGTCCACCATGTCCAGGGGACCCTCAGAGCTCCAGCCCTTGCAGCCATCAACATGCACCCGTCCTGCAGGAGTCTGTCTCGGTAATGTAACTGGGGACAGAACATGCTCCACTGGAGGTAAGAGAGGCTGGGATTAAGGATCAACAGCCTCCTAATGTTCATTTCCCACAGAGGAGTCATCCATGGGGACCTGGTGGGGAAAATCAATTCTTCTTTGGAGGGTGTGGGAAGAAAAGCTTTTGTGGTCACTGAAATAAAGCCACAAACAGGATTGGTTATCCCACTAAACTGAGAAAGGCCCGTTGTCTTCCCCAGAGAGGTCAGCTTTCTACCTGAAGAGCATATCCTACATTACTTAGAGTTGTTTGCTTTATTTTTATTTTCATTTCTCACTTCTAACCGGTACTATCTGCAGTGTATTTTTTACACTAATTAAGAACAGATACGAGGACTGGTGCCCGGAGCCACACTCAGTGTATAAAGGCGGGTTCATGGAAGGAATCTGCCTCAATGTCCACTCTCCCATCTCTCGGCTGTGTGACTCTGGGAAGCCACTCGACCTCTCTGGGCTTCTGTTTAACCTCCAGTATAGAGAAGGTCCTAAAACCATCTGTCAGCCTAAGGCAGGCATGTCTTGTCTTTCTCAGATGCCCACAAAGATCCACCCTGCCTCTCCCTGGGAGCTGCCAGTCAGGGAGAGGGAGTACGGAGAGCTCCCTGGCCAGGCCTGGCCTCACCTCCCAGCCGAGGGCCGGGAGTGGGGAGGGCTCGGCCTAAGCGAGAGCAGATGGAGACGGGATGTGGGGTCAAGAGTGGCCCGTGCCTGCTTTGTGAGATGTCCAGAGAGCTCCCACAGAACATAACGGAGACACCACTGGAGGGGTGTGATCGGAACCGGCCTGGGGGAGAGGCCAGCGGGGAGCAGCACCTACATTCCCCAGTGGCATCATCAGCATCCCGTCCCTCCAAGCCCCTTAACTCCATTAGCGCCGATTGAGCGCGTGAAGCCCAAGTCTGGCCCCAGATCCAATTAGCTTAGGAACATATGTCTGAACATGATGACGAGCATTGGATGAGACCGTGTCTCAGTATATATAGGAATTTGCTTTGGTCTGAGGGGCAGGGTGGTTGGAGGCTTGGTTGTCTTCCTAAGTTCCTGGGTAGTCGGGCGAGGGGATGGGGGGCGGCCCCCAGAGACGCTAGTCACACTGGGCACCAGCCTGGTGTCAGATGCAGCGTGGGTCCCTGAAAAGGCTTCGCTTACACCTGCCACTGTGTATTCTGTGCAGGACTCTTGTGGATCTTCAGAGGCAGCTGGGGGGCTTTGGAAAAATGTGGAGCCCTGGCCCTATCCCCAGACAAGCTGACTGGGTGGGTCTGGGTTGCATGAGTGGGGTCTGCATATTGAATGAGCAGGAGATGCCCCAGGAACCATTTACAGAGCTGCTCACAGGAGAGCTTACTCTTCCCATCCTCAAGGGCAGTCCTGTGAGGGTCAAGGTGCTGCCATATTGATGGAGGGACACTGAACACTGAGAAATGACCTGGTGCTGGGTGTGAAACCAAGTGGCTGGCTGATGGGGATAGAGCAGGAGATTTGGGGTGGGTTCAGATACTGCCCGGTCCTAGAGGAGTGGTGTGTGTGGGAGCTGTAGAGGCTCCATGGAGAAGGGGATCCCCAGGTGGGCTCCAGGTGGCCTGAAGGTCAGCAGAGAGGTGGAGGTTGGAGGGTTGGAGGACGAGCCCCCTGAGCCCTACTGCCATAAGGGCAGCATCAAATCCTGAGGCTTGAGCTGGCTGTTGCAGAGGTTGTATTGCATTTTGTATGGGAGGCATGGCAAATGCCACCTCACAGCCCCTTCACACTGGAACTGCCCAGGCCACAGCCAGCCCTTCCCAGCTTGGAAAAACGCAGCACGCTTTGTAGTCTGGCAGCCCGACCGACCCACGAGTGGGCACCTGATTCAGGGGAAGGTCATCCATTGGCTGGTCAGGGGCCAGTGCCAGGATCTGATACAAAGGGCATTGCCTCATAGGCAGAGATGATTGGTAGAGCCAAATGGACTGGCTGCTTCTAGAATCAGAGAATTAGGAGCCAGTCATAATAGAACAATTAGCAGAGAGGAGCTGGCACAGCCTTCGGGAGGGACAGAGACAGTAGCCAGTCTGTAGGGCTGCCCTGAGTCCTCATAGCTCTGATTCCCAGGCCACAGTCCCCAACCCCAACTATCATTTTAAAAAAATTGGTCAGAATTTGTCCTTGTTTTTTGTTCTAATACGTGCAGGCTTGTATCCATTCCTCCTTCCCTCCATCCATTAACTTGCCCATCCATCAATCCCTCTCTCTCTCCATCCATCATGAATGGATCCATTCATCCATTCATGCATCCCTCCCTCCTTTCTTCCCTCCGTCCATCCCTCCATCCATTTACCTATCAATCCCTCTCTCCATTATGCTGAGTGAGAAATAAGTCAATCGGAGAAGGACAAACAGTATATGTTCTCATTCATTTGGGGAATATAAATAATAGTGAAAGGGAATAAAGGGGAAGGAAGAAAAAATGAGTGGGAAATATCAGAAAGGGAGACAGACATAAAGACTCCTAACTCTGGGAAACGAACTAGGGGTGGTGGAAGGGGAGGAGGGCAGGGGGTGGGGGTGAGTGCAACAGTGCAAGAGGATTCCCTTTTCTCCGCATCCTCTCCAACATTTGTTGTTTCCTGCCTTGTTAATTTTCCCCATTCTCACTGGTGTGAGGTGGTATCTCATCGTGGTTTTGATTTGTATTTCCCTGATGGCAAGTGATGCAGAGCATTTTCTCATGTGCATGTTGGCCATGTCTATGTCTTCCTCTGTGAGATTTCTCTTCATGTCTTTTGCCGATTTCATGATTGGATTGTTTGTTTCTTTGGTGTTGAGTTTAAGAAGTTCTTTATAGATCTTGGAAACTAGCCCTTTATCTGATACGTCATTTGCAAATATCTTCTCCCATTCTGTAGGTTGTCTTTTAGTTCTGTTGACTGTATCCTTTGCTGTGCAAAAGCTTCTTATCTTGATGAAGTCCCAATAGTTCATTTTTGCTTTTGTTTCTTTTGCCTTTGTGGATGTATCTTGCAAGAAGTTACTGTGGCCAAGTTCAAAAAGGGTGGTGCCTGTGTTCTCTTCTAGGATTTGGATGGAATCTTGTCTCACATTTAGATCTTTCATCCATTTTGAGTTTATCTTTGTGTATGGTGCAAGAGAGTGGTCTAGTTTCATTCTTCTGCATGTGGATGTCCAATTTTCCCAGCACCGTTTATTGAAGAGACTGTCTCTCTTCCAATGGATAGTCTTTCCTCCTTTATCGAATATTAGTTGGCCATAAAGTTCAGGGTCCACTTCTGGGTTCTCTATTCTGTTCCATTGATCTATGTGTCTGTTTTTGTGCCAGTACCACACTGTCTTGATGACCACAGCTTTGTAGTACAACCTGAAATCTGGCATTGTGATGCTCCCAGCTATGGTTTTATTTTTTTATTTTTTATTTTTTTTAAAAACGGAAAATGGATGTAATTTCTTTTTCATGTTGGTGAAATTTTTCACGGATTTTAGATAGGTTTTATTTTTTAAAATTCCCCTGGCTATTCGGGGTCTTTTCTGATTCCACACAAATCCTAAAATAATTTGTTCTAACTCTCTGAAGAAAGTCCATGGTATTTTGATAGGGATTTCATTAAACGTGTAAATTACCCTGGGTAACATTGACATTTTCAAAATATTAATTCTTTCAATCCATGAGCATGGAATATTTTTCCATCTCTATGTGTCTTCCTCAATTTCTTTCAGAAGTGTTCTATAGTTTTTAGGGTATAGATCCTTTACCTCTTTGGTGAGGTTTATTCCTAGGTATCTTATGCTTTTGGGTGCAATTGTAAATGGGATTGACTCCTTAACTTCTCTTTCTTCAGTCTCATTGTTAGTGTATAGAAATGCCATTGATTTCTGGGCATTGATTTTGTATCTGCCACGCTACCAAATTGCTGTATGAGTTCTAGCAACCTTGGGGTGGAGGCTTTTGGGTTTTCTATGTAGAGTATCATGTCATCAGCGAAGAGGGAGAGTTTGACTTCTTCTTTGCCAATTTGAATGCCTTTAATGTCTTTTTGTTGTCTGATTGCTGAGGCTAGGACTTCCAATACTATGTTGAGTAGCAGTGGTGAGAGTGGACATCCCTGTCTTGTTCCTGATCTTAGGGGAAAGGCTCCCAGTGCTTCCCCATTGAGAATGATATTTGCTGTGGGCTTTTCGTAGATGGCTTTTAAGATGTCGAGGGAAGTTCCCTCTATCCCTACACTCTGAAGAGTTTTGATCAGGAATGGATGCTGTATTTTGTCAAATGCTTTCTCTGCATCTAATGAGAGGATCATATGGTTCTTGGTTTTTCTCTTGTTGATATGATGAATCACATTGATTGTTTTACGAGTGTTGAACCAACCTTGTGTCCCAGGGATAAATCCTACTTGGCCATGGTGAATAATTTTCTTAATGTGCTGTTGGATCCTATTGGCTAGTATCTTGTTGAGAATTTTTGCATCCATGTTCATCAGGGATATTGGTCTATGATTCTCCTTTTTGGTGGGGTCTTTGTCTGGTTTTGGAATTAAGGTGATGCTGGCCTCATAGAACGAATTTGGAAGTACTCCATCTCTTTCTATCTTTCCAAACAGCTTTAGTAGAATAGGTATGATTTCTTCTTTAAATGTTTGATAGAATTCCCCTGGGAGCCATCTGGCCCTGGACTCTTGTGTCTTGGGAGGTTTTTGATGACTGCTTCAATTTCCTCCCTGGTTATTGGCCTGTTCAGGTTTTCTATTTTTTCCTGTTCCAGTTTTGGTAGTTTGTGGCTTTCCAGGAATGCGTCCATTTCTTCTAGATTGCCTAATTTATTGGCGTATAGCTGTTCATAATATGTTTTTAATATCGTTTGTATTTCCTTGATGTTGGTAGTGATCTCTCCTTTCTCATTCATGATTTTATTAATTTGAGTCTCCTCTCTCTTCTTTTTAATAAGGTTGGCTAATGGTTTATCTATCTTATTAATTCTTTCAAAGAACCAACTCCTGGTTCTGTTGATCTGTTCCACAGTTCTTCTGGTCTCAATTTCGTTGAGTTCTGCTCGAATCTTTATTAACTCTCTTCTTCTCCTGGGTGTAGGGGTCTATTTGCTGTTTTTTCTCTAGCTGTTTTAGGTGTAAGGTTAGCTTTTGTATTTGAGTTCTTTCCAGTTTTTGGATGGATGCTTGTATTGCGATGTATTTCCCCCTTAGGACTGCTTTTGCTGTATCCCAAAGATTTTGAACGGTTGTATCTTCATTCTCATTAGTTTCCATGAATCTTTTTAATTCTTCCTTAATTTCCTGGTTGACCCTTTCATCTTTTAGCAGGATGGTCCTTAACGTCCACGTGTTTGAGGTCCTTCCAAACTTCTTGTTGTGATTTAGTTCTAATTTCAAGGCATTATGGTCTGAGAATATGCAGGGGACGATCCCAATCTTTTGGTATCGGTTCAGACCCGATTTGTGACCCAGTATGTGGTCTATTCTGGAGAAAGTTCCATGTGCACTTGAGAAGAATGTGTATTCAGTTGAGTTTGGATGTAAAGTTCTGTAGATATCTGTGAAATCCATCTGGTCCAGTGTATCATTTAAAGTTCTCGTTTCTTTGGAGATGTTGTGCTTAGAAGACCTATCGAGGGTAGAAAGAGCTAGATTGAAGTCACCAAGTATAGGTGTATTATTATCTAAGTATTTCTTCACTTTGGTTATTAATTGGTTTAAATATTTGGCAGCTCCCACATTCGGGGCATATATATACAGGATTGTTAAGTCCTCTTGTTGGATAGATCCTTTAAGTATGAGATAGTGTCCCTCTTCATCTCTCACTACAGTCTTCGGGGTAAATTTTAGTTTATCTGATATAAGGATGGCTACCCCTGCTTTCTTTTGAGGACCATTCGAATGGTAAATGGTTCTCCAACCTTTTATTTTCAGGCTGTAGGTGTCCTTCTGTCTAAAATGAGTCTCTTGTAGACAGCAAATAGATGGGTTCTGCTTTTTTATCCAGTCTGAAACCCTGCGCCTTTTGATGGGGTCATTAAGCCGGTTCATTTTCAGAGTTGCTATTGACAGATACGAGTTTAGTGTCATCATGATATCTATTCAGTCCCTGTTTTTGTGGATTGTTCCACTGAACTTCTTCTTAAAGGGGAATTTTAAGAGTCCCCCTTAAAATTTCTTGCAGAGCTGGTTTGGAGGTCACATATTGTTTCAGTTCCTGCCTGTCTTGGAAGCTCTTTATGTCTCCTTCCATTTTGAATGAGAGCCTTGCTGGATAAAATATTCTTGGTTGCATGTTCTTCTCATTTAGGACCCTGAATATATCCTGCCAGCCCTTTCTGGCCTGCCAGGTCTCTGTGGAGAGGTCTGCTGTTACCCTAATACTCCTCCCCATAAAGCTCAGGGATTTCTTGTCTCTTGCTGCTTTAAGGATCTTCTCTTTATCTTTGGAATTGGCAAGCTTCACTATTAAATGTCGAGGTGTTGGACGGTTTTTATTGATTTTAGGGGGTATCTCTCTATTTCCTGGATCTGAATGCCTGTTTCCCTTCCCAGATTAGGAAAGTTTTCAGCTATGATTTGTTCAAATACATATTCTGGCCTTCTGTCCCTTTAGGTGCTCTCAGAAACCCCAATTAAACGTAGGTTTTTCTTCCTCAGGCTGTCGTTTATTTCCCTTAATCTAACCTCATGGTCTTTTAATTGTCTGTCTCTTTTTTCCTCAGTTTCCCTCTTTGCCATCAACTTGTCTTCTATGTCACTCACTCATTCTTCCACCTCGTTAACTCTCATCGTTAGGACCTCTAGTTTGGATTGCATCTCATTTAATTGGTTTTTAATTTCTGCCTGATTGGATCTAAATTCTGCAGTCATGAAGTCTCTTGAGTCCTTTATGCTTTTTTCTAGAGCCACCAGTAGCTGTATGATAGTGCTTCTGAATTGGCTTTCTGATATTGAATTGTAATCCAGATTTTGTAACTGTATGGGAGAGAGGACTGTTTCTGATTCTTTCTTTTGAGGTGAGGTTTTCCTTCTAGTCATTTTGCTCAGTGCAGAATGGCCAAAAACAAGTTGTATTGGGAAAAGGAGAAAAAGAGAAAGAAGGAAAGAAAAGGTAAAAAGAAAAAAGAAAAAAGGAAGAAAAAAAGAAAAAAGAGAAGAAAAAGAGAAAGAGAAAGAAAAAGAATGAAAGGGAAAAAAGGGTGGGGGAGGCAAACAAACAAACAAAAAAACACGGGGGAGTATCTTCTGATTCTGTGTACTTTAAGTCCCTTGACTACCCCTGGAACTTGTCCGTCTAGCTGGTCTTCTGGGGGAGGGGCCTGCCTTGCTGATTTTCAGGTGTTAGCACTTGGGGGAGCTGCTCTGCCCCCTGCCTGGTGCAGGGCTCAGTGGGGGTTGTTTACCCCGTGAGGCTCCAGGAGGAACAACCACGGTGGCGGTGGCGGCAGCAGCTTGGAAACCTGGATTCAGCCCCCACAGGAACTCTGAAGCACTCCGCCTGCAGGGCCTGGCGGCTCCGGGGCGGGGCCGCTGCTCTGCTCAGCTCGGGATAGGAGGGCAGGAGCGTCCTCGCTGTCCTGGGCCCTCCAGGCCTCTGCCTGTCCCGGGGGGAGGCTGGATCCTGGGCTGTGTCCTGGCGCCCTGGGCTCCCGGCCTGCGCTGTTGGATTCGCGCTCCCGCCCCGCAGCCCCCTCCGCGGAGCCGCCGCCCGAGTCCCTCCGAGCTGCTCCCGGAGCCGCGCAGCCCCCTCCGCTCTGCCGGAGCCGCCTTCGAGCTTCTCCCCGCCGCACAGCCCCTTCCGCGCGGAGCCGCCGCCTGAGTCCCTGCGAGCTGCTCCGGGTCAGCCACGCGCGCTGCAGCCCTTTAGGGAGCTCGGCCTCGGGGTGTGGCGCACTCTCCCCGGGGGCAGGTGTCTGTTAGTGTCCCAGGGAGCCTGAGGGCATCCCCGCCCTCCTGGGTCCTGCTCCAACTCCCTGCGAGCCCCTTTCCGCCCGGGAAGGTCGGTGCAGCTCCTGCGTCTCCGGGACGGGGCTCTCCTGTCCTGGGGACACTCGCCCCGGCCTCAGCCCGGCTCCTCGCGGGGCCCCTCCCCCTCGGATGCCTTTTGTTTCTTTATTTCTTTTTTCCCCGTCTTCCTACCTTGATAGAAGCGCGAACTCTTCTCACTGTAGCGTTCCAGCTCGTCTCTCTTTAAATCTCAGGGCGAATTCGTAGATTTTCAGGATGATTTGAAGGTTATCTAGGTAATTTGGTGGGGACAGGTGATTTGGGGACCCTACTCTTCCACCATCTTGCCCCTCCTCCTCTTTTCAACTTTTTGAGAAACCTCCATACTGTTTTCCCGAGTGGCAGCACCAACTTCTATTTCCATCAAAAGTGTACAAGGCTTCCCATTTCTCAGATTTTTTATTTCTTTCTGTTTTAGTTTGAGTAGTTTATATGTCTCTAAGAATGTATCCATTTCTTTGAGATTGCCTAACTTGTTCACATAGAGTTGCTCATAATATGTTCTTATAATTATCTGTATTACTTTGGTGTTGGTTCATTCAGGATTTTATTAATCTGGGTCCTTACTCTTTTTGATAAGTCTGGCTGGCCAAGGGTTTATCAATCTTATTAATTCTTTCAAAGAACCAGCTCTTAGTTTCCTTGATCTGTTCTATTGTTCTTGTGGTTTCTATTTCCTTGATTTCTGCTCTAATCTTTTTTACTTCTCTTCTCCTGTGGGTTTAAGCTTTATTTGCTGTTCTTTCTCCAGCTCCTTTATCTATAAGGTTAGGCTGTGTATTTGAGACATTTCTTCTTTCGGGAGAAAGGCTTATATTGCTACATGCTTCCTTCTTAGGACCGCCTTTGCTGCATCCCAATTGTTTTGAACAGTTGTGTTTTTATTTTCATTTGTGTCCATGAATTTTAAAAATTCTTTAATTTCCTGGTTGATCCATTCATTCTTTAGTAGGATGCTCTTTAGCCTTCATGTATTTGAGTGCTTTCCAAATTTTCCCTTGTGACTGAGTTCCAGTTTCCAAGCCCTATGGTCTGAAAATATGCAGGGAATGATCCCAATATTTGGCATCAGTTGAGACCTGTTTTGTGAACCAGTATGTGATCTATTCTGGAGAATGCTCCATGTGCTGAGTTTGTGTATTCTGAAGAATGTGTATTCTGTTGCTTTAGGATGAAATACTCTGGGGACCCCTGGGTGGTGCAGCGGTTTGGCGCCTGCCTTTGGCCCAGGGCGTGATCCTGGAGACCCGGGATCGAATCCCACGTCGGGCTCCCGGTGCATGGAGCCTGCTTCTCCCTCTGCCTGTGTCTCTGCCTCTCTCTCTCTGACTATCATTAATAAATAAAAAATTTTTAAAAAAAGGATGAAATACTCTGATTCTGCCTGTGAAGTCCATCTGGTTCAGGGTGTCATTCAAAGCCCTTGTTTCCTTGTTGATCTTCTGCTTAGATGATTGGTCCACTGCAGTGAGTGGGGTGTAAGTCCCCTACTATTACTGTATTATTAGCAATATGTTCTGTGGGGAAAGGGAGCCTCTCTAAGATGGCTACCACAAAATGATATAGCAGCAGAGGGAGTGCAAATTCAGAATTTTTAGAAGTCTGCTCTGTTGAGGGATGTCACTGCATGAAAGGTGCTCAGGTGCCGAAGCAAGGGTAGAATACTGGTGGGACGGGGGATCTCAGGATCCTGAAGGTCACAGGAAGACTTCTGGTGCCTGAGTGCAGCAGAGTTTCCAGGCATTGCAGCAGGGAAAATGACTGCAATCAGCAAGCACAGGACTGGTCTTTCAGCTCAGTGTTGGCATAAACCATGACCTGCCACACAGTTGGCATGACTGTTCTCCAAGCAGGAGCCCCCAAAATGGCAGAACCTGTGAGACACCTCCCTGCCCCCCAACTTCCTTCCCTAGGAAGAGCAGGGCAAGAGTGCGCTGCCAGCGTCTAGAGTTTGGGACTCAAACCAGGTGGTGTATTTTTGATACGAATGTTCAGTCATAGGCTGGGTGAGCATGGAGTGCAGATGGACTGGGGAGACAAGAGTGATTGGGTACTGCTCCCTGAGGGTGCATTGAGGAGTAGGGCCCAGAGCTGAAAAAGGACATTCGGAGGCTGAGAGGGCTGCCATTTTCACTGTCATCCTGTAAAGCACTGTGGAAAGCCTTCAGGAAACAAAGCCACATAGAGCAATCCTGAGCAGATTACTTAGCCTGGCCCCTTGCTAAGTGTGGTGCAATACCACCCACGGCTAAGACACTTGAGAATCACCTCAACAGGCCTCTCCCCAAGATCAGAAAGAACATCCAGGCAAGTCCACGTTTACAGATCACTGAGAACCGCGAAACTCCAGTGCTAGGCAAATACAGCATATAGAAACCAACAGGGTTTTTTTTCTCTATAATTCTTTAGACTTTCGTTTTAATATTTTTCTCTTTCTTTTTCAACCAATTTCTTATTTTATCAACTCATATTTTTAAATAGTTTTTAAATTATATCTCTAGAATTACATTCTACTTTTTCAGTATATTTAATTTTATTTTATATATATATATATATATCTAAGTTTTCCTTTATCACAACTTTAGGATGCAGTTTTTTCTAACAAACCAAAATACACACCAAATCTACTATATGGCTCTTTTCTATTCACCTGTATGATCATATTTGCTTTTCTTTCATTTATTCCTCTTTGTTTTTGGGGTTTTTTTTTTCTGTTTTGTTACACTCTTTTTCTATTTTTTTTATTTTTTATTTTTTTCTGTTTCAAAACATTTTATTTAATTTTTTAATAATAAATTTATTTCTTATTGGTGTTCAATTTGCCAACATACAGAATAACACCCAGTGTTCATCGTCAAGTGCCCCCCTCAGTGCCCATCACCCACTCACCCCCACCCCCCACCCTCCTCCCCTTCCACCTTTTTTAAAATTTTCAACTTAACAGTAACATTGTATCCTTTCAATGTACTTGATTTTATTTTTATTTTTTTGCATTTTTAATTTATTAATTTTTTGCATGTTTTTTATTGGAGTTCGGTTTGCCAACATATAGCATAATACCCAGTGCTCAACCTGTCAAATGCCCCTCTCAGTGCCAGAAACCCAGTCATCCCATCCCCTCACCCACTTCCCCTTCCACTACTTCTTGTTAGTTTCCCAGAGTTAGGAGTCTCTCATGTTTTGATACCTCTCTGATTTTTCCCACTCATTTTCTCTCTTTTCCCCTATGATCCCTTTCACTATTTTTTTTATATTCCCTGTATGAGTAAAAACATCTGATGATTGTCCTTTGCTGTTTGAATTACTTCACTCTGTATAATATCCTCCAGTTCCATCCACGTTGAAGCAAATGGTGGCTATTCATCGTTTCTAATGGCTGAATGGCATTCCATACCACTTCTTCTTTATCCATTCATCGGTCGATGGACACTGAGGCTCCTTCCACAGTTTGGATACTAGGGACATTGCTGCTATGAACATTGGGGTACAGGTGTCCCCGTCTCTCACTGCATCTGTATCTTTGGGGTAAATCCCCAACAGTGCAATTGCTGGGACATAGGGTAGATCTATTTTTAACTCTTTGAGGAACCCCTACACAGCTTTCCAGAGTGGCTGCACCAGTTCACATTCCCACCAACAGTGCACATCCTCTCCAACATTTGTTGTTTCCTGCCTTGTTAATTTTCACCATTCTCACTGGTGTGAAGTGGTATCTCATTGTGGTTTTGATTTGTATTTCCCTGATGGCAAGTGATGTGGAGCATTTTCTCATGTGCTTGTTGGCCATGTCTATGTCTTCCTCTGTGAGATTTCTGTTCATGTCTTTAGCCCATTTCATGATTGGATTGTTTGTTTCCTTGCTGTTTAGTTTAATAAGCTATTTATAGATCTTGGATACTAGCCCTTTATCTGATATGACATTTGCAAACATCTTTTCCCATTCTGTAGGTTGTCTTTTAGTTTTGTTGCCTGTTTCTTTGGCTGTGCAGAAGCTTCTTATCTTGATGAAGTCCCAATAGTCCATTTATTGCATTTGTTTCCCTTGCCTTCATAGATGTATCTTGCAAGATGTTGCTGTGGCCAAGTTCAAAAAGGGTGTTGCCTGTGTTTTCCTCTATGATTTTGATGCAATCTTGTCTCACATTTAGATCTTTCAACCATTTTGAGTTTATCTTTGTGTATGGTGTAAGAGAATGGTCCAGTTTCATTATTCTTCAAATGGCTGTCCAATTTTCTCAGAACCATTTATTGAAGAGACTGTCCTTTTTCCAGTGGATAGTGTTTCCTGCTTTGTCGAGTATTAGTTGACCATAGAGTTGAGGGGCCATTTCTGGGTTCTCTATTCTGTTCCATTGATCTATGTGTCTTTGTGTGTGTGTGTGTGTGTGCCAGTACCACAGTGTCTTGGTGCCAGTACCACACTGTCTTGGTGATCAGGGCTTTTTTTTGTGTGTGTGCCAGTACCACACTGTCTTGGTGATCACAGCTTTGTAGTACAACCTGAAATCCAGCATTATGATGTCCTCAGCTCTGGTTTTCTTTTTTAATATTCCCCTGGCTGTTTGGGGTATTTTCTGATTCCACACAAATCTTAAGATGATTTGTTCCAACTCTCTGAAGAAAGTGCATGGTATTTTGATAGGGATTGCATTAAACGTGTAAATTGCCCTGGGTAGCATGGACATTTTCACAATATTAATTCTTCCAATCCATGAGCATGGAATATTTTTCCATCTCTTTGTGTCTTCCTCCATTTCTTTCAGAAGTGTTCTGTTGTTTGTAGGGTATAGATCCTTTACCTCTTTGGTTAGGTTTATTCCTAGGTATCTTATGCTTCTGGGTGCAATTGTAAATGGGATTGACTCCTTAATTTCTCTTTCTTCAGTCTCATTGTTAGTGTATAGAAATGCCACTGATTTCTGGGCATTGATTTTGTATCCTGCCACACTGCCAAATTGCTGTATGAGTTCTAGCAATCTTGGGGTGGAGGCTTTTGGGTTTTCTATATAGAGTATCATGTCATCTGTGAAGAGGGAGAGTTTGACTTCTTTGCCAATCTGAATGTCTTTTATTTCTTTTGTTGCCTGATTGCTGAGGCTAGGACTTCTAGTACTATGTTGAATAGCAGTGGTGAGAGTGCACATCCTGTCGTGTTCCTGATCTTAGGGGAAAGGCTCCCAGTGTTTCCCCATTGAGAATGATATTTGCTGTGGGCTTTTCATAGATGACTTTTAAGATGCTGAGGAATGTTCCCTCTATCCCTACAGTCTGAAGAGTTTTGATCAGGAATGGATGCTGTATTTTGTCAAATGCTTTCTTTGCATCTATTGAAAGGATCATATGATTCTTGTTTTTTCTCTTGTAGATATGATCAATCACATTGATTGCTTTACAAGTGTTGAACCAAGGCAGCCCGGTGGCACAGCGGTTTAGCACCGCCTGCAGCCTGGGGAGTGATCCTGGAGACCCAGGATCGAGTCCCACATCAGGCTTCCTGCATGGAGCCTGCTTCTCCTTCTGCCTGAGTCTCTGCCTCTCTCTCTCGCTCTCTCTGAATGAATAAATAAATAAATCTTAAAAAAAAAAAAAAAAACAAGTGTTGAACCAGCCTTGCATCCTGGGGATAAATCCCACTTGGTCATGGTGAATAATCTTCTTAATGTACTGTTGGATCCTATTGACTAGTATCTTGTTGAGAATTTTTTCTGTTCATCAGGGATATTGGTCTATAATTCTCCCTTTTGGTGGGGTCTCTGTCTGGTTTTGGAATTAAGGTGATGCTGGTCTTATAGAATGAGTTTGGAAGTATTCTGTCACTTTGTATCTTTCAGAGAAGCTTTAGTAGAATAGGTATGGTTTCTTTAAACGTTTGGTAGAATTCCCCCTTGGAAGCCATCTGGCCCTGGACTTTTGTGTCTTGGGAGATTTTTGATGACTGCTTCAATTTTCTCCCTGGTTATCAGCCTGTTCAGGTTTTCTATTTCTTCCTGTTCCAGTTTTGGTAGTTTGTGGTTTTCCAGAAATGGATCCATTTTTTTTTGATTGCCTAATTTATTGGCCTAGAACTGCTCATAATATGTTTTTAAAATAATTTGTATTTCCTTGGTATTGGTGTTGATCTCTCCTGTAAAGTAATGTGAATGGCAGATGGATTTCATAACTACAGATTCTTGGTATTGGTTGTGATCTCTACCCTTTCATTCATGATTTTATTAATTTGAATCTTTTTTTCTTTTTAGTAAGGCTGGCTAATGGTTTATCTATCTTATTTATTCTTTCAAAGAACTAACTTCTGGTTTTGTTGATCTGTTCTATAGTTCTTCTAGTCTCTATTTCATTGAGTTCTGCCCAAATCTTCATTAATTCTCTTCTTCTGCTTGGTGTAGGTTTTATTTGCTGTTCTTTCTCCGGTTCCTTTAGATGTGAGCTTAGCTTGTGTACTTGTTTTTTTCCAATTTTTTGAGGGATGCATGTATTGCGATGTATTTCCCTCTTAGGACTGCTTTTGCTGTCCCAAAGATTTTGAATGGTTATATCTTAATTTTCATTAGTTTCCATGAATCTTTTTAATTCTTCTCTACTTTCTTGATTGTCCCGTTCATCTTTTAGCAGGATGCTATTTAACCTCCATGTGTTTGAGTTTCTTCCAAGTTTCTTTGTGATTGAGTTCAAGTTTCAAAGCATTGTGGTCGAAAATATGCAGGGGACAATCCCAATCTTTTGGTATTGGTTGAGACCTGATTTGTAACCTAGTATGTGGTATATTCTGGAGAAAGTTCCATGTGCACTTGAGAAGAACGTGTATTCAGTTGTGTTTGGATGCAAAGTTCTGTATATATCTGTGAAATCCATCTGGCCCAGTGTATCAACCCTTGTTTCTTTGGAGATGTTGTTCTTCGAATACCTGTGATCTGCAGAAATTGCCGTGTTGAAGTCTCCTACTATTAGTGTATTATTATCTAATTATGTCTTTACTTTGGTTATTGGTAGTAGCTCCCACATTAGAGGCCTAAATATTCATGATTATTAAGTCCTCTTGTTGCATAGACATTTTAAGTATGATATAGTGTCCCTCTTAATCTCTTACTATACAGTCATTGAGATAAACTTTAATTTATCTGATATGAGGATTGCTACTCCTGCTTTCTTTTGAGGACCATTTGAATGGTTAAATCGTTCTCCAGTCTTTCATTTTCAGGCTGGAGGTGTCCATAGGTCTAAAATGAGTCTCTTGTAGACAGCAAATAGATGGGTCTTGCTTTTTTATCCAGTCTGAAACCCTACGTCTTTTGATGGGATCATTAAGCCCATTCACGTTCAGAGTTACTATTAAAAGATATGAATTTAGTGTCATCATGATACCCACCCAGTCCTGTTTTTGTGGATTATTTCTTTGGGCATCCTCTTTTTTTTACAGAGTCCCCCTTAATATTTCTTGCAGAGCTGGTTTGGTGGTCACATATTCTTTCAGTTTCTGCCTATCTTGGAAGCTCTTTATCTCTCCTTCTATTCTGAATGAGAGTCTTGCTGGATAAAGTATTCTTGGCTGCAGGTTCTTCTCATTTAGGACCCTGAATATATCCTGCCAGTCCTTTCTGGCCTGCCAAGTCTCTGTGGAGAGGTCTGCTATTAATCTAATACTTCTCCCCATATAAGTTAGGGATCTCTTGTCTCTTGCTGCTTTAAGGATCTTCTCTTTATCTTTGGAATTTGCAAGTTTCACTATTAAATGTCAGGGTGTTGAACAGTTTTTATTGATTTGGGGGGGAATCTCTCTATCTCCTGGATCTGAATGACTGTTTTCCTCCTCAAGTTAGGGAAGTTCTCAGCTATGATTTGTCAAATATTCTTTCTGGTCCTTTGTCCCTTTTGGCACCCTCTGAAACCCCAATTAAACGTAGATTTTTCCTCCTGAGTCTGTCATTTATTTCCCTTAACCTTTCCTCATGGTCTCTTGTTTTTCTCTTTTTTCTTCAGCTTCCTTCCTTGCCATCAACTTGTCTTCTATGTCACTCACTCATTCTTCTACCTCTTTAACCCTCATCGTTTGGACCTCCAGTTTGGATTGCATCACATTTAATTGATTTTTAATTTCAGTCTGATTCTATCTAAATTCTGCAGTCATGAATTCTCTTGATTCCTTTGTGCTTTTTTCCAGAGCCACCAGTAGCTTTATAATTGTGCTTCTGAATTGGCTTTCTGACATCAAATTGTAATCCTAATTCTGTAACTCTGTGGGAGAGAGAACTATTTCTGATTCTTTCTTTTGTAGTGAGTTCTTTCTAGTCATTTTGCTCAGTGCAGAGTGGCTAAAAACAAGTTGTACTGGAAAAAGGAAGGAAAAAAAGAGAAAAAAGGGAAAAAACAACAACAAACAAATAAAAAAACAAAGAACAACAACAGAAAAAAAAAAAAAACAAGGAGGGGTATCCTCTGGTTCTATATACTGTAAATCCCTTGACTTCCCCTGGAGCTTTCCAGCGCTGCTCAGCCAAGAACTTGCTCTTCCCCTGTCCTTCCAGCTGGTCTTCTGGGGGTGGGGCCTGCTGTGCTGATTCCCGTGTGTGGACCTTGGGGAGCTGTCCCGCCCTCTGCCAGGTGCATGGCTCAGTGGGAGCTGTTTATCCTGTTCCCTGACGACCAGACTCTCCCAGGCACAGGGTGACACAAGGAGGAACAACAAGACTGGCAGCAGCCAGCCTTCCAGCCCTGGAGTCAGCTCCTGCAGTAACTACCACAGTCTCCCAGTCTGCACTGGCCTGGATGCTCCGGGGGCGGTGGGCGCTGATCTGCACAGCTCTGGGCGCCCACAGTGGCAGGAGCGTCCTCGCTGTCCTGTGCCCTCCCAGCCTCCGCCTGTCCCGGGGGGAGCACAGGATCTTGGGCTGTGTCCCCTGGGGCCCTGGGATCGGGTCTGTGCCACTGGAATCACGCTCCTGGGACCGCACAGCCCCCTCCACCCGGAGCCACTGCCTTAGCTGCTCCTGAGGCCCTGCAGGTCGCGTGCTCCAGCCCTTTACCACAGTCCGCCCGTGGTGTGTGGCGCTCTCCCCTGAGGTGCACTTCCTCTGTTAGTGACCCCGGGAACCTGGAGGCTCCACTGCCCCTTCTGGGATCCTGCCCGAGTTCCCTGGGAGTGCCTTTCCGTCCAGGAAGATTGTTAAAGATCCTGCTTCTCCGGGACTGGGCTTTCCTGTCTTGGAGGCTTTTGCTGCCAGCCTTAGCCCAGCTCCTCGTGGGGCCTTTCCCCCACTGTATTCTTTTTTATTTATTTCTTTTCTGTCTTCCTACCTTATTAGAAGTGGGAACTCTTCTCTCTGTAGCGTTCCAACTACAGTTTTCTCTTTAAACCCCACATTCTTCCAGTTTTCTCTTTAAACCCCACGCCAAATTTGTAGGTTTTCAGAATGATTTGAAAGTTATCTAGGTCAGTTGGTGGGGACAGGTGACTTGGGGACCCTACTCTTCCGCCATCTTGCCCCGCCCCCAACAAAAAATTTAAAAAGAAGTAAATGCAGATTTATTTGGAAATGATGATACAGAAATTTTCTAGGAAGATAACTACAAATATCAGTCCCACCTGTGGTAGTAGGTATACATACAATCCATAGAAATAGATGTTGAAGAAATGTCCATCATTAGTAAAAGCACCAGTGTCAAATGATTAAGAGGGAGATTCCCTCATTCTTTGAAGTATCAGAGAAACCAAACTCCTTTCTTAGTTCAACTGCATTGAATAGCTAGCAGAGTACTCTAGAATTTCTTTATACTATACTGAAATTTCCTCAAGAAACAAATGTTAATTATGTAATTAGTGAAGAAATATAAAATTTAAGAGCCAGATCAGATTCCTCGGGTTTTCTGAACAAATATCCACCATTTGGTCTATGTCTACCATCCATTCTCCCTGTGAGAGTTGTATTCCAACTGAGATATTAGAAGGACCATGATGAACACAAGACCACACTTGCAGCTGACGGCAGTAGCAAGTTGAGAACTTGCCAAAACCTGGCTCAACTTCAATAGTTCTCTAAAAGTATTCACAGAACTCGCTCAGAGATATTCTACTCATTGTCATTGTCATGGTTTTCTGGGTTTGTTTTGTTTTGTTTTGTTACAAAGGATACAGATTAACAATAAACATGGTGAGGTTCATAGGATTAAATTTCGGGAAAAGAACCCACTGTAGATCTTCTGGTTGTTCTCTCTCTGTGGAGTCATGGAGTGTTACTGTCTGGGGTTGATATGGGCTAACACTCATGGAGTGTTGCCAAGGAGGGAGACTCACCCAAGCCTTGGTGACCAGAGTTTTTACTACAATTCTGCCACTTACCTTCTGGATGGGTGACCTTAGTCTTCATTCTGTCTCCAGGTGAGCTGATGCCTTTCATCTCCAGCCCTCCCAGAGGCTGACCTGATGATATTTTGGGCTCAAAGACTCATCCTAAAGCACATTGTTGTTAGACAGTCTGGTCACCAAGCCTCCAAGCAAACACAAACATTCCTATTAGGCATGGCCTTGGAAAGATCTAGAGATCACCTTCCAGGATCAAAGGGCAAAGGGCAGATTTCCCTTTGTGGGAGGCTAATTCTTTTCTAGATTGTTCACCTCCTGGTGGCTGCGCAGGGCTGTCTCACAGCAAAGTATACATGCTTGTCTGGATCTCTACCAATGGTAAAGTGGTTATAGGACAGTTGGCAAGTATGAGTACGAATAGGGCAAGTATGAGTACGAATAGGCCTCACATTTGGAAGAAGCAGTTGGAGGAATATATTTAAAGTAAAAACTAATGAAGGCACTTGGGTGGCTCAGGGTCTTGAACATCTGTCTTTGGCTCAGGTCATGAAACTGGGGTCCTAGAATTGAGCCCCATCCCATATCAGGCTCCTTGATCAGCGGGAAGCCTACTTCTCCTTTTACTTCTGTCCCTCTTCCTCTTTGTGTACTTGGCTCTCTTTATTTTTTATTTATTTATTTTTTTTTACTTGGCTCTCTTTGAAATAAATAAATGAAATCTTTAAAAAAATAAAGAAACAGCTAATCCATCTTCTGTATCATTACATAGATTTTCATAATTTTGTACTAATTGAATTACTTATTTTCCTTCTTGATCTACAGATCTAACTTTGGGGAGGCAAATTCTTCTCTCTCTTATTTAGTTGCCATATCCCACAACAAAGCCATATGAATGACAAACATTCTTCACACACAAATCCACACACAGTGGTTACTGAGGCATATGTGTAAATGCACATATGCACACTCAGGACCCAGACACACTGAAATATGTACTTAAGTCACCTCATACTCTCTCAATCACATGCTCACTCACCACATGCAGACACACAGTACACCCACACAGATGTCACTGTCCCACTCACCTTCCCACAGTCACTCACACAGTCACCAGGTGGATATGTATCTCAGTAATATGTTTGTAGGTGAAAGTTTCATGCAGATCTCCAAATCTGGGAAACAAGACAAGAGGATCCTAATTGCCCTTTACACCCCTCACCCACCACAGCAACAATGGCAACATTTGAAGTGTACAACATTGAAAAAGTGCTCTGGGCTTTGCCACTTGAAGTTGCAGGGTGTGGTGAGAAACTCTGAGTCTGTGGGGTCTGACTGAATTGGGTAAGAAATAGAGCACTAGTAAATGGGGTATAGTAGAAGGGGGTGCAGAGAGCATGGGGTGTGGTCATGAGTCAGGAGGTGAAACTGTACAAGGGGTAAAGTGTAGGGAATGTGTTAATGGTACTGTGGGTCTGCATGCACAAGTGGACAAGATGTGCGGAGAAATTAAGGATGTAGCACATACTGGGCTCTGTGGGGGATAAGGGGTACAGAGATCAAGAAATCAAAGATATGACAGAGATGAGAGAGTGTGCACAAGTAAGTGAGGGGTAGGACTGTGTAAGAGGCACAGGAAAATCTATGTCCATGGTAGGTTAATGAGCACAGCAGAATGACAGTGTGTCTTTTATAAGATTGATTTCATTTTTTTTTACTTTATTTTATTGCATTTTGTTTTACATTATTTTATTTTATTTTTTATTTCATTTCACTTCATAAGAAAGGCAGACTACACATTAGCACATCAGTTGGATGTAGCAGGAGTCTCAGAACCTTGACCCCCAGTCTCCTACAAATGGACCTTGAGAGCTAATCTTGAGGTTCCAGCAGGGGAGCACAGCTACTTACATATCCTTGACCAAAGAAAGGTCCTCCCTTATTAGGAAAGTTTGTCCTCTTCTGCCGAGTATACAGCTTTGGGAAGGATGCACATGGAGCTGAGAGGAAGAAAGGGGACCCCACTGCCTAGCCTGCTAGATCAGAAGAATCAGTCCTGGCCATCAATGCTGTGACAGATGTCACAATCCTATTCACTTCAAGTCTGAAAGATTCTTTTGGTGGTTGGACACAACACAATGAGAGATGAAAGGCAGAACCGTATTACTAGCAGCTTCACACCAGAGAACCAGAAGGGGTTCACACCAGAGGGGGGCCACAGTGCCCCCTCTTGGGAAGAGTAACAGAAGTCTGGAAGTGGATGGGGCAGCCAATATATGAGAAATAGAGTCGGGGTAGTTGAGTTTCAAAGCTCCCTGAGCATTGGCAGTTTGGGATAATTCCCTATGTGCCAGGGCATATGGAGGTTCCTCTTCCAGTGGTCATTGGCTCCAGAACAATTAGAACTGGTGCATGACCAAAACAAAACAAAAACAAACAAAAAACAAAGCGAAACAAAAACCTGGTGCATGATGACCAGAAGTAGGAGAGTCCATAAAGAGAGTGGTGGTGTATGGATTTGATAAGTTGCTAAAGAAGGGCAGCCTACTTTGCCCTAGCCTGGGACTCCAAACTGGGTTGAGGCAACATAAAACAGGAAATTCAAGACTATACTACAGGGTATTTTGGGATATGAATGTCCTGAGGATAGCTAAAGTCCACGATAGAGCCAGACAAGGGACGAGGAGTAGGAGTCTTACAGGAGGCTCATAGTTGTGGAGATAAGAGGACTGTGCATGATGAAATCAGTGGTGGAGTGTAGTGGATTTGAGTAGACTAAGGAACCCAGAGGAAAACAGCAGATGTAGTAGGCAGGTGAATGGGGAACACAGGGAGGTGATGGCACTGAATATATGAAAGCTGGGATTTTGATGGAGGTGTGAGAAGTGTTTGGAATTGGGCTGAGTTCACTGGAATGGGGGAAATATATACCTGGGGGATTGCAGAAGCAGTGTTTGGCTGAGGTCACAGTAATGATATGAGGGAGAGATTTGACAGAGGGAAGAAATCCTAAATGGGTGAAGGATGGAGGTAGTAGAAATGTCCAAGCGAGATAGAGGGATAAGTAAAGTAAGGAGTTGGAGGATAATGGGGTAGCTCTTAGGAATGGAACTATCCACATACAAATTTCTCACAATGATACAATGATGTCATTTTTGCCTCTTCAGAAATCTAGGATCCAGGCGTGTCAGGGATTTATTTTATTGTCTTCATCTCTTAATTTTTTAAATCGGATCAGTTGCCACTCTTTCTTTTCTCTGTCTTCAGAGATAGGGAAAGTTTTGGGATGGTTGTCATTGTTTTGCAGAATGTATCTCAGTATGGGTTTCTTAGATTGTGTCTGTCATCCTGAATCTCAGGCACCACATTGGAGCAGAACTTCTACACACAAGTGATGGTGGGTCCTCCTGGGGGCATCTGCTCAGAAGCAAAGGTTATGAGGAAATGTCAGTGCACTAGATGTGTGGATGAGCTTCTTGCAGGGAGGAGCAGGAGATGTGGTTTGTTGCAGTGAGCTGGGGAGAAACGGTGTGCCCACAGACATTCAGGCTCCTGGAGGATCCCAGTCAGCTCTCAGATGTAGGTTGACTGGAAGCCAATTACTAGAGTGGAATATCCCAAAGAATGTCTTTCAGGAAGATGCCAGATATTCCCAGGCTCATTACAATTTGAGAAGTAGTGTGGAGCTAAATGGTCCTGCGTGCTAGTTTCACATTTAGGATCACTTGGAAGGAGTTTCGAAAACCATCACTTGTGCTCTACTCACTCCCCCCTTTTTATGTCAGTTGTTGTGTCCTCAGGACACATCTGAGAATGGAGCTGAAGTTCTGCCAATGGGGAAATAACAACTGTCTGCTCTGCATGGTTTTGTAGGAAGATTCAGTACAGGCACATCCCCAGTGCTGTAGCAGGATTTAGGGTGTTTCTGGAGGGCAATGCCTCTGAAAACGGGGGGAAGAAACTCATGTTATGACCTTGAGATCAGAGCTGTCTGTCTTTGAATCCCTCCTGTGGCAAAGGACATGGAAGGGCATGCTATTCTGTATTTCAAGTTCTTTCCACCTGTGGGGAGACGGGGGCAAGGGAAAGCATATCAGTTTGATGGGGTTGCCAGGACCATGAACTGAGTGTTGGAAGCAATAGAAATTTATTATATGGGAGTTCTGGAGGCTACAGTCTAAGATGAAAGTGTCCTCAGAGCCATGTATTTCTCTGAAGGTCCTGGGGGAGAATCTGGTCTGGGCCACCCTCCCAGCTCTACATCCTTGGCTTTTGACAGTATAACTCCCGTCTTCATTTGATATTCTCCCCATATGAATGTCTTCCTCCAAATTTCCTGTTTCTGCAAGGATACCGGTCATGTTAGATTAGGGGCCACCTACTCCATATGACCTCTTATTAAATTAACTAATTTCATCTGCAATCACCCTATTTCCTTAAAAGGGCACATTCTGAAGTTCTGGGTGTTAAGACATCAGCATATTAATTTTTTAAGATTTTATTTATTTATTCATGGTAGATACCGAGAGAGAGGCAGAGATAGGCAGAGGGAGAAGCAGGCTCCCCACAGGGAACCTGACGTGGGACTTGATCCCAGGACCACAAGACCATGCCCTGAGCCAAAGGCAGATGCTCAACTACTGAGCCACCCAGGTGTTCCATCAACATATTAATTTTGATGGGACTCATTGGAACCCATAACAAAAGGGCTGGTGTTGAGGCCATAAAAGGCATATTTGCAAAATATGGTTTTTCCAGATAATGAGAAAGAGGCCTGGAGATCTGGAGAGCAAAGGAAAGATGTTTTTCTGAGACAAGAGTGAGTTCCAGGTGAGACCCTGTATCCTTCCATCCTCCTGAGAGGCCATCAGTTTATACCTTGAAAACCTTTCCTTCTCTCTCTCAAGCCTGTCACACTGGCCCTTTTCCCTGGGTTCCTTGGCTCACTCACACCCACTCTCCTCTCCAGGGATCTCTGTTATATGCCTCTGGTTCCTCCCCTGCTTCTTTTTCCCCCCAGGCTTTGTGTCCTTGTCCCGCAGGCCAAGAATGTCTTAAGAGGTACGCGCTAGAAACTTGTAGTTGTTCTTGGTAATTGGCAACTGGGAGAAAAGTGTATCAAAAATATTCTCAGCTCCCAAGCCTGTCAGTGCCAATGCTGCTTCAGGTGAAATGATAATTGCAGTTGTGAGGGCAGGGGAGCTCCCTGAGCTATAAACACATATCTCAGACCCCAGCTGCCCCTCTTGCACACATACTGCTTGCTCTGCCCATCCACTGAGCCCGCCATGTGGGCAACAAGATCAAGTTGGTGCATTTTCTTTGCATTTCTATCTGAGCAGTAGAATCTGTAAGGGAAGGAGTGGTATCAGGAGTCCAGGTAAGGGAATGTATTAGACAAGGGAGATTTCTGCATATGAATCTGGTCCAGTGCCGAAGCCAGGCATGAAGGTGAAATACATCCTGAGGCAGGAACTAAGATGGTAAAGAGGTGGGTCTTCTAGCCCTTCAGCCATCTCTGATGGCTCCTAAGTCAATATAGTATAATACTCACTGACAGTGATGTAGTTTCATCTATATGTGGTTAGCATATCTCATTTTTAATGTCCTTAAGGATGGTGGTTCTGGAGTAAGTGTCCTGTACAGCCTGCTTTGCATGAACCACAGAGATAATAGTTGGATATAAGGTGCACTCATAACACTTCCATGCTTGTAATAAAGAGTCAATTGAATCTATAGTAATCATTGAATCCTATGCAGAAACAGTGTGTCTGTTCACAGTTGCTGGAATGGACATGTTTTCTGTAACTCTGGGTCTGTGAAATGCTTAGCAGATTAAAAAATTGTGTCTCAATAGATTATGGAGAGATGTTTCCAAGTAAAGTTAGGGAAACAGCTTTTAAGAAAAATGTTCTGAAGTTTCACTGATTTTTAACCTCAAACATATCTTGTGATATTTCTGCTGCTCTTCAATATTATAATACCAATCCTAAAAGTTACGTCAGTTATACAATATACAAGGTTTGTGCCTTAACATTCCATTTTGTGTATGTCTTATATTTTAATATCTTTTTGAAAAAGATTTCATGTATTTATTTTTAAGAGAGAGAAAGCAGGAGCACAAGCGAGTGCATGAGCAGGAGGAGAGGCAGAGTGAGAGGAAAGAATATCAAGCCGTCATCTTGCTGAGCATTGAGCCCAGAGCAGTGCCAACCTTAAGACCGTGAGATCCTGACCTGACCACAATCAAGAGTCAGATGCTCATCTGACTGAGCCACTCAGGCGCCCCTGTATTTCATTATCTTTTACAAATATTGCTTTATTGCTATTAATTTTATTTAACTCAGGTATTAATTAATTGATATAAATATGATCTGAAGACACTAGTAATATTGTTTCTAATGCGCACAATTTAATCGGGCACCAGTACTTTCTGTTTTGGGTTCCTATGTCCTGCAGTATTATACTTTTGTTGCCATCCTAATATTGAGCCATTCTTGCAATCATGAAATCCAGCTTGTCATGGGGCAGGTACCTGAAACTCTATAGTACTGCAATCAGTGCATCTACAGTTTATTAAGATCTCTAAAGCTTTATTCAAGCTCCTATTTGGCTATAGAAACAGGCTTCGTAAATAAGTGGGAACTTGTCATTAGCAAAAATTTGAAATAAAATACCACTAATCTAAATTGAAATGATAAAATGCAAACATAAAACTAAATTGAGATCTGGTTTATTTAAAAGAACACAGCTAACTAGTATTTTTGTATATTATGTATTAAACACACTAATTTTGTTACCAGCCTGGATAGGTTCCAATCTCCACTCTGCCCCTAAAGAGTGAATGAATTCAGGCAAAGCACTTTGCCTCTCTGTGCCTATGTTGTCTTCATCTTTATGAGGAGTGAATTACCTGGTGCCTCGTGAATTTATGGGAAATAAGAAGTTACAACATGGGTAGCCATTATACCAGTGAGTCAACATTTCAAGTATTTGGTAATATTTGTGTATGCAACCCTTGAAAGGCCCTAAATGATAAAAGAGCTGTAAGTATAATTTCAAAGTAGGAAGTGTTGATTAGTGTAGGATATTGGATTTCAGTTGACATGATTCGTGTGGCCCCTTCCTCATGTTCCCGCACAGGATCCTCTAGCCCAAGAGACAAATATCAGTCACTGAGACCTGACAGGATGGCCACCAGGGATCTGGCAGTAGGAGTGATCTTCTTAATACAGACTGTGGTTGGAATCTTGGGGAACTTCTCTCTTCTTTACCATTATTTCTTCCTTTATTTCACTGGGTGTAGGCCAAGGTCCACAGATTTGATTGTTAAGAATCTGATTATAGCCAACATTTTGGTCCTGTTCTCTACTGGAATACACAACACAATGATGTATTTTGGGTTGTATCATATCATCAGTGATTTTGGATGTAAAATTTTTCCCTATGCTCGTGGGGTGGGCAGGGGAGTGTCCATTGGCACCACCTGCCTCTTGAGTGTCTTCCAAGCCATCACAATCAGCCCCAGGAACTCCAGGTGGGCAGTGCTTAAAGGGAAAGCTGCCAAGTGCATTATCCCTTCTATTGTCCTGTGCTGGGTCTTGCAGATACTGGTAAATATCATATATCCTATGTTTCTTACTAGCTCTTTAAGCAACAAAAACATCACAAACAGAAAAAGTTTCAGTTACTGTTCAGCTGAACGTCATGACAAAACCAGAGACTCATTGTATGCAGCATTGTTGTCATTCCCTGATGTGCTATTTTTGGCGTTCATGCTCTGGACAAGTGGCTGCATGGTCTTCATCCTATACAGGCACAAGCAGAGAATGCAACACATTCTTAGGACCAATGTCTCTTCCACATCATCACCTGAGTCCAGAGCCACCAAAACCATCCTTCTTCTGGTGAGCACCTTTGTCTGCTGTAACACCCTTTCCACTACCTTTCATATTGTTTTGTCTCTTTTTGATAATCCCAATAAGTTGCTCTTGAACATTACTTCAGGACTCACTCTCTGTTTTCCATCTATCAGCCCCTTTTTGCTCATGGCCCGTGAGCAGAGTATCCATGGTCTGCTTTGTCAGTGCAAAGAACATAAAGTACCTCCATCCTATGAATAGTATGTACATTTTAAGTATTTCTGTACTATTTTTTTTGGTAATTCATGCATGCCCTCCACTACAATTATGAGAGGCTAACTGGAGAAGAATGGTAAATAGAACATGTTGATCATCTTCTTCAAAGTGAACCTAAGTTATAATACTAATGGCCGTGAAATAGGATTATCTTTAAATAATCATGTGATTGAAGTTGCTAGTGCTTGCAGGAGGAGTTAGAAATTATGCAAGTATAAACACCAAACCTGAAATAATCTGGATACTTGGAGAAGTCTTTGAGTGTGTCATGTAAATTTATCATAGTAAATTTCCCAGAAGTGAAGTAGGCTTTTTTTTTTTTTTTAAGATTTATTTATTTATTCATTCAGAGAGAGCGAGAGAGAGGCAGAGACACAGGCAGAGGGAGAAGCAGGCTCCATGCAGGAAGCCCGATGTGGGACTCGATCCCGGGTCTCCAGGATCACACCCCAGGCTGCAGGCGGCACTAAACCGCTGCGCCACCGGGGCTGCCCTGAAGTAGGCTTTGTATTATGAAGGAGCATGAAAATGGATCAGCATGTGGCAGGTCATCACTGAAACTGAAGGCAGTAGTGATGGAGTGAAAAATTCAGTCAGTGAGCAAAGCTTTGGGGAGCCAGTTGCAACTTCATACATTTTATACTAGAGATGCAGTAGTCAGTCATGTGAAATATAATGTCATGGAAGCATTGGAGATAAGCATGCGTAAATATTTTCAGGTAGAAATGAACAGATTGTATTGGAATGGGTAGTAGAGAGCATAGAATTACATTTTAGTTGATGCTTTTAAAAAATATATTTTATTTATTTATTTGGGAGAGAGATAGCATGAGCGGTGGGGAGAGAGGAAGAGACAGAGGCAGACTGCCCCCTGAGCAGGGAGCACAAGCCCAACTAGATCCAACTAGATCCCAGAACCCTGGGATCATGACTGGAGTCAAAGGCATACTCTTAACAAATGGAGTCACCCAGGGGCCCCCATTATAGCTGATTCTTAAACAACAGCAGGTGATTGTGACAATTTAAAGAAATAGGTATAATGGGCAGCCCGGGTGGCTTAGCGGTTTAGCGCCGCCTTCAGCCCGGGGTGTGACCCTGGAAACCTGGGATCGACTCCCACTTCTGACTCCCCGCATGGAGCCTGCTTCTCCCTCTGCCTGTGTCTCTGCCTCTCTCTCTCTTGTCTCTGTGTCTTTCATGAATAAATAAATAAATACAAATTTAAAAAAAGAAATAGGTATAATAGAAACTAGTATCTAGAGAAGACAGATCTTTCTCTCCTTTGAGCCTGTTGGCAAGAAAGAAGTTTGGAGAATCCTCGGGTCTCCGAGGTGTAGAGATTAGTTTATGGTAGACTTTCACTGAATTTGGGTCCTGAAGGGAGACCCATTTGAAAGGGAGAGACATGAATCCATTCTGTTCATGTGAGGATGTGGCTCCATGATTTTAATTTTCCCTCAATTTTAGGAGAGATTTTTACATAGTTTTCTCTGAATTTACATTCTGAAGCAGAGGCAAAGTTGAGATATCAGTAATTTGAGAAAAAAGTAGTATTTGATTGAATGAATATATATATTTACAAATTATATATAGAACCTTGTACCACAAAATGGAATCCAACACAAGAAACAGAAAAAATGAAATATCAATGCATACATACCCAATACTGTACGTTTAGGGATCTATATCTGTATCTATATCTGTGTAATCTATGGGCATCTGTATATACATATAGATGTAGAGTTAATCATGTCTGTTATCCACCAATCAGTGATTTGGAAATCTGTGCATTAGGACAGTTTTCAATAGTACCAATTATAATAATGACCAGTCCTAAGGTGTATGTGATCTGATGTATACATCCTTGTCGTGCTAGATGTTTGTTAAAGTTCCATGAAATGTATTTTTCATTTCAACATTGATTCTATTATTTTGCCACATCTTTCGAAATGCTACCCAGTGAGCATAGGAAAACATGTTTGATTTTAAAGGGGGTAATTAGACTGAAGTTGGCCTTAGGAGGTGATATTCTGGAGGCAAAGGGCTGACTTCCACTCCCCTGGAAATCCTGTTCTTTCTGAGTGGTTGTTATTGTGTTACCTGTTCCTGCTGAAATTCTTCATATTTCTATAGAAAGCTCTCCTGCTGTCATCTCCAACAGCCAATCTAGTAGTGGATGTGGTGATGCTTCTCCTGTGCCTTGGAACTGAAGGAATTTCACTCTGTTTTGGTGCAAAGGGAAACCTCTGCCATTGAAAGACGCCACTTGGTATTAACATGGACTTGAACTTCCCACCTGCCTTAATGTCCTCCAATTGCCCGATGCTGCAGACCTCTGACAAAGGGAGGCAGCCTCCACCTGGAAGCCCCAACTTGGTGTATGAATTTTGGAGCCTTTGTGAGACAAATGACAGTTGTGCTCCTATAAAATAGCAGTGATTAAAAGCTAAACTAAATAAATTTTTTTTGAAAAGCAGTGTTTAGCTTATGGTAAGCTCTCCTCAAAATCGACCTTTAGATGTATCGTATCTATGTGGCTTTATATTCCAATTATGGAATGAGTCAACATAGACTCACTTTTAACAAGGTAGGAAGGGCCACAAAGGCCCTGTCGTGTGTCATGGAAGGTGTATATTAAGAAAGAAGGCAGACTCTGCTGTAGTTTGATAGGAATAGCTGATATTCCTATCAGTTTGACAGCAATAAGGGGTACCTATCCCTTGAGAGGAAATTTTAACCTCCACGTAGCCAAATCAAAAGGCGCTGGAAACCCTTAATCCTCTGAGAGTGCCCTAAATGCATGGCCTTGATTACTGATGGTTTAGGTCAGCTGAAACCTGATGTGTCCCCTGGGCCCCTGGCTCTGATTAGTCTCAGGGCCAGCTCCACTGAACTGAATCAGAGGAAGGTCCTTCCTTCATTGTTCTCAGAAACCTGGGCTGCTGCCATTGGTGTAGCTCTTCAGTGTGCCATTTGGACAGCTATGAACTGGCAGCTGAAGGACCATTCCTCCCCACCCCCCCCTTCCAGTTGCAGTGCAGAAAGATTTATGTGGGTCACTCACTTAACACTCACTGGTGAGGGTCTGTTCTTCATAGAGACTGCCCAGAAACAAGCTGCTAATTGAGCCTGTTTGTGACATGGAGGTATCTTTGTATGGCATAGTTGTAACTCCTCATACCTGGCTTTATTGTGGTACACATGACAAATAAAATTGAAAAAATATTTAACATGCAGCCTTAGCTAAGAAGACCCAAATCTTAGGGAACTGGTGGCGTGGTGGGGCGGTATTGGGTACGTGGAGTACAAGGATTGAAATATGTAACCCCACCACCATTCCCTTTTTATGGGGAGAAGTTTCCTAGGTGGAGTGGGGAGAAGTCTTTGGAAAAGAAACTTGGGCTCTTCAGATGTGTCCAGGAGTCCTAGCTCAGCCTTGCCCTTCAAGGGGTGCAACGAAGGTGGAAGAAGCATCTGAGTCCTTCGCTTCCCATCCCCCAAATTCCTCTGTTAAGGTGGTCCTGAGAGATGAGTGGGGATCTGTGTTGAGTGAGGCATGGAACAGAGTAGTCGGAGGCAACACTGCTCCCATTCTGTGTGGGAAAATACACACTTAGATGTAGAGTTAATCATGTTTTTTATCCACCAATCAATGTATTAGAGCGTTGTCACTAGGGACATTTTTCAATAGTACTAATTATAATAATGACCAAACCAAGGCATATGTTATATGATATATATATTGGAGTGCTAGTTGTTTCATTGTTAAAGTTCTATGAAATGTGTTTTTCATCCCTACTTTAATTCATTTATTTTGCCGTATCTCTTGAAGTAGCACTCAATGAACACAGGAAAACATGTTTGATTCTAAGAGGGGTAATTAGAGTGAAGATGACAGTGCTAGCTGATATTCCAGAGGTAAAGGGCTGTCCTCCACTCCTCTGGAAATCCTGTTCTTTCTGAGTCAATAGTATTATGTTGTTCCTGCTGGAACTTCCCATATTTCTGTAGAAAGCTCTCCTGCTGCATCTCCAACAACCCAGGTAGTAGTGGATGTGGTGATGCCTGTCCTTTACTTTGGAAATGAAGGAATTCAACTTTTTTGGTACAAAAGGAAACCTCTGCCATTGAAAGATGCCACTTGGCATTAGTGTGGACTTGACCTTTCCATCTGCCATGATGTCCTCCTATTGCCTGCTGTTGCAGACCTCCCTCTGTGCTCTGCTTGGAAGCCATCCTGAACAGCATCCTGCTCTTCTTCTGTGGTTCAGGGCTGCTGATTGAGGTGCTCACCCTGGTTGTTTTCTCCAGGATAGACAGGATTTGAAATACAGAAATTTCAGCCAGCATTCTTCATGGGCTCAGACCAGATACTTCAGGCCTTTAGCCACACCAGTGAGATTTTATGAGTCAGATTGTCTTGGGAAAGGTAACAGCTTTCCCTCTGTATAGGCATTTGGGTAACAGTGAGCATGAGGCCACTGGGCGTCCTCTTTTAATGCAGGACCAAGAGTTCAAGAGACTGCTCTAACTTCAGCGTCAGGAGGGGCAAGGCTGTCCCATCCTGGCCCTTCTCACAAGCATTCTCTCGCTGCCCTCCAGTTCTCTTTGAACCTCCTAGTTAGAGCATCTTGTGTGGACCCTGTAGGATCCCTGGACTACCAGAAAGACCACAGCCACATACTCTCTGTATGTGTTGTGTCACACCTGTCACTTGAGCGTAGAGAGCCTCCGGGTGGTCTGCTCCCAGGGTGACACAAAAGCCTCTCACCTTGATCCTCAGAGATGAATGCCAGAAATTTTTTTTGTAGATCATAGTGTTATTTTCCTACTCTTATCATGAAAGAAACACTTTAATAACAAATGTGTATTTTTTGTCAAAAGACAATAAAGGAATAGTCTACTTACAGTTAATAGAGTAACTCAGACATTTACATATCAGTGGAGCTTATTTCCTCTTTTTATGTATGTACATGTCTGCCAATTTTCAACATAATTTACGTTATAATCCCACATAATAATTGACCTCTACTTTTGAGTTGTATCCTTATGTCTTAGTTTAACCTGTTAATTTCATAATATATTTAAAATCTAATCACAGTGTCATTTGTTTACGTACTATGAAACCCCAGCTTTATAATTTAAGGACAATACTAATCCATTTACTTTACCCCTTCAATTTGATTGCTGAGATGTGTTTTAAAAACTTAAAGGCACATTCAGTGGTCATAAGAGTGTAAGTGTGTAGCTCATTGACAGTTTACACAATGATCACCTTTCTGTATGTGGCACCTTTTTCACTAAATAGCATATTGTCAGACCTCATAAGCCCCTTGTGCTCCTTACCTATCACTACTCATCAGAGCCATCACTGCTCTGATGTGAGACAACTATAGGTCACTTCAGCCTGTTTCACATTTGATATAAAGGAAGTAATAGAGCTTGAATTCTATATTTTACTTTTGCCCTTCCTTCTATGTTTGTAAATTTAGTGCTGCATGCTGTTATTGATCATTCATTGGCATTGCTCTAGGGTTCCATTGTGTATACAAAACAATTTGATCATTCCACTGCTAATTAGCCTATGGGTGGTTTTCACTTTGGGACTATTAAATTGTGCTGGTATATAAATTTAGATCATGTCCTGTTGGCACACATACAAATTTGTTTGCTGTACAAGTAACAATGCACTTGGTGGATGACAAGTCTACATCTTGGCAGCTTAAGGAGATGGTGTCCAGGGGGTTGGAAAATGTTTGTACGAAGTTTCACACCCACCAGCAGTGTAGGAGATTTTCTGTTTTGTGCACATCCTTGTCAAAATTGTCATTTTTTCCACAATATGTTTTTGACTTCTGGTTGGTGTGGGATGGTACCAAGTAGTGATTTCATTTCCTTGATTACTAGGAAAGTTGAGTATCCTTTCATGTATTTGACATTGGGCAACCTTTTTTTGAAGTATATGTTAATTCATTTTATCCATTTTTAAAATTTTTATTTATTTATTTGAGAGAAAGAGAGCACAGGAGTAGGAGGTGGAGCAGATGGAGGGGGAGAAGCAGACTCCCCACTGAGCAGGCAGCTGGACATGGGGCTCCATCCCAGGCCCAGGGATCATGACATTGCCAAAGGCAGACAATCAAATGAGCCCCCAATCACCCCATCCTTTCTTTATTAATTTGTAATAGTTTTTTATATGTGCTGGACACATTTTCTTTGTTGGGGTCTTTCTCCCATCCTCTGTGTCTGTCTCTCATGTGTGTTTTCAAATGAGGAGAAAGTGTTAATGTGAATATAAGTTTCTTCCTTTTTAGATAATGTTTATCATTCTATTCAAGAGATACTTTCCTATACTAAGACTATATTCTTCTTTGTTATTTTTAAATCTCTACGTAGCTTTAAAATTTAGACGGTCAATCCATCTAGAGTTGACTTGTTGCATGTATGGTAAAGTCCATTTTTTTCTGAAAAGTTAACAAATTTCAATTCATTCAGAATATAGGATATTATATGTGGAACTGAAGGGAACAGATGTGAACTACAAAGCTCTTACTCCCTGTGTGCATGAATAATACTGTCTTTTTTTTTTTTTAATAGGTTTTTTCCTGGCAGATGGGAATGGAAGTGATTCTTTTGTTTTTTTTTTTTAATTTTTATTTATTTATGATAGTCACAGAGAGAGAGAGAGAGAGAGAGAGGCAGAGACATAGGCAGAGGGAGAAGCAGGCTCCACGCACCGGGAGCCCGACATGGGATTCGATCCTGGGTCTCCAGGATCGCGCCCTGGGCCAAAGGCAGGCGCCAAACCGCTGCGCCACCCAGGGATCCCTGAATAATACTGTCTTATGTCTCCCTCCATGGAGTCTCATGTCTTCTCCCAGCATCCATGCAACTGGCAACTTGCAACTTTGCAAATGGGGTAACATTTACAAGCCTTTACATATCTTGACAGTCTTGGCAATGAAGATGGGATAGGGATTGAACCCTACAAGCCATGTGAGTTGTGAGTTGTGAGTTGCCATGTAGCAGAGGGAAGCTAAGTTGATATGGTCCTTTGGGCCTCTCACAGTCTGTGTGCAGTGCTATAAGAAAATGCCAGCCTGGCTACCTTATAGCCAAGTTTGTATCTTGGTGTTTTGGAGGATGAAAAATCTGAGATTTGGGTGCCAATGTGGTCCATGAGGGCCTTTCTGTGGGTTGCAGCCTTCTAGTATCTTCACAAGGTGAAAGGGGCTAGAGAGCTCATAGATCTAGGCCTCTTTGTAAAAGGCCCCAATTCCATTCATGAGGGCAGAACCTCCCAATCACTTCCCAAAGTATCACCTCCAAATGCCATCACTTTAGGGGCAATATATGAATTTTTGAGGGGACACAAACAGACCATACCAGGGCACTTTGGAAAAAGTTCAACACTAGTAGTTCTTTTTACATCAGGAAGTAACAGGCATTATTGTGCTATAGACTTGTGCTTCCGCATCCCAGAAGTGAAGAGGGGATTTTCCCAATCAGGGTGAGGGATAGGTAGAGAAGTGATACCGGGACACAGGGCCTTTCACTTGCCACTAGTGGGGGGTTAAGGATTTAGGTTTGCCTCTGATGTACCAAGGTTTCAGAATGTTCATGATATTCTCTGTTGGCAAAATTAAAGGCTTGTCTCAGTTGCTATCACCTCTTTGCCAGTAGGAGTGGCTGATAATTCTAATTTCAGAGTCCTGTTTCCCAGTGAAAATTCACTGGAACCCTATGGGCAGGTGTACAATGCTCAATCCCTCCAGCAGTGAAGGAAAAGTTCTGGTCTCTTTGCCTTCCATCACCTAAAAGGAGGTCCCTTATGGACTCCTAGCATACAGGAGATGGTACAAGTGTCTGTGAGGAATGAATCTATTATTTAGAACCTCTGGCAAAAGGAAGCAGCCTTCACTTAGAAGCCACATTTGCTGTATGAATTTGTGGCCTCCATGACATAACTAACAGATGCTCTTTTTTAAAATAGCAGTAATTAAAAACCAAACTAAATTAATTTTAAAAAAGAGTATTAGCTTATTACGGAGCTCTCCTCAAAACTGACCCTTGGGGGATCCCTGGGTGGCGCAGCGGTTTAGTGCCTGCCTTTGGCCCAGGGCGCGATCCTGGAGACCCGGGATCGAATCCCACGTCGGGCTCCCGGTGCATGGAGCCTGCTTCTCCCTCTGCCTATGTCTCTGCCTCTCTCTCTCTCTCTCTGTGACTATCATAAATAAATAAAAATTAAAAAAAATATTAAAAAAAAACAAAACAAAAAAACTGACCCTTGGATATGTGTGACATTCCTCAGGAACTCCTGACTGCCCTAAATCCAAGGAAAGGAAAAACAAATGGTTAAGGAGAGCATGTGATGTAATAGGGGCACCGGGTGTTATATGCAACTGATAAATTATTGAACACCACATCTGACGGTAATGGTGTACTGTATGTTGGCTAATTGAATTTAAATTAAACAAATTTTTAAAAAGAAAAGTAAATGGTTAACTTATAGAGATTATAGTTCTGCAAGACATGAGACTCCTTCAGTTTACAAATGTCTTAGTGATGGGGATCCCTGGGTGGCTCAGCGGTTCAACGCCTGCCTTTGGCCCAGGGCGTGATCCTGGAGTCCCAGGATCGAGTCCCACATCGGGCTCCCAGCATGGAGCCTGCTTCTCCCTCTGCCTGTGTTTCTGCCTCTCTCTCTCTCTCTCTAGGTCTGTCATGAATAAATAAACAAAATCTTAAAAAAAAAAAAAAACAAATGTCTTAACGATTTACAAGAAAAAAGCATTCTTAACAATAACCAAATTTCCAGAAGGAAACTCTCAAGTGTCTTAATGTTAATGCTGTGCTAGGTGGAAAAACAATCTTGACAATGTCAAGTCCTCCATTATCTTCTAGGTCCTCTTTAGTGTATGAAAGTTCTTTTGAAAACCTCCGTTTGTCCTTACCCTCAACTCCTAAGTATATTACCAGTCACCTCTCACAGCCCAGGTGCACCAGCTCCTTCTGCCCACGGGTCCTGTTCTCTTGCTTTAATAAAATCACCTTTTTGCACTAAAGACACTTCAAGAATTCTTTCTTGGTCATTGGCTCCAGACCTTACCAACATTGAAAAACTACATCAACTGCCTGACTTAATATTCCAATTTTGGAATGAGTCAACATGGACTCACTTGTAACAGGATAGGAAGAGCCCCCAAAGTCCTATGTGGGGCAGCCCTGGTGGCTCAGCGGTTTAGTGCCGCCTTTGGCCCAGGGCCTGATCCTGGAGACTCGGGATTGAGTCCCACGTTGGGCTCACTGCATGGGGCCTGCTTCTCCCTCTGCCTGTGCCTCTGCCTCTCTCTCTCTCTCTCTCAGGAATAAATAAATAAAATACTTTTTTTAAAGTCTTATGTGCCATGGAAAGTGCATTTTCAAGAATCAAGGCAGACTTTTTCCAGCAGCATCTCAGCTTGACAGGAATAAGTGGTACCTCTCCATTTAGAGGAAATTTTAAGCTCCACACTATAGCCAAAGCCACTGGCGCTAGGAACCCTCTGAGGCTGCCCTAAATGCATGGCCCTGATCACTGATGGTTTAGGGCAGCTGAAACCTAATGGTGTCCCCTGGGCCACTGGGTCTCGTTAGTTTCAGGGCCAGCTCTGCAGAACCGAATTGGAGGCAGGTCCTTCCTTTTGGTCACATCTCAAAAACCTGGGCTGCTGCCAAGGGTCTAGCTGTTCAGTGTGTTACTTGGAAAAGTATGGACCAGCAGATTAAGGACCCCCTCCATCCACTGCCTTGTTGGGCTGTGAACTGTGGAAACCAATTGCAGTGCAGAAATGCTTGCATGGGTCACTCATTTAGATGCCCATGGTGAGGGCCTGTTCTTCACAGAAACTGCCTAGAATCAAGCTGATGATTGAGCCTGTTTCTGATGCAGAGGTATTTTTCATGGGGAACAAAGGACTAGCTAAGGACAAAGCACAAGCCCTGGGAAGTACATTGACAAGTCCTTGAAACAGGGGGAGTGATGTTCCTCTACAGACTCAACTGCCTTGGTGTTCATACTTTGCTAAGGGCAAAAGGCAAGATTAGCCAGACACCCAGGATCCTGTAAGTCTACTTTAACATATAAAAATTCCTTTAGAAATTCCCTTTATCTCTAAACCCCCAAGATACATATTGGCAATCATCCCACAAGCACGTGGCTCACCAATATACATTTGAAGGGTCTCATGACTCAGGTTTTATTAGACGGTAATAAGTGACCTTTTCTCAACAATAGCTAGCCCCCTCAAGGTCCTGGAAACCTTGCTTCCAAAATTCCTTAGAGTATGCTATCCTCAAACCCCTCCCAACCCCCAGGTATATAATCAGCCACCCCTCACAGGCCTAGGGCAGCAGCTCTTCCTGTCCACGGGTCCTGTCCCCGTGCTTTACTAAAACCACCATTTTGCACTAAAGACGTTTCAAGAATTCTTGGTGGTCGGTTCTAGACCTCACCTATAATTCCAAAACTTCATCAGTGGTAGTGGTAGTCGTATGTGGTTCTGAGGGCTGGACGGCAGTGAACGGGAGACATTTATGCAGAGATCTGCTCTCCAAGGAAAGGGATGTTTTGGACAAATGCTGTTTGACGTGAAAAAGCATGATGTACTGCGAGGGCTCTAATTTTTCAGGGCCACTGAAGTGTAAAACGAGAAGTGGAAGATGCGCCTAAGTACGGTTTAGGAACCAGATTCACAAGGGCCTTGACTATCAGCCTGAAGGGCTTGAGTTTCATCGAGAGAGTAAGGCAAGTCACCAACCTTCGGGGGGCCTCCGCATAATAAGGCAAAAACCTAAGGCTCATTCCCATCTCCTCCCTCACAGAGTTGCCGGCAGTACGTCCACCAGGAACCAGGACCACTGCCTCACAAGCCAAAACTTGCAGACTGTCCGGGTCCTCACATGACGTCACGCACTCCAAGCGACGCATGCACAGAAGCTTTGTGCTGGACCGGCCAGAGGGCAGTCTTTGCTTCCTCTGAATCCCTCCATTTATTGGTTAGGTACAACTGCTCGTCTCCCTCGTCGTTAGCGGCGACGTAGGCGGGTACAATCTTGGTCGCTAAGATACCGCGTACTTCCGTTTCCTTCCCCTCTCTGCTATACTGAGACCGCCGACTTCGTCCCTTCAACCAATGGCAAATGGGCAGTGGGCGGGGCTTCATTTATCCGGACCAACGAAATGCGGGCGTCGCGCGGCCAATGACCGTGGGGCAGCCCCTGTAAAGTGGCTCAGGCGACCCCACGCTCGTCTTCCGTCCTCTGCCCAGCCCTACCCTTCCTGCCCCGGTTTCAGCACGGCGCCGGCTGCAGTCTGACAGGAACGGGACGGAACCAAGATGGCGGCCGCCGACGGCGACGATTCGCTCTACCCCATCGCAGTGTTGATAGACGAGCTTCGCAACGAGGATGTTCAGGTCCGGAGGCTACGGGGGTCTTGGGGAATTACAGGAAGAGGTAATGGGGGCACGGACGGCCCTCGCGGAGAAGGCTCAGTGTTCGCTAGGAGTGGCGGAAGGGGGAGGCGGCCAATCAGCGTCCGGCTTTCACGTTTCCATGTCCCTGGACTGGATGAGAGGGCGCCCGGGATTGGGTGTTGGCCCACTGGAGGGCGGGAGGCAGGCCAGCCTGGAGGCGCCCGGGCCTGCCAAGTGCGCGCGGCGGCCCGGGTCCTGGGAAGCTGCGACTGGGGAGGGGGTCAGGCCACTGGGTGGGGCGGAGGGAAGGGCTCGGTGATTGGCGGCGGCCCCAGAATGGCCTCTTGGGGATGGGGCGCGCGGCCTATTCCGAGTGGGGGAGGGGCCCCCGGTGTGTGGGGGCTCGGGTAGGTTTTCTCCTTACTGTGTTCTGGCGGCTGGGCCTCAGCGCCGTGGGGTAAACTCTCGGAATGGGGCTTGAGCGGTGACGGCTGCCCTTCCAATTCCTGCTCTCCCTCCCTTTTCAGTTTTGGTGTAGAATCCACGAGGGGAGGTGCGGCGAGAACACCCCATTCCCACGAGAGCAACTGGCCAAATTTAAGCACGGATTTCGAGATAGAGATTCTCCCGCCTTCTGGGGCCCTGCCGGGCTGCGGTGGGCAGTTGACTAAACAGCCTAGCACATTTCTGGTGAAGGGCTGAGAAGACTGAGGACTCCACGGTTTGCCCACCCCGGCCCTACCTCCCACCCGCCGTGTGACCTTGTGCAAATTACTTCATCGCTCTGGGCCTGTTTTCTCTGCAATGTAGGCTAATAATAGTTCCGGCCTCCCTGGGTGGTTGTGATGGCCTGGACGAGTTAATACTGCAAGTAAAATAGAACGGTGCCTAATTGTTATAAGGGTCCAATAAATGTTAGCTGCAATTATTGGGAGTAGTAATGGAAGAGGTCCCATTCCTTTATAGGAGCTTCCATTTTTCTGTTTATGAAATTGAGCGGATTGCATTAGGCCCAGCCTCTGAAGTTCGAGGTAGATCACTGATTCTGGAGTCAGACAGGCTGCTGCTGTACTTCTTGCTAATTGACATGGGCAAGTTTGTTAATCCTCTTGGCCCTGGCTTTCCTCTTCTCTCAGATGGAGGTAATTATCTGGTTCATAGGGCTCTTGTATGAATTCATTTGTTCAATAAACACCTGCCCCATGTCAGTTATGGTGATAATGGTGACACCAGTTGTTATACAAGAGGCAGATGTGAAACAGCTGAATAGATTATTAACAGTTGTGAGATGTGGGAAGGAAACAGGGTATTGTGATGGTGAATCAGTATTTATTGGGCCTCAGCTCTAGGTAGTGCATTGTTTTAGGCACATGTATACAAAAAGGAACAAGGTGGACAAGAACTCCTGGACTCCTACAACTTTTATGTTGCCTGTGGAGAAACAGACAATAAGACAATTAAGTTAAAATGTATACCATGTAAGATGGCAATAAATGCTTTGGAGAAAAATGAAGCAGGGATGGAGAGGACGGGAGAATGTTACACAAGTTTAGAATGACTAGGCAAGGCCTTATTGAGAAGGGGACATTTTAGCAGAAATGTGAATGAGAAGCAGGCCTCATAGATATCTGGGGGAATAGCATTCCAGGTAAAGGAAGCAAGCGCAAAAGTCCTGCAGCAGGAATATGTAATGCATGCTCTGAGAACTGCAGGAAACCAGTGTGACAGGAGCCAAAGGAATGAGCTGTTGGGTGTCAGGAGATGAAGATAAAAGGGACTATGACTCAGAGGGAACTTGTGAGCAGTCACTTAAACTAGGTGTTGCCAGATCATTGAGCACAGTGGTTAAGAAAGTTTTTGAGATGTTTTATGGTACAGCTTAACAAGTTTAAGTAGCATGAGGACCTGTGGATAGAAAGAGCTGTACTTCTGTATGAAGCCAGTGGTTATATGCATGGTGCTCAAGGGGCAAGGGATGTGGAGGGAGTATTAGATCATAAATGTTTTCGAATTTCTAATTGTAAAACTAATTTCACAAGATTTCTCTGGTATTAACTATTGGTGAGATATAGAGGCACTCTTTAAGAATGTAGCAAACAGGTTTTTTGTCCTTATTGAAACTATGCAGCTCTAGGTCAGCCTTCTGGGCTAAAAATGAACATATTTCTGCTTCTATCCCTCATCACAGGGATTGGCAAATGGCCAAGGGTGGCCCTTTGCCTTTTTATTTTTTTAATAGAGTGTTATTGAAAACACAGACTCTTCCATTTACATATTATCCATGGCTGCTCTGTGAAACAATAGGGTAGAATTGAGTAGTTGCAACAGAGACAAGTTTTGGCCCCTTAACGCCTAAAATATTTACCACCTAGTTCTTTACAGGAAAGAGGATGCCAACCTTTTTTTTTTTTTTTTTAAGATTTTATTTATTTATTCATGAGAGACAGAGAGAGAGAGAGGCAGAGACACAGGCAGAGAGAGAAGCAGGCTCCATGCAGGGAGCCTGATGTGGGACTCAATCCCAGGACTCTAGGATCACGCCCTGGGCCAAAGGCGGCGCTAAACTGCTGAGACACCCAGGGATCCTGAAAAATAGATAATTAAACAAAATATGAAAACTCGACTTGAACCACCTCTGTATTAAATCCTATCCTCTCTTCCCCCCTACCTCCACCCCCAAAGTAGCCTATGTAATGAGGTCCTTACAAATCCTGGTAGGTATGTGCTGTTCACTGTGCTAGCCACTCTCTATATGTGGCTGTTGAACACATAAAATGTGGCTAGTTTGAGTTGAGATATGCTTATAAGTATAATACATTACTAGATTTCAGAGACATTATGGAGGGTATTAAACATTTCAGTGAAGCTTTTTATCTTGATTACCCATTAAAATAATAAAAATGTTATATTGGGTTGAATGAAAAAGATTAATTTTGCTTGCTTGTTTTTTTTTTTTTAATGTTACCAGAAAATATACACTTACATGCATTTATTGTCTGCATTATATTTTTTTTTCTTTTTTTTTTTTTATTTTTGGCCTTCATTATTTCTATTGGAGTATGCTGACTCTAGCTCATGCTCTATTCATATATCGAAGAAGCAAGCTAGCGGGTTTTTATTTTTTTTAAACACTAAATATTTTGTTTTACAACTTGCACTTTTCACTTAGTATTTCTTCCATATCTTTTCATGCAGGTACATACAAATCTGTGTTTAAAAGGAGTTTGAATATTTTCATAAGAATCAGAGACAAAAATCTCAGACTGCCCACTCTCACACTGTGCCCATGTGTATGGGCTTTCTGAGGATGCGGCTTGGCTCTGATTCATCTCTCAGGACTTAGTGGCTCACTATAGACCTCAGAATAGAGGAGCCCAGAAAGGGTTGAATAAATAATAACTGGCATCTGTTGGGTCCCTGCTCTAAGCTAACTGCTACAAAGGGAAGTATATTTACAAGCTTACTGAATTCTCACAACCACCCTCTGAAGTAGGTCCTGTGGGTACCTGCATTTTCCTGATGAGGAAGCTGAAGCACAGCATAGTTAGTAACTTGGCCAAATTCATGGAGCTGGGAAGTGGAGGATCCAGGAAAGGTTCCCAGAGGAAGTATAAGACCTGAGGAGAGAATAGAATTTGGGGTGGACAGAAACTGGCTGACTATATCCATATGCCAGATAACTTAATTGGTCTTTATTTTTTTTTTAAAGATTTTATTTATTTATTCATGATAGTCACAGAGAGAGAGAGAGGCAGAGACACAGGCAGAGGGAGAAGCAGGCTCCATGCACCTGGAGCCCGATGTGGGATTCGATCCCGGGTCTCCAGGATCGCGCCCTGGGCCAAAGGCAGGCGCCAAACCGCTGCGCCACCCAGGGATCCCCTTAATTGGTCTTTAATGAGACAATCTCGGATACTAGAAAGAACATGGAATTTAGAATCCTCTAGTCTTTTTAAAAATTTTTTTTTTTTAATATTTATTTATTTATGTATGATAGTCACAGAGAGAGAGAGAGAGAGAGGCAGAGACACAGGCAGAGGGAGAAGCAGGCTCCATGCACCGGGAGCCTGATATGGGATTCGATCCCGGGTCTCCAGGATCACGCCCTGGGCCAAAGGCAGGCGCTAAACCGCTGCGCCACCCAGGGATCCCTCCTCTAGTCTTGATTCATTTGCTCAGCATATACTTGTTCAGCACCTCCAATGTGTCAGACTGTTTTAAATGCTAGAATACAGCAGGGAGTAAAATGGCAAAGCTGCCACCTTCATGGGGCTTACGTTCTAGTAGAGGAGGCAGACAGTAGATCAAGAATGTGAAGTCAGTGGCAGTAATTGCTTACTAGGAAAATAAGGCAGGGACTAGAGCAAGCCCAGGGTTGCTTTTTTTTTAAAGTTTTTATTTATTTGAGGGACAGGGAGAAGCAGTCTCCCCACTGAGCCAGATGTGGGTCTCAATCCCAGGACCCAGATCATGACCTCAGCCAAAGTCAGCTGCTTAACCAACTGAGCCCCCTGAGCTGCTTTTTAGATAGGGTAGTTAGAGAAGATTCTCTGAGGAAGTGATAGAGAGCAAGGACTTGAATGAAATGAGGGAGAATTAATGGGGGAGGGGGTAAGTAATCCAAACAGTTGGTACAAAGGTCCTGAGGTGGAAGCATGCTTAGTGTAGGTCTTTGTTGCTAAAGCAGAAAGAATGGCAAAGTGGTGAGAGGTGAGGACTCATCTGGAATGAGATCAAGTGAAGGCTTGTGGACCAGAGCAAAGGGTTCTGTAAGATTGGGGAGCTGTTGCAAGGCTTTGTGTGGAGGAATGACATGTTCTGACTTAATTCTAAAGGATCCTCTTGGCTGTTGAGTAGGGGCTGGGCAGGAGCAGATAGACCTGTTGGGTTGTCATTGCAGAGCACCTAGGACTGATGGCATGTATGTAGGGAGAAGAGGTTAGATTCTGGGTATGTTAAGAGGAGTCCTTTTGGGGATAGGATGTAATGTGTTGGGTGATGAAGGGAGAGTCAAGGATGTCTGAGCTTTGAATCCTAGTTTATTCCCTGTGTGTCCTTGGACCAACTCCTTTTCCTCACTGGGCTGGGATTCCTCACCTGTGGAGTGGGAATAATGATGAGGAAGCAACATCTGCCATGGAGGTTTGAAGATGCAGTGGAATTGGCAAGTTAAGTGGCTGCCTAGAAGTAGGCATTCAGTAATGATGACCTTGTTCAGTTGTTGTGGTATCTTACTGTTTTATACTTAAGAGAGTGATGTGCAAAGAGATTGCATCCTTTACCTAAGGGCTTCCCAGTCAGTAAGAGGCAGAGGCTGGATTATAATATCCACATGTGTTTGGGGCCCCACATTACTTAGACTGTGGTCTACTGGTTGAGAGGCTAGGTTTCTGTTAGACTCTCTGTTTTCTCATCTATAAGATGGGAGTGATTTTGTAATTTAGGAATTTGTAAGGGGGTTGTGAGGATTAAGTAATATGGTACATGGAAAATCCTTAGAACAGTGCTTGGTGTGTTATAGGTGTTCAGTAGTGTTGGCCTATAGTAGTTATGTTGGTGATGAGATAATGGGGGCTTTGTCTGTCAAGAGGTGGTGCTTGAGTATTTTTAAAGACTATTCTCACTATTTAAGAGAGAACACGCATGCATGAGCAATAGCAAGGAGAGACACAGAGGTGGAGGCAGAGGGAAGAGAGAGAAGGAGAAGCAGACTCCCTGCTGAGTGTGGAGCCCAACATGGGGCTTGATCCCAGGACCCAGAGATCATGGCCTGAGCTGAAATCAAGAGTTGGACACCCAACCAACTATGCCACCCAGGCACTCCTTTAAAGACTGTTCTTTTCATGATTAGAGTATTGTTTCTCAACTTGGGGTGATGTTGTTTTCCCCAGGAGACAAATGTCTGGAGATCTTTTTGATTGTCACAGCTGGTGGGTATAGTGCATCTGGGGTCCCGTGGGGAGAGGTGAGTGATGACCGGTGTCCTACAATGCACAGGACCGCCCCCACCACAAAGGTAACCCAGGTCTGAATGTTAGTAATGCTGAGGTTTAGAAGCCCTACTATGTGCCCAACCTCATAATGTGTACTTTGTATGTGTTAATAAAGTCCTCACAAAGACATCTGAGATAGGTGCTAATTTACTTTCCTTTAAAAGATTTTTTAATAGTTATATATCAGATGTAATGTAATGATGCAAGGAATTAGCCAAGGGCACTAGGTTTCAGGGCAGCCCTCCTCACCACCAAGCTGAGTCCCCTGTGCAGAAAAAGTCTAGGCCTGGAAGTGACACAGGGAGACACAGCCATGGGTGGAAGCAGAGTGGGATTTCAAATCCTGGCCTGGCTACTTTCCAAGTTACTCAGCCCTTCTGGCCTTGATTGTCTTGTTAAATGAAAAAAGAATGGAAGACACACAGGCTGGGTTGTGTGGGTTAGTGAGATGTTCTGCATAAAGCCCCTGCAGTTGCTAACCACTATCCAAGATCTTGCAGCAGCTTGCTCCATGTATATGTCTCAGAAACATGGAGTTCCAAGCTCCGACTTTTTATGGAACACATGGGGAATTGGTGAATGAGAAGTTAGAAATAAGGTGGTTCTCTGAGAGTTTAAACTAAAAAGAGTTGTGTAGGATGGCAGAGAACTGGGTTCAAGTTGCAGGTTCTGCCACAGTTCACTGGGTAGCCTGCATTCCCCTCTCTGTGCCTTACTTACCTCTCTCTAGGATGACTGTGGGGCTGGGGTCTGCCTCTTGCATTGTCATAAGAATTACAAGGGAGAACCTGTGTAGAGTGCCTAGCTGTGTACCTGGCACATAAGTACTCTGAATTGTAGTTGAGTTTTAAAACACTGAAATTATTTCTATTCACGCTTTTTTAGCTTGCCCAGCCCTATACTAGGTTCAGGAATCACCACTGGAAATAGTTGAACAGTCCTGACCATTGTCCCAGAGACAAGTCACCTTCCAAATGAGGGAAACAGGCATATCCATAAATAATTATGCTAGGCAAACTGCTGTGAGAACTGTTCACTCTAGTGCTGCAATTTCTGAAGGTGGAGAGATTACTGACCCACCCACTCCCCCTCCCCCCAATGCCAAATACATGAGAAACAATGGTAAAGAATAGCAGCTAACACTGAGGTGTTTGCTGCCTGCCAGGCTCTGTCTCTAGGTTTTCCTTAATTTGATCATCCCAGCAATCCCATGAGGTCTGCCCTGTTGTATTTCCCATTTTACTGGGAGGAAACAGAAGCTCTGAGGTGCCCAGACTTGTCCAGGGACCCTTAGCTAGTGGGTAAAGCCAGAGTATGTGCTCATTTGTTGTTTAAAAAATAAATTAAAAAAAAATTCAAATGATCTAGAAATACAGGTTGTAATGCCCATTTTCTCTCTTCAGCAGTGTTAAATGATTACCAAGTGGGTGCTTTGTTTTTCACACCCACACACATATTCATTTTAAAAAGTGATTCTTTGTGAAATAAGGAAGAAGATATGTAAACTTCAGGACTTTATAGGAGATAGACTCTGTCTTTCACTGGGCATTCCCAGCTCCTTGTTAAAGCACACACATTACGTTACAGACCCACCACCCTATTGCTAGCCACCAGGTTTTCCAAACAAAAAGATTGCTCCAGATATCCTCCAGATGCTTGTCTCTGCTTGTATTAACATCTGTATTTCCTTTATTAAAAAAAACAAAACAAAACAAAAAAAACCAGCAGATATTTATTGGGCTCTAACTCTGAGCAGGTGCTGTCCCGGGTTCTTGGGGCACAGGGTGAAGAAGACAGGGTCCCTGCCCTGTGAAGCTTACGTCCTGGTGAGGAAGGACAAACTGAACAAAGAAGTCTGTGTTGAAAGTGGCGAGCGTTCATATATGTGGAGAGTGATGGCGTGCTGTTTCCCTGGGCAGTTGTGAGGATCCAGCAGAGGCCTGGGTAAAGTAGGGGGAGCTCTGAGGTGTCTGGAGGAACAGTGTTTCAGGCTGAGGAGACAGTACATCAGTGAGTGCAAAGAGCTGGGTGAGAGTGGTGTTGCATTGTTAGTTTGTTGGTTACTGTCAAGGAAACTGTTAAGGCAGGATTTCCAGGGGTAAGGGGACAGTAGGTGGTGAGAGTTGGTGGGGAGGGGGCTAGATTATGTTGGGCTTCAGAGGCCATAGCAAGGCCTTCAGATTTCTCTCTGAAGAGAAGGTGGACTGCATGTAGCTCATACTGGACACCTTTGTAACAGGGAAGCTCCCTGGGGTCACACTGTATGTGTTTGTGTCAGGGAAGCTTTGTGGATCCAACGGAAATATGGGCTTTAAAAAGGAGTGTTTCTGCAGGTGCATATAGTGAATATAGGTGGGAAGTGAGATTTTAGATATTGTGTCTCCATGTACTGGGCTGTGTGCTGAGGGCTGCTGGGTATAAAGGCAGCCTCAGTCCAGAGTGACAGTGGCTGTTGCAAAACCATGCCTGTGGAATGTCATAGGTGACTGACAGGGACCTGCTTTGGGATCCGTACAGGATAATCTTCCAGCATTGTGCCATGATCAAGGAACAGTAAGGATTTCTTATTGATGTTATTCATAGCTGCTCCATCAGGAATGCACAGAGAACCCAGCGAACAAGTTGTTGTTTCAAGTTAAGGGTTCATTTTTTCCTTCCATGACCAGTTTGGCAGCTCAAGGATTATATCAATGTTAAGGATTATATCACAGAATTGGGTCAGAGTATGCTGTTCTTTGACCTGCCCTATGGCCGGTCAAAGATTGCTGTGTGACTGCAGATCCCCTTAAGAATACTTCCTAGAAGTCACACCCAGCATTCCCACTTGGATTTCACTGGCTGGGTATTAATTTCCTGGTCACGTTGGATGAAAAGGCAGTTCAGAAATGTCTCTTCCAGGGGGTTATGTGCACAGCTGAAAACTAGGGGTTCTAAGCGTCAGCATAACCCAGTGCAGGAGCTCTCAACCTGAGGTCCATCTAGAATTCCAACACAGGTCCATGAATTTGGATGGGAAAAATAACATCTTCATTTTCAGTAACCTATAGCTCCAATTTAACTTTCCTCCTATTACGAATTGTAGTATCACAATAGCAAAGTATAGTTTTAGTAAAGCCTGTGGAAATCATAACTGTTCACATCTGATGTCAACTGTTGCAGGTACTTCTAGAGTTTCATGTGTTCTCTATTTCAAAATTTGGTTATTAGACTTGCTAAGGGCACTCATCCCGTGTCTCTCCCCCCCCCCCCCCCCCACACACACACAATTAAAAACACAGAAATACAAATTGATGGTACCAGTTAAGAACCAGCTGACTGGTGTTCTAATCCTGGCTCTGCCACCTATAAGCAGTATGAGGTTACTTAACCTTCCTGTGCCTTTGTTTTCTCAGCCGTGTAATGGGTGATCCTGAATCCTCAGGAGGTTGCAAGGATCAAACGAGACATTAAGGCACCTAAAACGGTGTCTGGCACACAGTATATGCACCATGAGAATATTTGCTATTTTTCTTTTGCTATGAGAGAAAGTAAAGGAGGAGTCAGTGGACAGCTAGCCTGCTGCCACGTGTGCCCTTCTTGACAGCTGAACAAAATCAGGATGCTGTCAACAGGGTGAGATCATAGCTGTCATTATTGTCTTTGTTAGTCAAATTTATGTCACTTGCTACTCACAGTAACCTTCTGAGGATAGGTGATGTTATAATCCCCATTTCACAGGTGAGGAAGTTGAGGCTCAGAAAGGTACAAAGAGTGACCCAAGATCCCATAGCTAATATGTAAAGCTGCTTATTAGCCTCGAACCCAAAGTGATGTGGCTCCAGAGCACCATCCTGTGCTGCCTTTCTTGAGTGTTGATGGTGCTGTCTGTGCTGAAGAAAGCAGGCTGACATTCTCAACAACACCAAAGCCAGACTCTCCAGGGACAGCAGGAGGGAAGGGGCTTCTCCACCATAGCAGGGATGGCCTGATTCTTATGTGCCCACCCCTTGGGCATCTTTCCTAAACTACAGAGGTGTTGAGATTAAGAGTCTGGGTGCCTGGCTTCCAGTCTGGTGTCTGCTGCTTTCTGGCAAATGACAGCTGCTCTGTATATCAGTATCCTCACCCTTAAAACAAAACCTACCTCAGGGGCACCTGGGTAGCTCAGTGATTGAGTGTCTGCCTTTGGCTCACTCAGATTGTGATCCCAGGGTCCTAGGATCAAGTCCCTCCATCAGGCTCCCAGCAGGGAGCCTGCTTCTCCCTCCGCCTATGTCTCTGCCTCTCTCATGAATAAATAAATAAAATATATTTTTTTTAAAAAGGTAATACCTCTCTCAGAGCTCAGTTCTAAGGATCAAATGTGTTACTTTTCCCCATCAAGTACTTGGATACTGTCAAGCACATAGCAAGCAAGCAATAAATGTTAGCAGCTATTGTTGCTGGCATTATGCTTAGGCTCATTTCTTGCTAGCATCTCACTGTTGCTGCTCAGCTGTTGTCGCCCTGGCCCTTGTGTGCATTTCCCCTTAGCTCAGCTAGAGAAGAATCCAAAGATCCAACTTGGAGGAAACAGGCAACTAAGTCAGTATTCCCCCCAGTATTTTATTATGGAAAACTTCAAACCTACAGAACATTTAAAGACTTGTACAAGGGCCAGCAGACTACAACCCGTGAACCAGATTCAGCCCATGGCCTCCAAAAGGAAATGCAGTTTGGCTGGAACACAGCTCTTCCTGTTGCTTTGCATATTGTCTGGCTCTGTGGCTGCCTTTGTGCCAGGGCACAGTTGAATAGTTAGGATAGAGATGGTGTGGCCCCACATGCTGAAAATATGTAGTTTTGGCAATTTACAGAAAAGGTTTATATTTACCACCTCTATTCATTAACTTTTAATGTTCATCATATTTCATTTATTATGTTTCCATTGGTCTGTCTCTATATGTGTTTTATTTTTTGGCTAAGTATGATTTGGACCTCATAATACTTAATCTCTTGATTCATTGCTGCCGGAGAGGGGAGTGTTTGGACCATGTTAAACCCAAAAACCCAGTGACATTGTAGGAGAAATGTGAGTGCATTTTTCTGAGAGGAGAGGCCACCATAGCATTTCCTTAGATCACATTATTGTCTGTGATCTCAGATTTTTAAACCCATGGACCAAGGAACTAATGTAGGATACCAGTCACTCACAGACCTCTTTAGGAAGAGAACTGGCTGAGGGAGCCCCATCCCTCCTTGTGCCTTTCCTTCCGGGAAGAAGGTGTCCGCTCTGCCCAGCAATGTGGCTTACTCACAGGGGTGTTTCCTTCCACTCCCACATGCATAACTTCACTTCATTTTGCTGCAGCCCAATGAGCCTGGATGAGAGGCCGCACCATTGAGCTGGAGAAACCAGTAAGGATTTCCATTGCCAGTGGACTGTGACATCAAAGCATCTGGGTCCCAACTCTCTCAGTGCTCACTTTGGCATGTGTCTGCCTCTCTGAGCCTGTCTCCACATGAAGGGGGGTGTTGGATGCTAACCTCCCTAGGAGTGAGAGGATCGAGAGAGGTCCTAACACCTAAGTGCTTCATGTGAGACTTATCCTGTGTTAGCCAAATGCGTTAGAGTCCTGGGTGCCAAAACAGATCACCACTCATTTGGTGGCTTAATGTAACAAAAATTATTCTCACAGTTCTGGAGTCCGTGAAGAAAATTGGTTTCATGCCTCTTTCTTAGCTTTTGGTGGCTGCTGGCAATTCTTGCTGCTCCTTAGCTTGTGTGGATGCATCTCCTTGATCTCTCCCTCCATCTTCACTTGGCCTTCCCCTCCATGTGTCTCCATGTCTTCTTTTCTGTCTCATAAAAATACGATCATTGGCTGTGTAGAGAAAACTTGCACTCCTGTGTGTCTCCTTGACTCTCAAATCACTACCACACTCAACACTTCTGACACCACATGTAAGGTTTTTCCCATGCCAAGCAATTCTCTGCAATACCAGCTGGATGTCTTATAATTCGTTTCAGTTCTAGCACTAACCAGAGTCAGTACTGACCCCACAGATTAAGGGCTGTATCTCCCAAGACTGCCTCCCACTTCAGATGCCTGTGGCAGTAGGTTCCTCATGTTACCCACAACTTCTGTCAGATTTGGCTAAAAATTGGAGGTTTACTTGTCCTTAGATTTGGATATTTGCCAAAACAGCTGACAGAACTCAGGGAAAAACTTAACATCTCTCAGCTTATTATCTAATTAAAAAAATTATAAAGGATTTGAATGAACACCCACATGAGGAGCTATAGGGTGAGGTCTGTAAGGGTCCTGAGTACAGGAGCTTCAGTTCCTCTGCAGTTGGGATGTGCTACTCTCTGGTATGTGGTTGTTTTCACCAATCTGGAAGCTCCTCAAACCCTGTACTTTGAAGATTTTTATGAAAGTGTCATCATAGAGGCAGGATTGATTATTAACTCCATTTCCAGCCACTTGGAAATGGCTTGGTCTTTTTGGTGACCAGTCCCCACCAAGGAGCCCACCAATATTTGCTTCATTAGAAAGAAAGACATTGCTATCACTCGGGAAATTGTAAGGGATTAAGGAGCTCTGTGTTAGGAATCAGGGTTATAAACTAAGTATTAGAATAGAAGATACTCCTAGTGTTTTTATCACTTAGGAAATTGTGAGGATTTTAGAAGCTCTGTGCAGAGCAGATACCAGTAAACATTTTTTCTGTTTCACAAGGGCTCCCCCTAAACTTGGGATGATCTCATCATGAGATGCTGTTTTAATTACATCTCAAAGTCCCTATTTTCACATTTTTGAGTACTGGGAGGTAGGACTAGAGCATATCTTCCGGGGGTCGCTATTCAACCCATTAGGCTAGTGCTATCATTACTACAGCTAATAGTACTCCTGTTTATATACAACATTGTTATAATATTGTTTGTTCTGCAATTATCACTGCTAGCTGGTGTCCTGGGTTTCAGTCCCTGCCCCACACCATGTACCGTGTGACCCTTAGAAGGGACTTTGCTCCCTGAGCCTGTTTCCTCCTAAGTAGAATGGGGCTTATAACAATTCTGACGACTAGGTTGTCAAGAGCACCTATGTGTGTGAGTGCCCAGCCTCTGACCTGGCTCAGAATAAACTTGCTGGAACATGGCCGCCCCTACTGGAGTATGTCAGGTGGTGCTGAATGCAAGAGGGGGCCAAAGAGAGGAGGAGGATCAAGTGTGTGGGGGTGCAGTGTATATAGTTTTAGAGAGTGGTCTTGGAAAGCACCACTGACTTTCCGGCGGTGACGACCTCCCCACGAGAACATGCCCCTTGCGAAGGATCTCCTGCACCTGTCCCCGGAAGAGGAGAAGAGGAAGCACAAGAAGAAGCGCCTGGTGCAGAGCCCCAACTCCTACTTCATGGATGTGAAGTACCGGGGATGCTACAAAATCACCACCGTCTTCAGCCACGCATAGACGGTAGTTCGGTGTGTCGGCTGTTCTACTGTCCTCTGCCAGCCCACGGGAGGAAAAGCAAGGCTTACAGAAGGATGCTCCTTCAGGCGGAAGCAGCACTAAAAGCTCCCTGAATCAAGATGAGTGGGACACTATCCCAATAAACAGATTTTGGATTAAAAAAAAAAAAAAAAAAAAAAAAAGGAAAGCACCACTGAGTGGTTGTCTGCTCAGTAAGACTCAGTAAGTACTTTTGCTGAGGCTGCTGCTACCATTGTAATTTATTGACTCTTGTCACTTGGTAGGCGTGTGCCAAGTTACTCTTCCACATCCTTACCCACATGAGGCTTCCAGAAGCTGCCTGGATCCAGAGCTGTCACGTACCCCTAAGTCTGGACTTGCTAACATACTCCTCTGCTTTTCTTGTTCTCTCATTAGCTTCGTCTCAACAGCATCAAGAAACTGTCCACCATCGCCCTGGCCCTTGGGGTGGAAAGGACCCGCAGCGAGCTCCTGCCCTTTCTAACAGGTAAGGAGGTGGACTTCTGGGGCCCAAGTGGAGTGGGGACACCTGGAGGGTGGTTCCTGTTGGGGATTTAAGATTGTGAGTATCCACCCTGTGCCAAGCATGGTGGGGTGGGGGCAGGATTGATGAAAGGGTTCTGCAGGCAGATAGAGCCAGGTTTGAATCACAGCACTAACAGAAGCTGGTATCTTGTGAGTTACTTAACCTAACTGTTCCTTACAGTGTTTACATATAAAGTACAGATAAACATGCATGTGCTATGTAGCATTGATGTGAGCATTAAGTAACGGTAGTAGTTGCTGATGTTTGTCCTCTGCCTGCCTTGTGCCAGGAGGTGCTCTAAACCCTCTCCTGAGGATTGGGTTAGCTCATGGTCCTTACTGTGCTCAGTAAGTGCACATCAGCATTGTTCCCTGTGTTAATTTCACAACGTTTCCTTAAGGTGGGGAAGACACTGAGGATGAAGGTTGTAGGACACTGAGGATGAAGAGGTGAAGGAGTGCATTTGCCTACAGTGAGGAGGTGACTCTAGTCATGCTAGCTGCAGACTTTACAGCACTGGTTAATGACTCAGGGTCCTGGTGACCTTGGTTCAATTCCAGGCTCCACCACTTTCTAGCTTTGTGACCTTGGACGAGGTATTTCACAGCTGCCTGCCTCTGATTCTTCATGTGTGAGATAGGCTTAATAGAACAACCTGATACGAAGATTAAATAAGATGCTATGTAAAGTGCTCACACGGTGCTCAGCATATGGGAAGAGCTCCTAAGTGTTAGCATTTAGACTGCCTTACCCCATGCACTCCTGACTGAAGATGTGTGCAAAGCACTTGGCACAGTATCTAATGCACACCAGTCCACCAGTTAGTAGTAAATCCTCTGCTCCCACTATTCCTATTACTACTTTATAGTAGTTGAAATTGCAGCTGAAGTCTTAGTCACTAGTGAGACTCCTATCTGATCCTGTCATTGGGGTGTAATGGAGATGCTGGGGAGGAAGGGAGCGGAGATTATTGTTCCTTCTTTTGACATGTGGAGACATGAAGGCCTGCAAAGGTACAGGGACTTGCCCACAGTGACACGGCTAATGACTGAGGAGCACAGGCTTATCTGCTTGGGCATGCCACACGAGGAGTGGGGATACATGGGACGCTGAGCAGGTGACCCAAACCGGGTGGCTTCCATGGGTGAATTGGGCAAGACGTGGGAGCTCTCAAGTGCTGAGGTGGAATAGCTAGGGCACAGGAAGTGTAATAAAGTAGGTAAAGTAGTTAGTGGGACACAGCTGTGTAAGCTACTCCATTTCCCCTAGCCTCACAGGTCCCTTATCTGTCAAGAAGTAGAGGAGGACCTAGTTTATAGGGTTGCTGAGGATTAAGTGTTCCACACAGAGCTGGGTCTGTAGAAAATGCTCAGTGTGTGCTGCTGGTCCCTCTATAGTGAAGTAGTGGGGAAGGCAGCTGGGGAGGGAACTGGCAGGAGTAAACAACAAATGGAGGCAACATTGAACATGGTGATTGGATGGGGAAGAGGCACAGGGACAGGTGGGTGGTAGGGTGGTGGGTTTGCCAGTCCTGAGTGCCAGGCAGCAGTCTGGGATTAATCCTGTAGGTGAAGGCAGATAGCTGCTGGAGGGTGGGTGGCCAAGATGTAGAAAATAACCTCCTGTGCACACAGCAGGGTGAGATGGGCAAAAAAATAGCAGAGGCAGCCAGCTTGGGGTCAGTGGCTGAGAACACAGACTGTGGGGTTGGGCTGCCTGGTTTTGTCCCAGCTATGATGTGCTTCATTTCTTACGTGAAATGGGAATCCTCCATTGTTAAGATTTAGTGACTTTTCAAGACAGATTTCTTTGGGCTGCTGTCCTTAAGTGATGGCAGATTTTCTTTGCTTTGGCTTTACCCATTGCAAAATATTCAAAATAGCAATAGATACATTGCATCTTTCAGAAAAGATGCTACTGTTTCAGATAGAACAAGATGAAAGCCCTCTCTGAGCTCAGGCCTATGGAACATTCACAGTGTTATGAGGGGAAAATTACTGCCTGATGTCTCACTGTGTTAGAAACCAGTGTTGGTAATTTTTGGCCATAGTGAGATGTGGATGCGTTCCAAGGTGAGTCAAATCACTTATGTGTGCTGGTGGCTAAAAAGTCACTTGTCATTTAAAGACCTGTACCTAGGCAAACACTGGTGAAAAGTATCCCCAGAAGTCCTGGATTTGTCTTAAACACCTTGTGGTTTTGTTGGGAAGGTATATGAAGGCAGGTTCCCTGAGGCAGAGGAGAGTGGCTTGATACCTGCCTTTAGTTGTGGCCATGGCATTTCTTCAAGTTCAAGAAAGAGTATTTTTTCTATTTAAAAGATCTGGGTTCATTTAAGCTGATACATGGTACAGTTAAAAAAATACTTTGATGTAGGCCATTTGTTGCATATTTCATAAATATCTAATGCACACCACTATGTGCTGTGAGATGGAGAACAAATCAAAGTTTGTCTTCATGGAGCTCCTTTTCAGGGAAATAGGTAGTGTTGAGGCTAGAGAGAGAAAGTGGGAATAACGGTAAGAGAGATTCCTACTAGTGGTCAGGGCAAATCTTCCTGGGGGTGTGACCTGAATGGCACCTACTTTATAGGACTTTAGGAGAAGAATGTTCCAAGTACGGGGAGAGGCAGGAGCAGGATGGACAGAGTGTTAGAGGGAAGATGTGAATTGGAGATTAGTACAGTGGCCACATAATGTGGGATCATGATATATGGAGTCTAGATTTTAATTCATGTTTCTCAGAAACCATTGGAAGATTGGGGTAGGGAAATGTCATGATTTAAAGAATCACTCAGGATTCTGGGAGGAGGCTGAGTGGTTTGGGGGCCAGGGTAGAAGCAGAAAAACCAGTTAGGAAGCAGTTACAGTGACCCAGCAAGAGATGGTCGTCAGAGTGATACTGAAGTGGAAGGTCAACAGGTCAGCCTTAGAGCAGTGGGGAGGAGGTGGCCCTAAGCCTTTGAGTCTAGAACAGGGAGACTGGGAAGGCTGTTCTGTAGAGGTGGGGACCATGAAAATACAAAGTGCTGGCAGTTCCTTCCGATTTGGCTTTCCAGGAACATGGCTTCACCAAGGAGTCTGGACCGCATACTGAGTTGAATACCAGGTGAGGTTAACTATGTATAGAGAGGGCCAGGGAAACTGAGGCTAGGAAGGACCCAGGCCTGGTGGCCCTGGAGCCATGCTAGCCTGTGTTCTCTGAAGCACTGACTTGGGCCAGGCCCCATGCTGAGCTCCTCATAGAAAACATCACTTCACTTTGGTTTCACACAGCTCTGTTGGGATGTAGGGTGAGAAAACAGACTCACAGGTGAAGTGAATGGCCATACACTCAGCCAAGAGAGAGCAGAGAACCACCCCAAGATGAGGAAGATGATGACAGCCCCAAGAGCTTAGAGGGTGGTGGTGAGGAAGCGACTCAGAGCTTGAACGTGTGAATAGAAGTAGCATTGACCAGAGCATGGTCACTTGGCATTCCAGCTGCAGGGGGGCCTGGGATGCCTGGCTGGGTTGCTGTATGCTTGGCTTAATCTCAGAAAGTTGAAATGCCAGCATAGAGGCCAGGGATGCTAGCGTCTTCTGCCATAGCAGTCAGCAGTTCCTACTGGAAGCATCTTCTGCCATATGGGTCAGCAGTTGAAAAAGGCCTTTGGGTTGAGCATTAGGACTCAGCAGCTCTGTCTTTACATAGTCATCCGTTCTTTTAGCACACCTGGACTGAACTACTGTGCTCATCTCTAGCAGAAACTGGGGTACAGAGAAGAGCCAGTCCTGGACTCCAAATATAAAGACTCTCATAAAGGTGACTTGGGGTTGAGGGGAGTGTAGAGAAAGGATGTGCTCTGGTCTGGTCAGGAAATCTGAACTGAGTCTAGAAGGATGGAGAATTTCTCAGGCTAAAGAGAAAAATTAATTCTTGGCATAGAGGGCAGTGCTGAAGAAAGAAGCTGAACCAAAGCGAAAAGCCCCCATTGACCAGGCTCTGTGCCTATATGCATGGTTTTGTGTGCTCCTCTGTAATTCTCCCTCAGAGAAGTGCGTGCAGGTGCAGAAGTGGGTTTGCAGACTGGTTTCACTCCCCCAGTGTCCCTCACCTAGTGAAGGGCAGAAGGCGGCCTTTGGTGCTCTGTCCTGACCCAAGTCTGCATCTCCGATCTGTGTACCAGCTCAAGTAGAGGGTGGAGAGACTGAGTGCTTACAGAATGGAGCCTGCTTGCTCCCAGCTTGGGTTACCCAGAATCTTGGGTCAGCTTTGGGGTGGGGCTATAACAGAGTCTGTCTTGGTTCCCCAGATACCATCTACGATGAGGATGAGGTCCTCTTGGCCCTGGCGGAACAGCTGGGAACCTTCACCACGCTGGTGGGAGGCCCCGAGTACGTCCACTGCCTGCTGGTGAGTCTGGGAGGCAGGGAGGTCCCCTTGCCCACCCGTTTGGGGGTCACCTTCAAGGAACAGGCAAGCCTTGGACATTCTCTTTAATCCAGCAGATTAGTAGTGGCATTCATATAGCAATACCAAAGATGTACTTGTTTACCTTCCTGTTAGCTGGGTATGCCTGACCAGTGCCAGGCCCTACCTGGCACTGTACATATAGGGCTCTGGGTGTGGAAGCCATCTGAGTACTACCACTTCTTTGCTGTGTGACTTGTAAGAGTTACTTAACCTCTCTGTTAAACTTTACTCATCCGTAAAATGGGAGTCATTAAAACATCTTTATAATTAATTTAAGCCCCCCCAAAAAATTAATTTAAGCCGTTGGCACATGGCAAGTACCATCAGGTGTTAGCTGCCAGTGTCATTAAGCTGTATGTTTTGAAGTCATGTCCACCCTTTGGGGTAGAGACATTTCTATTTTGTAGATGAGCCACTGGGCATCTGAGAGGTTAAGTGTCTTGGTCAAGGCCTCACAGTCAGTAGCAGAGTTGGGATTCTAGGTGCCTGCCTATGCACCCCTGTGCTTGGTGATGGCTAGGGACACAAAGATGGGTCAGATATTAATAGTAACTGCTATTTGTGAGAAGAGGAAGGAGAATTCCATTGTCACCAGGGAAAGAGTCCAGTCCTGTGATCTGGGAAGGAGAAGCCTCAGGGCTTTCCCAGTCCCCTGGTTTTCATTGTTCCTCAGAGCCCGCGGCCACTGCTACAACCTGCTTCCCTCCCCTCACCCCTGCCCCAATAATTCTGTATGTCATGGTTTCTAAAGATACAGCTTTATATTTGACATCTGCGCTTAATGATGCCTTAACACTTTTCATTAGCAGCCTTCTTCCTCCTTGCATTGTGTGAAATAATGGCACTTCTTAAAATTGGAGGAATTTGGGGTTTGAGCAGATATGGTAACTTTTCTTCCAAGCAGTATTAGGTCTGAAGAAATTGGATAATTGTCATTAAATTCTAGTCTGTCAGCTTTCATCTGTGTGTGCGTGTATAATTGATGTGTATGTATACGTAGACAATTGTATGCAAATGTGATCATTTCCTACATTTTACACAGATTAGGGCTGTTTAACACAAGGAACATGATGAGGTCTGGGGACCAGCCTGAAAAGGGTCCTGTGTGTCCCATGAAACTTTCTGCAAGCCCTAACATTTATCAGTTTTTCTGAGAGAATTTGTGGCTTTCAGCAGCACCTCAAAGGACTTGGGAACAGAAAACGCTGATCCTGTAGCTTTAACAAGGGTCCCTTGGGCCCTCAGGTGGTATAAGACTCAGGCTTGCTGGGGAGCAGGACTGGAACCCTGGAGTCCTTCCCTTACAAGGTCAGGGTCATCCCACACTTACTTTGAGGGAGAGTCACAAGGCCTCTGGGGCTGGTGTTCATGATGTTCACAACAGCTGGCAGACACATCCTGAGGGCCCTGGTCCAGGGAGCACTGGAAACCCAGAGGCCAGGTCCCAGGTCCGAATGCTAGTGCTCCTTGGTACCTGTAGGTACCTTCCACACAGTCACCTGTCATGTCCCTCAGTGACCCTGTGATATACATACTCGTACCAGCCCCAGTTCACAGATGAGGAAACAGGCTCAAGGTCTGGTTTACGAGAATTGACTGAGCTGAGAAGAGACCGTCAGGATTTGAACCCAGTCCCCTGCCTCTTAACCACTGCTGCTCCTTTCTACTACCCTCCCATGGGGCTCTCAGTTGCTCTACAGGCTGATTAGAGCTGGATAAGAGAGAAGCTGGGGGACCTTAGAACCTGGAGGAAGCCCTTCACCTGTTTCAGATGGGATGGGGGAGCTGTCAGTGAAGGCTTCCTGGAGGAGGTGGCAGTGGATCTGGATTTTGACAAAGAGAAATGGAAAATGGCTACTGTGCAGTTTGTTCATTCCACAAACATGAGTACCAGCTATGGGCCTTGGGAACCCAGAGGTGTGTCAGAGCCAATCCCAGCCCTTGTTCTCAGTAGAGGTGAAATGGAGTTAATTTCATAGGGATCCATGTAGCTACAGCACAAGGATTGATTCTGTATCCACAACTTTTAACCCTTTTGGAATTGTGGATCCCTTTGAATATCTGATGAAAACTCTAGAGCCTCTCCTAAAAGTACAGTGATTTTCCCCCCTCCCCTGTATCTTCTCTGGGTTTGAGAACTCTACCCTCTCTCCTTCATAGAGAGGCCCCCCAGTATAGCTTTTCATTGTGGGAAAGCAGTACTTGAAGTTTCCTAGACCTGCATCTTTCTGGGCCCCACACTGATTTTTTTTATTTGTGCTGAGCCTGGTCTTCTGGGTGATCCTGTTGTGGTCCAGACCTCGCTGTGAGAACCATAGTCTATAGCAACCCACTAGGGCAGACACCATCATGTGACCTAAACACTGCTTGGCTTTGGTCCCCAGGCCTCTATTATGACCAGTTACTCTCTCTGAATGGAACAGGTTAAGCTCCACCCAGAATCACTCATCACATACTGATTGAGTACCCACATCCCATATGCCAGCCTGGGAAGCAGAAAACCCCAGAATGAGGAGGAACAGTTCCTATGGTAGCCTAGTGACACCACCTTCGGCCATACTCCATGAGCCAGTCCAGAATCAGGAACCCTATGATAGCATGGTATTATGACAGAGGCCACACACTTGGTGGCCTAGTGTTAACATTTTCCTTTTGAATCATTGTCAATCTTTTGTAAATGAGATTTTTTTTTTTTTGGTTTATTTTTATTGTGGTTAAATATACAAATTTAGCCAGTTTTAAGTGTAGTTTTGTGGCATTAGGTATATTCACATTGTGGTGCAACCATCACCGCCACCTAACCTCTTCCTAAACTGAAATTGTCCCCATCAACCAGTAATTTCCCATATTTTCTTCTCCCTTGCCCCTGGGGCCTGCCATTCTACTTTATGTGTCTATGAATATGGTAACTTTAGGATCTACATATAAATAAATCCTACAACGAGTGACCATTTCTGACTGCCTTATTTCAAGCAGCATAATGGCTTCAGTGTTCATGGTGTAGCACATGTTAAATGAGATTTTTGGCATATACACAACTGGCCCTTTTGGCTGCTTTTGGAAAACAATTTGCTTTTACCAGCTGTGTTTTCCTGTGGTGGCAGCTGAGGGAGCTGGGAAGCAGCTGTCCTCCTGAGGCTAGTTGCCACAGTTTCTGCCTCTTTCCATTGTCCCCACCCACCACCTTTGCTCCTTGCTCCATTTTGTTGCCTGCCTGGGCCCTGGAGCCATTTCCAGGTATGATTTCCGGCCTTCTGCACATGTCAGGCCATACTGGACTTCAGACTGCAGACTTTCACACTTTCATTTGAACAGACTGGAATCACTTAAGACTCTCTTTTTACAGTCTAATGGTTGAGTTCCCGCCCTGCCTGAGGAGCTCTGCTGGGCTCTGGGGACGTAGTGATAAGCCAGTCCAATGTCCCTATAGGAGCACAACTCCTCAAGGCCTTGCAGTCCGAGCCCCAGGTTCCTAAGTCATGTGAGCTCCTGGGGGCAGTCACCTCTCAGAAGCCACAGCCATGCTTTCAACCCTTTGCAAGCTCAGGAGCTAGGTGGCCTGGTTTGGATCCTGGCTTGGAGCTAGCGCTAGCGTGGGCAAGTTACTGAACTTATCTGCCTCAGCTTCCACTTCTGTAAAATGAAGACTGTCATGGGACCTGCTTCACAGAGCCAGCGTTGTCCCCTCCCCCATCCCAAGTTGTGTGACACAGTGACCCTGCTTAGAACATCTCGCAAAGAGATGTTCCAGTCAGTATCCACAATTTGTGCACTGTGAGCAACTAATGACAGCTGTGGCCTTCTGCTCAGAAAGCGATGTGTATAATTGTGAGGTTCATGGCCCCCAGTGAAGCTCCTTCAAGGACCTCTTTGTGATGTTCTTTGTTAGGGCTCTTCAGGAAGGCCTGCTGGGTGAAGGCTGGGATGGAGAGGTCACAGAAGGTTTCTCAGAAGAGATGAGCTATAAAGGGCATGGGGTGGGGGTCAAGGCTGGGGTAGTGGGGAGGAGACCTGCTGTGACCTTGTACTATGTGCTGCAGCCACCCCTGGAGTCGCTGGCCACGGTGGAGGAGACGGTGGTGCGGGACAAGGCAGTGGAGTCCTTGCGGGCCATCTCGCATGAGCACTCACCCTCTGACCTCGAGGCCCACTTCGTGCCACTGGTGAAGCGGCTGGCGGGTGGCGACTGGTTCACCTCCCGCACCTCGGCTTGTGGCCTCTTCTCTGTTTGCTACCCCCGCGTGTCCAGTGCCGTCAAGGCAGAACTTCGACAGTGAGTCTCAGCCTCCCCTCAGCTTGGACCCCTTCTCTCAGGCTCTGCCCCCACTCCCACACCCGTGCCTTAGAGAGCCTGTGTGCCCAGGGCTGATCCAGACACAGCCTCTTGTCCATTTAGGAAATGAAGAAATGATAGCTCCTTTCTCCCTTTGGGCATTGTGAGGATTTACAAGAATTACCACATATAAAGTGCTTAGAACAGACTCTGGCCCATAAAAGCACCCCACCCTGTGACGTTACCATCTTAGACCTGCCGCTGGTCCAGAACCTGCACAGATACACTGGTGAAGTTTGGCTGCTTGCTCCACCCTCTTGCCCTTAGGCTTGATACCCCAGAGAATTCCTTGTATGTAAGGCTCACCTCCAGGAACAGTGAATGAAAATTAAAAAACTTAATGGTTTAAAACTTCCCATTAGTACGTGTTCCCCCACTCTGCACTGTTTTTACTCACCAACTCCACAGACTGTTGAGCTGAAAGCCAAGGCCCTGAGCTCTTACACAGGACAGAATATTGGCTTAAAGCTGCCCACATGTGCTTAGAGATCTGCATGCGTATGTGCATGCATGCATTCCCCCACACTCCTGAAAAGTAAAATTAAAACCTTTGAGGGACTCCTGACCAACATCTTAGCTCAACAACTTTATAGGGTCAGCACCTGCCATTCACTGGGCCTAACAATGTATAGATCTGCTTTTATACACGTTATCTCATTTAAATCTCATCATGACCTTGTGCGGTGGGAACAATCACCATTAGCTTTTTATAGGCCTGGGAAGACTTAAGAGAGCTTGTTGCTTGACCATGGTCACTCAGGCAAAGCCAGACTTGCATGATTAGTCTGTGCTTTCTCCTCACTGCCTCTCCATGCTGCTGTGGGATCCTAGGCATTCCTTCTCCTGAGTCCCACTTCCAACTCCTAGGTACTTCCGGAACCTGTGCTCAGATGACACCCCCATGGTGCGGCGGGCCGCAGCCTCCAAACTGGGGGAATTTGCCAAGGTGCTGGAACTGGACAATGTCAAGAGTGAGATCATCCCCATGTTTTCCAACCTGGCCTCTGACGAGCAGGTGGGTTCTGCTCCCCAGCCGCCTACTCCATCCCCTTCCCCTGGTAGACCCTGTATCTAAGAGGGAGTCCCAGAGCTAATGGGCCTCTGGTGTCCTAACCCTGCTCTGATCCTCTCCCTAGGACTCAGTGCGACTGTTGGCAGTGGAGGCATGTGTGAACATCGCCCAGCTACTGCCCCAGGAAGATCTGGAAGCCCTGGTGATGCCCACCCTTCGCCAGGCTGCTGAGGACAAGTCATGGCGTGTCCGATACATGGTGGCCGACAAGTTCACAGAAGTGAGGATTGTTAACAACTCACAAATCGGGAAACTGAGGCCCTCAGAGGGGTAGGGATGGTGCCACACATAGGAGCTGGGGTCTTAGTTAAACAGATTATCAGATGTTTGAGCAATAAGATCTCTGATCATCTGGCTGGGTCTCACTTCATAATGCCCATGCTTGTTGAGTAATAGTGGCAACCTAAAATGCTGTGTAGGGAAGGATTCTGAGGCCAGGTTGTTCTGTGGAGAGCTCTGGGAGCAGAGAATGGTAGTATGTGTGTGCTTTCATCATAATCGAACAGCTCCTTTTACAAAAGAAAAGACCTGGCCTGTGTTAATTTTGGGGGCTGCCATAACAAAGTACCACAGACTGGATGGTACTTTGTTCCCTTGCTGTTCTGGAGGCTAGAAGTTTGAAATTAAAACGTCAGCTGGGATGGTTTTTCCAGGCAAGATCTCCCTTTTAAATTAATTAATTAATTTATTTATTTATTGAGAGCGCAGGGTCAGGGGAGCAGAGGGAGAGGACAAGCAGACTCCACACTGAGCACAGAGCCCACCAAGGGGCTCAATCCCAGGACCCTGAGATCATGACCTGGGCCAAAACCAGTACTCCAGCACTTAACCGACTGAGCTACCCAGGTGCCCCTCCAAGACTTATTTCCTTGGCTTGTAGATGTTCTTTTCCTGCATCTTCACATGGTCTCCCCTCTGTGCCACACCTGTGTCCTAACCTTCCCCCTCTTATAAGAATTCCAATTATTTTGGGTTAGGGCCACCTAAATTACTTCTTTCAAAATCCAGTCTTCAAATACAGTCACTTTCTAAGGTACTGAGGGGTTAGGACTGTAATATACCAATTTTGGAGGCTCAGTAGTTCAGCCTGTTGCACAGCTCAAAACTTTGGTCAGAGTGACATCACCAGGCAGACAGGACAGGGACAAGGTCCCAAGACAGTGCTCTTTCCACAGAGACCCAAGTTTGCGTATCCTGTCATCATGTTTATTGATCACCAGCCCTTTTATGAGTGCTGGGGATTCAGTGGATTCAGCACATTCCTAGCCTCCACAGAGCAGGTAGCCTGAAGGGGAAGGTCCACAGAGCTAGATGGAAACTGTCAGTGCCAATCTGACAAACCTGCATGGGGCATTGAGAAGAGGAGATGGTGCTACAGCTAGTTTTAGAAGACAGATGGGTGAGAGCTGGGGTAGGACTGTGTTCCAGCAAAAGGACGGCATGTGTGTGGGGTCCTGGGAGTCCAAAGCCAGTGTGAGAGAGAGCACACACCAGGGCTTCCTCTTAAGGTCCCCGTGTGAGAGAAAGCTGGAGAGAAGCTCGGGGTTTGAGCCATGGGAGCCACTCCACCCTGTGGCTCCATGTTCCCATAAGTGTGCTTATTTCCATCATGTTCGCTGGAAGGACTCAGAGCCTCAGGATGACATTTCCTGGGACCATTGATGTTCCTGTGAAACTGTTCCCAGGAGGCTCAGTACCATGGTTAAAGACAATTCTTCCATCCTTGGCTTCTGGACAGCATGAACGGGATTACATTGGGTTTCATTTTATTTTATTTTTTAAAAGATTTTATTTATATATTTATGAGTGACAGAGAGAGAGAGAGAGGCAGAGACACAGGCAGAGGAAGAAGCAGGCTCCATACAGGGAGCCCGACATGGGACTCGATCCCGGGTCCCCAGGATCACACCCTGGGCTGAAGGCAGCACTAAACCGCTGAGCCACCCGGGCTGCCCTACATTGGGTTTTAGATAAAAGCTCAACAAAGGCAAGGATTTTAGATTTAAGCAATGTCTGGTGCCCAGGAGACACTTAGTAAATGTCTGTTGAGTGTCTAACGGGCAACATTTGCCCCAGGTAGCGTTGGGCCCATCAGGGTTTCTGTTCCTTGTCGTCTTAGTCATGAGCTGTCCTGCTTCCTACTAAGTCTTCAGGAGCCAACTTTGAAGCAGAACACAGGTGCCTTCCCTGGCATGCCTTCCCCCATCAAACTTGATGCGTTTAATTATATGACATGAGTAATATGTGGTTTGGTAACCAATTTGAAAAATATAGAAGAATATAAATTAAAATGAATGTTTAATATTAAAATTAATAAATTACAAAAAAAAAAAGGAAGAGCCATTATATCACTAGAACGTTTTTGGATCAGATAATAGAAAACGCTATTCCAAAGAGCTTGAGCAGTAAGGAGACCTATTGTTATTTTTAATGCAGACAGCACCACTATGCAGTAGGTACTGTCATGGCCCTCATTTTGCTTTTGAAGAAACGGGCTCAGAGCGGCTTGGAGTCTCACTCAAGCTCACCCCATGGTGCTAGGAGTATATTTCAGCAGTGATTCCAAGGGCTGTGTTCTTCTTACCCCCAGTTCTGGTGCCTTTAACTTTGATTCTGGTCTCATTCACCCAGAGTACCTGCCCAGCCCTCTCACTCTCCCTGCTTTCTGTCTGCAGCTCCAGAAAGCTGTGGGGCCTGAGATCACCAAGACAGACCTGGTGCCCGCCTTCCAGAACCTAATGAAAGACTGTGAGGCTGAGGTGAGGGCCGCAGCCTCCCACAAGGTCAAAGGTTGGTGCTGGCAACCAGAACACAGCAAATGGGGGGTGTCCAAGGGGTTTGAGGCAGAACCAGGACATCAGGTCTCACCTGCCTCTGCCTCCCTTCCCCCTCCCACAGAATTCTGTGAAAATCTCTCTGCTGACTGTCGGGAGAATGTGATCATGACCCAGATCTTACCCTGCATCAAGGTAATGGGGAGATTGGTAGGAGGAATAGGGGAGATTTTAGCCTGCTGAAGAGAAGGGGTGGACATTGGGCTTTGTGGACATTCAGAGGCAGACAATCCCCAGCCTTCTAGGACTGGGCAGTCTTGGGTTGGAAACAGTTGGGGTCCCTGAGTGCAGGCAGAATCTGAAGTTTGGGGCTGAGCTTGGAGGTGAGAATGGTTCCCCTCAAAAGTTCCAAGAGCTTTGGGATGAGGGTGGGAGGCTTTCAGGAGCAGGGCTCATGGAGCTCAAAGTAGGTGAGACAGGTAAGAAACTGCCTTATACCATTGTACCCTAAATCATCCCTGCTCTGTGAAGGAGAAGGGCTCAGGCCTCTTAGGAGGTGGAAATCTGCTTGGTCACCTGCTGCTGCAGGGGTCGTTCTGACCCTGTGGCACCCACTTCCTTCTCCCTCCCAGGAGCTGGTGTCAGATGCCAACCAACACGTGAAGTCAGCCCTGGCCTCAGTCATCATGGGCCTCTCCCCCATCCTGGGCAAAGACAACACCATTGAGCACCTGCTGCCCCTCTTTCTGGCTCAGCTGAAGGATGAGGTAAGGGTGCTGGGAAGGCTCTGAGATCTGGGTTGGCAGAGGTGACAGGTAGGTCAACTACTTTGCCAGATTGGCCAGAAATCTCCTAGAATCTTAACTGACACCCAAGTCTAGAATGAGTTGAATACTGGTGGGCACGCTGGGCTGTGCGTTCACTCATTCACTTTATTAGGCAATGGTTTTGTGTGCCTTTTCTCTGTGCTAGTTCTTCTGGGTATCAAGCATATCAGAAAAGACTAAGACAGTTTTGCTCCTCAGAGACCTTCAGATTAATGGTGAGAGAGGCAGCTGGGCAATCCCATGATTCTATGATTACATAAGTGCTGTGATATGTTCAGGTCTTGGGATTTAGGTGAAGATGCTGTAATGAAGATCCTCATAATACAGTAGCTTACATAAGATAATTTTTTCACAAGAGTTCACAGCTAGGTGGGCCTACACTGGGAGTTAGCCCTGCTGACCTCTGCACTCTTTGGGTATGAGGCAGCTGCTCTGATTTTCACCACCCCCAGCCAGCATACAGGCAGAAGAGATTAGACAGCAGGAAGTATAGTCCTCAATAAGGGCAAGGCTCAGAAGAGAGCACCCATCATCCATCTCTTTGCATCCTACATTCCCCATTGGCCAGAGCCAGTCCTGTGACCACACCTTGCAGTTCAGTTGGCCCAAAGTACAGGGAATCTGAGCATGTGCCAGGTGATGGCTAGACAGGTTGTGGGGTGATAGCCAGGGAGGGAGTTTGGACTTGAACTGTGGGCAGCCAGAGGGACTGGAACAGATCTGGGTGTTAGAAAGGAACCCTGGGGTTACTGTCAAAAAGAAAGATTGCAGTGGGGAAGCCAGAAGAGGTGCAGGGAGACCAAACTTGTGGGGGAGGTGTGGTTGCAGAGATGTGGTCAGGACCATGTGGGGCGGGGGGTGGTTTGCATGCTCCATGGTTTTTGTCCTGGTGGTGATCAGGCAGATAGATGGTGAGACTGTTGACTGGTGTGTGACTTCCATGCTGCCAAAGGCCTCAGTCTCTTTCCACCAGCACCTCCAGCCCACGCAGTGCTTGGAAATCATGTCAGCTTTGAATCCTCTGCCCTGCCCCAAAATAGCACATTTTAAAATTCTGCCTATGACGGGATAATCTCTCAGCCCCAGAATTACAAAGCAGGGTTTATTATGTGGAAGACAACGCGCCTTTTAAAAAGAACCTTAGTAATCTTACTTTTGATCATTTATTTGTATCACTTGTTAAAGTTTAAGCCATAATTAATTTTTATGACTTAAATTTTAAGACCCAAGTAAAGTGCTTCACACACGTTTACTTTTATAGGCATGTTTTCTGTGGCTATAACTTGTTATAAATATAATTTGTATATACTTCTGCTTAAATGGGAAGAGCTTGGCTGGTGAGAGTCCCTCGAATTGGCTCCTGTGTCCTTTTAACATCTCACCAGGGTTTTGGGGAGCATTTTGCTTTCTGGCATCAAGGAAAGATCCACATTCAGCCTGAGTGTGAAGGTGAGCCCACATGGGCAAAAACAGAGCCAAAGCCAGTTTCTGGTCCTGCTGCACCTTTAGCAAGTGCTACACGGTGATCTTCTCCTGCAGCACCAGGGCAGTTTCCCTTGCAAAGAAGGAAAGAGAAAAACCCATCATGGTTTTCTTGGCTTATATTTAAAATTTCAGTTTTAGATAAACTTTATTTTATGTTTGATAAGGTTTATAAACTTACCCAAATAAAAAGGGCCTTTTTCTGGGTATGCCTAAACAGGAGTTTTTTTGTTTTGTTTTTTTAAATGGGGTAAATCATTGTATTTGCGCCCTCTCTTCTCTTATGTTAAGGACACTGTTCCTTACATACCAAGGGCTCAGAGGTGATCTAGGAGCGAGGCAAAGGCCAGCCCTGTCTTTGGGAGGGTAGGTTTTGGACAGTCTAGGCCTGCTGAGTTAACCTTTCACTGTACACACTCACTTGGTTTATTGGTTCATTTTTGAGCCTTGTATGTTGTTGTTGTTTTTTTATGACCAGAATAGTTTCAACAAAGAAATGTGGTTTTTTTCCTTTTCTGAGAGTAAGTTGTGGTTTGTGGGAAAGCCCTCATCTGAGAAAGGCTTTTCCTGTCTCTGGTCTCTGGCTGACACTCAGTCTCAGAATTATACCTGACCTTTTCAGATGCCCCAGCAGGGATTGGTCTTCAGCTCTGGTTCAGAGTTCCTCCACTGGGCCTTCTTAGTTGGGCTCTCTGATGCTTGGGAATGGGGGGAAGTAAGTCTCTTGACGCAGGAGGCGTGATTTGGCTCCTGTGCTGTGGCAAGCCCAAGTAGGTTTTGTTGGGTCCTCATTTCTTTTTGCCTCCAGAGGTGAGACTTATGTGGGTCATAAGTCTTTATGTACTACATGTACATAAATACATGTAGTATTTTCCATCTTTAGAATTGTAACATTCAGAAAAAGGAAAGAGGCCCATTCACTGTCAGGACATTGCTCTCACAGCCCTGGATAGGTGCTGTAACTCCCTTAATTCATCATCATATTTGAAAATAGGCCAGACTCAGCACATGGGTCTCCACACAGTACAGAAAGGCCATCATGATGGTTTTATATGCATTTCAAATGTTTTTTTATTCAGTGAAACCTCAATCTAGTTAATTTTCAACATATTCAAAGAAGAAATTTCCCTCTTTATTGGGTGTTACAGACGCCTTCATACCAAGTGAGGAAAGTATGAAAGACTCTCTCCTTGCCCTTCTCAGCCCTGTCTCTGACCACATCTTGGTCCACCCAGTTGACTTGGATCATCTTCATTATATTCTGCTGGAGTAGATTCTGACACATGCACATCCAGACTAACTCGCTTTCCTAGACTGGGGTTAGAGTGGCATGGCAGATGGAGCTGTTCTCACTCCAGAAATTTTTCTAAGGAAAACAAAGAATAGGTATACAATCTCTAACCATTATGACAGTTCAGGCTTTTATAAATGTGAGGTACAATGTTAATTTAAGAAAAGCAACTGAGGGGCGCCTGGGAGCTCCACTGGTTAAGTGTCTCACTCTTGATTTTGGCTTACATCATGATCTCAGGGTCATGAAATCAAGCTCTGAGCCTCGCATTGGGCTCTGTGCAGGATGTGGAGCCTGCTTAAGATTCTCTCCTTTCTGCCCCTCCACTCCCCCCAACACTCTCTTTCTTTAAAAAAAAAAAAAAAAAAAAGAAAGAAAAGTTAATGTTTAGTTATTTACATGAGTTTATGTAATTTATGTAATCAGCATTTTGCAAACATCTGAAACCACTCTATAAGATTTAAACAACTGTCACAGAAAAAGGAAACCAACACAGTGGTCAGTACTGGGATGTTTCCTCCCTCTTTCAGTATCCTTGGCTCTAGAAAGAAATGAACTAATACCATCTTGGGAGGGGAAATGGGGTTGGTTCTTAGAATTCTTTTTTAGCCATTGGACTAGCCAGCAGGAAGTTGTCTGCCTTCTGTTCCTAAATGAGAGCCTTACTGTGTTTAGTAAAGGAAAGAGGCACTTGTTGGCAGGACTCTGGGGAGTTTACTTGAGAGGTGCCAGCCTAACCCGTCTTGTCTTCTCAGCAGTTGCCTTACTTTTCACTGCTTTTGCTGCATCTGTGTCCCCACCACCATGCTCAGGTTCAGTGGTTTGCTATAAAACCCTTTCAGAAAAGCTGTTACACTTGTGGTTGCTGTTAGTCACAGGCAAAGGACAAATGAAAGTCAGCAAGGGAACAGGTGCCCTGGGGAGCCTCAGCATGAGGATCCCAGTGTCTTCTCACATGGAGTCCTGTGGACTCTTCTTGAATCCCCCACGGGTGACATGTGACAGCACCTATAGAGTATTGCCAACCACAGAAGGTGGTTGAAGGTCACTGTGCCTTGATTTCCAGGGATTTTATTGGGGATTGGTCACATAGCCATGGAATGGAGCTGCCTGTATGATTGACCTCAGTTACTCTGTCTCCAAGGCCCTCCAGAGGTCAAGTTAATTGCTTGATCCTTGCTGTGAGTCATGTTGTTAGCGTAGTCTGTCTGGCATAGCCCAAGTCTCCCAGGTAACCACAAAGACCTCTCATCAGGCAGGATATTCCAAGGGCTTAGAGATCTCACAGAAGCTGGTCAAGGACCCAACCCTTGTTAGGAATGTGCCTCATTTGAGCAACCTGGACCTGCTGAGTTAACCCTTTATTGTACTGCACACTTGTTCACTTGAGTCACTGAATTGTGTCTTACTTGGTTCAATTTAGGATTCCTTGTGATGTCTGCCATCTAGGAATGTGTAATTTGACACAAGGATCTAGTAGGGCTTCTGTTTGATTAATAAGAACTAACTGTGTTTATGTATTTTTTCTTACACGTTGTTCACATACTTTATGGAAGTAGGTTGGGTACGTACATCTGTGTATGTGTGAGTACATGTATAGTAACATATGTGTATACATACATAGTAAGTCAGTGCTCGTAATACTGGTAGTCAGCAGGCAGCTCAAAAGTATTTTTGTCCCATTGTGCATTCTTTCAGCAGAAACGTATTGAGCACCTGCTATGGGCCAGAGACTATGCCAGTTACTGGAGACATAAAGGATGAATGAGATGTGCTCCTTAACAGAGTTCAAAGACTAGCAGGGAGAACAAAAATCAGAGAACGGATACTAATGAGCTCCCACACATCAAGCATCTTGTGGATCAGATGCCAGCAGGCACTTTGATGGCCTCAACCACCCTCAAGGCTAGATGTATGCTTCCCTGTCACAGATTAATATCCAGGGAGTTATTGCCCCTTGCTGATGGGATCCCAACTGACTTGCAGCAGAGTGGGAATGTTATCACATCTCTTTTTTCCAGAGCAACATATTTTTGTAGTAATTCCTGCAGGTTCTTCAGAACAACTACCCATGTCTTGTGGTCTGTGGTGAGATTCAAAACGCTGCCTCACATAATAACCCATGCATGCTACTTGCTCAGGAGAAGCTGGGCAGGGCAGTAGCAGGCCCTCAGGAAGTGTGACTTTTATGGAGTTGATGAGGGGCAACTCTCAGCCCTCTTCTGGGCCAGGTACATCTTCTCAGACCCTTGTCTCCTCAGTGTCCAGAGGTGCGGCTCAACATTATCTCCAACCTGGACTGCGTGAATGAGGTAATTGGCATCCGGCAGCTGTCCCAGTCCCTGCTGCCTGCCATTGTGGAACTGGCTGAAGACGCCAAGTGGCGAGTGCGGCTGGCCATCATTGAGTACATGCCCCTGCTGGCTGGACAGCTGGTGAGTAAGGTGGCATGGGACCAAGCACCATTGTGTGCAGTGTGTCTAGGGCTATGACAGTGTCCCTGGGGCCCGTGAGGGCTATCTGAGGAGAAGGAGGAAGAGGCATGGGAAATGGGGCTTATAAGGTGAGTAGACTTTAGTTAGAAAAAGAGAAGGGAAAGGAGCTCCCCAGGTGAAGCTGAGAAGTGTCCGATGTGTTTGGGTGGGTGTTTCCCTAGGGTATCATTGGAAACTTGATTCCTTAACCTTTTTTTCTCCTGCAGGGGGTAGAATTCTTTGATGAGAAGCTCAACTCCTTGTGCATGGCCTGGCTTGTGGATCACGGTTAGTCTCTCTAGTGGGACAAAGGAGGATATTGGTATTCCAGGAAGGCTGGATGGGCATTGGCTGGGGCTGACGGGTGTGGAGTCACTTTCCCAGGCTATCTGCTGCTGTGTGGACTTATTCCCTTGCTTTTAGAATCCTAGGGAAGTGCAGGATGGGAGGGGGACAGAGCAGATCACATAGAGGTGGCCTGGTCCAGTGGAGAGAGGGTGCGAGGGCTACTGGGTGGATGACCTGGGCTGGAATCCTATCCCTGGCTATGGAATCTCAAGCACACTCCTTTGTGAAATAGGGGGCTTCTCAGTCTTTCAGGGCCATTGTGAGAAGTGCTAATGAGCAGTTTTCAGTGACAGGTAAAAATTAAGGTTAACATTTGTCTGTATCGGAACAATTCCAAGTATTAATTACGGAATGATTTGCTTGAGCAAATCACTTCTCAGAGCTGCGGTTTACCCATCTCTAAAGGAGGCCAATAGTGAAACCTGTGTCTTAGAGTCATTGGGAGGTACTGTACAAAAAGAAACCCTATCTTTAGCACGCAGCAAACCCTTTGGTTCACCTGTAGCCCAGTACCTAGGTGACTGCTACTCCCTGCCTGCTTATTCCTTTACCTCCTGAATCCCTGCCCTTTTGCAGTGTATGCCATCCGTGAGGCAGCCACCAGCAACCTGAAGAAGCTGGTGGAGAAATTTGGGAAGGAGTGGGCCCATGCCACTATCATCCCTAAGGTCTTGGCCATGTCCGGGGACCCCAACTACCTGCACCGCATGACTACGCTCTTCTGCATCAATGTGAGCGCCCCCGCCTGACCTCTGGCCTGTGCCCAGGGACCTGGGAGTATGTAGGGGAGGAGGGATGGCAAGAGTCTTTAGGAAGATATCTGGCTTAGGAGCACAGACATGGTGAGGTTTGGGTGGGGCAAGGATGATTCCCTGGGGGGAACAACAGGCCAGAGGGTGGGGACCTGTATGGTGAGAAACCCAGGACTGGGGATACTTGGCCTGCTGAACAGTGACTGTCTATACCCTTCCGAGCATCCCTCTCCTCCACAAAGTGTATTTGTATATTTGTTTATGATAGTTGGTTATGTGTACAGGTTCTACAATCAGAGCTACTCTTTAATTCTACCTCTGCCATGTTTTAGTCATGGACCTTGGGATGCTTTTTAACTGCTCAGTGCTTTAGTTTAGAATCCTAGGGAAGTGCAGGATGGGAGGGGGACAGAGCACTCATGCTGGTAATTGCAGTACCTTACTCACGAAGTGGTGAAGATTAATCTGGCTATATGTGCAAAGGTTTTAGAGCAGTTATGTTAATAGGAGCAAGGGCTCCTTTTTATCCGTTTAAGTAAATCATATAGATAACTAGAAATTAAAAGATAGAATTTTAAAATATTAATAGAACTTAGTGTTCTGATTTCTTCCCATATCCCACTTTGGAGAGCATCGCGCTAAGGAAAGCATCCCCGAGGGTTAGGAATCAAGCATCCCCAGAGGATAAAAGGAATTCTGAGGATGGAGAAATGAGACCAGGACAGTCTGGGCTGGGGGTTTCCAGAATAGGGAGACAGTGGTATTAGGGCATTAGGAGGGTATTAGTGGAGATGGTAGCTTTGGAAGAATCAGCTGTCCCCAGGGTGGGTAAACCTGTGCCCAGAGTTCCCCATATTGCTCAGCATCACCCTCAGGCCTGATAATCACTGAGGTGGCCTGGTGAGAGGAGGGGGAAATGGAAATTAGTCATGAACTTTGCATAATCACATCTCTGTCACTGACCACCCCCAGGTGCTATCTGAGGTCTGTGGGCAGGACATCACCACCAAGCACATGCTCCCTACAGTCCTGCGTATGGCTGGGGACCCTGTCGCCAATGTCCGGTTCAATGTGGCCAAGTCCCTACAGAAGATAGGGCCTATCCTCGACAACAGGTGAGGCCTGGATCGTCCCCCATCATGGGCAGGGCTTGTTCTAGACATCTTAATCTTTGACTTTTGAAGTTGGAGCCTGGGGTTTGAGACCCTGTATGGCTCTTGGCTTGCTGTGTGAGCTTGGCCTAGCTCTTCATCTTCCCAAGATCTTAGTTTCCTCAAATGTGGAATAAGAATTCCATGGCCTATCTCACAGTGGGAGGGAGTGGGAGGGTGGCAGTTCTATATACTAGTAGCAACAGGTTAGAAAATGAAATTAACAAATATAAATAATTTTTGTACATATGTGTGTATAATTTGCTATTGCACCAAAACTATCAAATACCAAGGAATTTAATAAAAGATGTACCACATCTTTAGTGAAAACTATGAAACATTGCTTTGAGAAATTAAAGATCTACTTAATATTCATGATTGGGATGGTTCCCCAGATTCACGTATAGATTCACTCTAATTTCAGTAAGTATCAGTGTGTTCTTTATTGAAAATTTGATAAGTTGATTCTGGAATTAACATGGAAATGAAAAGATCTGGAGTAGCAAAGGTGGTCCTAAAAAGAAAAACGTTTGAAGACTACTACCACATATCAATACCTATGATACCACAGTAATTAAAAAGTGAGGCATTGGCACAATAATCTAGCCTAATGAGACAGAATCAAGGACCCAGAAACAGACCTGTGTGTATATAACAGTAAATGCCACTGCAATTCAGGAGGGAAATGTAGGTATTTTCATAGATCGCCAGGTCAGTTGGATATGCTTATGGGTGGGAGGGAACAACCCCACTTCAATGCATAAGCAAATTAGAGGTAACAGACTGGAATCAGAAAAATACAAAAATAGGGATGCCTGGGTGATTCAGCGGTTTAGCGCCTGCCTGGCCCAGGGCATGATCCTGGGGTCCCGGGATCGGGCTCCCTGCTTCTTCCTCTACCTATGTCTCTGCCTTTCTCTCTGCGTCTCTCATGAATAAATAAATAATAAAAATCTTTTGAAAAAAAAAAAAAGAAAAAACAAAAATAAAGATTCTGGAAGAAAACAGGACAACATCTTCAAGATTTTTTTTAAAGATTTATTTATTTATTCATGAGAGACACACAGAGAGAGGTAGAGGGAGAAGCAGGCTCCCCACAGGGAGCCTGATGGGGGACTTGTCCCACCCACATCCCAGGATCACACCCTGAGCCAAAGGCAGATGCTCAACTGCTGAGCCACCCAGGCATCCCAACATCTTGAAGACTTGAAAGGATTTGTTAAATTACTCAGATCTGTTAAATAGCTCCCCAGGGAGAAGGGTGATTTCACCTTCAGTAAAAAGAACTTCATTAAAAGAGAACATTATGAGAGCAAAATGGTGTGCCACTGATGGGGAGGATGTACTTGTAAGACATATTTGTGACAGAGGACTAACTCATCCAGAGTACTTTTCTGCTAATCAATAAGACAAACACCCAAGTAAGAGATGGGCAGAACCCAACTTGAACAAGCACTTTCAAAAGATCTCATGGCCGGGATCCCTGGGTGGCGCAGCGGTTTGGCGCCTGCCTTTGGCCCAGGGCGCGATCCTGGAGACCTGGGATCGAATCCCACATCGCGCTCCTGGTTCATGGAGCCTGCTTCTCCCTCTGCCTGTGTCTCTGCCCCTCTCTCTCTCTGTGACTATCATAAATAAATTTAAAAAAAATTAAAAAAAAAAAGAAAAGATCTCATGGCCAATATGCATGTGACAGGATGCTCATCATCATCAGACATTGGGAAATTATAAATGAAAAGACACCCCAGAATGGCTAATTTAAAAAAAAAAAAAAAAAAAACCTCAGGAACATTTGGTGTTGGTAGAATGACTGGAGTCCTCATACAAGGGCATATATCCAAGAGAAATGAGTGCTTTTTTTCCTAGCAAAAGGTCGTTTGTTGTAGCTTTCTTTATATTAGCCATGAACTGAAAACAGCCCAAGTCCTTGTCCACAGTACAGTGGTATAAATCGTGGTTTGTTCATACAATGGGAGACTGTTCAGTGCGACTGTTGCTCTGCTTAACAACACAGATATTCTCCCCAACATCATGTTTGGCGAGAAGCCAGACCCAAGAAAGCATAGTCTGATTCCATTTATATTATGTTCAAAAATAGGCAAAACAGATCTAGGTGGTAGAAGTAAGAATGGTAGTTGTATGGGGCAGAGGAACAGCCTCTTAACTGGAGAGGGACATGCCTTCATTTCCCCAGACGCTTGACTTTCAATGGTGGTAGATTTTCAAGGGCCCCTCACTTAGGAGTAGATACCTCCCTTTGGCTGCTCTCAGGCTGGGTACTTCTCCTTTGGCACTTAATACTTCTCTCTTAATTATCGTCAGTTTGGTCTGTGTCTTTCTCCGTGTCTTCCTCCTAGCCCAAGTTCTACACAGGCAAGAATCAGATGTTGGATTTACCACTCTGATCACACTTAATGCAGAGTAGGCCTCAGTAAATATGTCAAATAAATATGTCCATTTGCTGAGCCTCAGAGACTTGAGGTTTTTATGATTCTGTATTCCACTTTCCCAGACTGTCTGACCTCCCTTTGCCTATTCTGGACCCCCGAGATCTCTGTGCTGGTTTTAGACTTCAGCCTGCAAAGTAATTTAATCTCCGGGCTCACGTGCCATCGGTATCTGTGGCCCCCTCCTTGCCCAGGAGCCCTCACCCAGCCTAGCGTGGCTCACCCTTCCTTTGCCTTCCCTTTCTCCTTCCAGCACATTGCAGAGCGAGGTCAAGCCCATCCTAGAGAAGCTAACCCAGGACCAGGATGTGGATGTCAAGTACTTTGCCCAGGAGGCTCTGACTGGTAAGGCGTGAACTCGGAGACCCCAATGGGAGGGTGGTATGCAAGGATGGGCTTAGGCCTGAGAATAGCAGCTCCTGGGAGGGGGGATATGCAGAAGCAGTTTGTGGGCAGAAGGCTAGCCGTGGTTCTGACTCCCGCCTGTTCCTATTCCCCTAGTTCTGTCTCTCGCCTGATGCTGGAAGAGGAGCCAACGCCGGCCTCTGGTGTCCACCCTCTCTCCCCCCAAGTCCCTTCCTCGGGGAGATGGTGGGGGGCCTTTGGCTGTCACTCCCTGTGCATGGTCTGACCCCAGGCGCCTTCCCTCAGCACGGTTCTTCCTCTCCCCAGCCTGGGAATCTGACTGCTCACTCTCCACCTCCTTAAGAGGCTTGGGGAGCACAAGGTGGGACAGGGCAGTGACCCTGGGAGGAAGGGGCCACTTCTGCCCTCAGGGGAGAGATGTGAGCATCCCAGGTCACTGGCTCCTGCTGCTGTAATGGGGACCTGTACCCCATCTACTCCACCTCCTTTCTCCCTTCCTCTCTCTCCCTCCCGTTCAGTGGTTTTTGTGTGTATGTGTGTGTCAACTGTGCCGTTTTTATTTTATTCTTGTTTTCCCTTTTCACAGAGAAATAAAGGTCTAGAAATAGCTGGTCCTCTGGTTTTAGTCAATAGCATGGAAGAGGGGTGCCACACCAGGCCATGGTCTCTACTCTCTCTAAAAAAGACCTAATTATTGGCTTGGAATTTCTTTGGGAACCACCAGAAGTGTAGGTGGCCTATGTTGTAGAAGGTCCATGAGGTCTCTGGCCAGCAGAGTTCCATGGTGGAGCTTAGTTTCACAGACATTAGTTGAGCATGTGGTGGTTCAGAGCCAGACTGCCTGGGTACAGATCCTAGTTCTTTTAGTTAATGGCTTCCTGACCTTGAGTAGGTTACCAAGTTCCTCTGAACTCAGTTTTGTACTTTGTAGCATGGGGATAATGATAGAATCTAGATCACAGCATAAAGACTAAATGAGTTAATACATGTAAAATGGGTAACTGCTGCATGGCATGTGAGAAGCAGTCGAGTCAGCTGTAACTTGCTGGAGAGCCCCACCGTGGATTAGTCCCTGCCCCTGAGGAAGTCTCAGGAAAATCAGGGTGTAACGGAATGAGAAGGGGACTGGCAAGATGGAATCCATTGTCCTTCAATATCTGTTCTCCCTTTTCTTCACTAATAAAGACACTGATTTGTAGCTGGGCACATGTTTGCCTGGTTTCAAGGCGTTTTCCCAGGTCTCTTGACATTCGGTGTGGTGTTGACTAAATCATGGCCAATATCATGTGGACAGAAGTGGTGTGTGCTGCTTCTAGGAAATGTTCCTAAAGGAGGAGACATATGCCCCCTGCTTTTCCTTCTTGCTGCACTTCAGACTGTAGATCAGATGGGTGGAGTGGGAGTAGCCATCTTGGGCCAGGGAGTGATTTTATGAGCATAAGCCCAGCAAGGTGGCAGAACCAGATAAGAGGAGCCTGGGTCCCTGATGCTGTGAAAACCTACACCAGTATTAGTTACCTGGGAAAGTTAAACTGTTTGAGTGACTGTTTATTTGGGGTTTCATCACTTGCAGGTCACCCGAATTCTAACTGATGCAGGGGCCAAAGAGCTCCGGAGAGAGGAGCAAGAGACTTAGTGGATGGTGGTACGTGTAAGGTTTCACAAAGGACATAATACTGAGTGAAATTCTGCTCAGTAGGGTGGAGGGGAAATTGGCACTGGGTGGCAGTGATTTCACCAGCCCAGCTCTCATGTTACTGAGTCCCTACTGTTTGTTAGGCCCAGCTGAGTCCTGGGGGATAAGGGTGAAGGAGACCTTGTTCCTCCCATTATTGGCTTATGTTATTTTCATAGGGAGGACCTGTGGTTTAAGTTTGGTCCCCCACCCTGCACCTAAACACATATGTACTGTACTCCCCTAGGATATAAATATTTGAAGGACTCATTGAGTGAAGAATTGAGGTTGGGAAGTGGGGCAGTATGGTCACTCTTAGCATGCTGAATGTTCAAGTTCAGTCAGCAGTCTACTACTAATTGCTGAAAGAACATTCAAATGAATGCTCCATCATGTTTCATTTTTATTTTACTAGCTAACAACTCACGCCCAAAACTTAGTGATTAAAACAATGAAAATGTATTATTCCTCATAATTCTGTGGTCTGGGCTCAGCTCAGTTGGAAGGTTCCTCTGCTCCATATGGTATCTACTGGGGCTGGAAATTTTCAAGATGACTTCTTCAACCCCATGTCTGGGTTGAAGGCCTCAGCTGAGGCCTGGTACAACATCTCTCCAGGGTGGCTGGATCTCTTTATCTGATGGTTCCAAAGCAGTTTCCAAGAGAACAAGTCCCGGTTTACAAGTGCTTTAAAACCTCTCCTTGCATCACAAGCTGAATGAACCAAGTCACATGGCTAATCCCAGAATCCGTGCAGGAGGGGACCTCGTAAGATGTGAAAAATCTAGAGATATGGTTCACTGGGGATGCCAGTGTGACAGTCAACAACACATGTTCCAGAGAGAAACTATGAGTTCTTAGCTCTGCCACAGATAGGTAGAGGCATCAACAGCATAAGGAGAGGAGGTGATTACAGAGTATATAGAGCATTTGGAATAAGCTGAAGATCTAAACTTAATCCTGGAACAGCAGCCACAGGGGTTTTTGGTAAAGGAGTGACACTATCAGAATTGAAGGGGGGAGAATCTGGGGGATGTGGTCTAAGCAAGAGAGGAGTTTTGAGCTGGAGGGAGATACTGTGGAGTTGGGGAAGTTATAGGTAAAAGGAAACAAAAGCTTCTCAAGAAGACAGATTGGGACTTGGTGACACCTGGATAGGGGAGTAAAGGGAAGGATGCAGTCATCTTGGGAACCAGGATTCAAGTCACCTGCTCTTCCCTGGGAAAGGAGGGTTCCTGGAAATCCACACATGGTTTAACATCTCCAACCTTTTGTACGTGACATGAACCTCTACCTGAAAAGCTTTCCCTCCAGGCTTAATTGGGAAACAGAAGTAATGTGATTATTACATTAACACAGAAGTCAACATAAAATAGAACAGATACCATGAAGCGCACATACAATAAGTTGGTAAATGCTTTCCAAATTTGCCCATTATTAAACACAAAAGACTGGGATGCCTGGGTGGCTCAGTGGTTGAACATCTGCCTTCAGCTCAGGGCATGATCCTGGGATCCAGGATCGAGTCCCACATCGGGCTCTGCAGGGAGCCTGCTTCTCCCTCTGCTTGTGTCTCTGTCTCTCATGAATAAATAAATCTTAAAAAAAAAAAAAAAAACACGAAAGACTAATTCTGTTAAAGTCAAATTATTTGACCACATTCATTTGGATATTTTTATCAAGAGGTACATGTAGGACATAAGAACTGAAGTAGATAAATGCATTTCATGTAAGCAAGATAATCAACTAGAAGGATAAAAATAAGTATTTTAAATTCTGAATTTTACATTCTTATATGCAATTTTCCAATATTATTGCCTGATGGGTAATCATAATCAGATTGATATGTGCACGTTTGTGTATTTACCACCACTCTTGTCACTATTTCATATGATTCCAAGGGGGATGAGTGAATAAATGAATGAACATTGGGTGAGGGATGCCTGGATGGCTCAGCGGTTGAGCTTCTGCCTTTGGCTCAGGGTGTGATCCTGGATCCAGGATTGAGTCCCACATTGGGCTCCGTGCAGGGAGCCTGCTTCTCCCTCTGCCTGTCTCTGCCTCTGTGTGTGTGTGTGTGTGTGTGTATGTGTGTGTGTGTCATGAATAAATAAAATCTTAAAAAAAATTGGGTGAAAACATTGTTTACATTTTCTTCCTAGATGAGGGCCTTTGTATTCTGTAGGCAAAACAGAGCATGGATGCCTTGTGGTCAGGCTTATGAACAGAAAGGGGTTGACAGTTGGGAAACTGATTACTGAAATGGTGCTCAAGAGATCCAGTTGGGATTATCAAAAAGAGACAAAATGACTTGAAAGATGGAGGAGAGGATGTTAAAGTAGACAAAGATGTTCAGGAGAAGGATGGTTTTGGTGGCTGTAGATTCATTCAGGTGATGATGTGGAGGAGACATTGGTTCTGTGAATGTGTTGGACCTTCTGCCTGTGCCTGTACAGGATGAAGACCATGCAGCTACTGGCCCAGAGCATGAGCCCCAAACATAGCACATCCAGGGAATGATAACACTGCATACAATTTGAGTTTCTGGCTTTGTCATGCTGAACCAAAGAACAGTTTCCAAAATTGTGATGTTTTTGTTGCTCTGTTTACTGGTGGTATACATAAGAAAAATGGTATTTACCAGCATATGCAGGATCCAGCACAGGGTTATGGAGGTGCTTATGTCCTTGGGAGCTTTCACTATAAGCTCTGTTACCTGGAGTTCCTGGGACTGATGATGATGGTCTGGAAGACACTCCAGAGGCAGGTGATACTGTGGACACAACTGTACAGAAAAGTTTGCATCCAAAATCATAAAGGAAATGTCTCAACCCAAAAGGTATTGAGTGGGGACTCCTTTAGGCAGAATGCCCAAGGAGTTGGCTGAAATCAGGTGCTTGAGGATCAAATCTTTGGACCTTAGCCTGCACCCAATGAAGTAAAGGATTATAAAATGGTAAAGAAGAGAAATTGCCCAGTATTCCAGCCATAATCTGTGATGAGATCATCCCCATTGCCAGATACCCAGCAGTCATCTTGTCAGTTCGCAGTGACTGAGTTTATCTTCTTAACTAAGTTTTCCACAGGTAGAATGTGTAACCTTTAAAGAGCCCTCTTAATGTAAAATCACTTTTGTGAAGGCACTCATGAGAACTTCACGCTTCACAAATTTACGAAGCCAGCGCCACTATGGCTGTAACTAAAAGATGGAGAGAACAGACACAGAAAGGTTAAGTATTTGTCAAAATCTACTGCTTGTGACAGAGCAGGGACTTGAAATGAATTGGGATGTGTCAAAATTCCAGAAATAGCAAATTTAAAACACCCAAATCAACAAATAGTAAGTATTGTGCATATGAGAACTATTCATGAACAAGAAGCTTTCAAATTTAAAACATGAAGATCAGGGGCATGATGTTCCAGGATGGTTTATAACCTGATTACAGTGAATGGTATTATAATGGGGCTTTCTAGATTACAAGAGATTGGTTAAAAGTAATTTTGATTATCAGAGGCATTCATAGGAAATAACCTATATATTGCTTATGTTCATGAAATAGGCTAGGTTTTAAGTTTTTCTTATGTGGCTTAAAAGATTCTGTCTGATCAGGGAATTTTTAAGTCCAGTGTCCATTTTGTATTTAATTTCAAAGCTGGTAACAATGCGTTTAACTACCATCCTCTACTAAAAGCTAGTTAGCTGTGTGTGTGTGTGTGTGTGTATATATATATATGTGTGTGTGTATATATATATGTATATATATGTGTGTGTGTGTGTGATTTTATTTATTCATGAGAGAGAGAAAAAGGCAGAAGCACAGGCAGAGGGAGAAACAGGCTTCATGCAGGAAGCCTGATGCAGGACTCGATCCCGGGTCTCCAGGATCATGCCCTGGGCTGAAGGCGGCGCTAAACCACTGAGCCACCTGGGCTGCCCCAGACTTATATTTAGTTTTGATTTTTACACCTTGTCATTTGACTTTAGATTTTTGTTATTGTAGTGTTGGATGTAGCAAGTTTCCATTTATTTGTAAAGATTTATAGTCCAATATCAATTACGAATAAAGCTTTAGATACCTTAATAAATGTAGATGCACTTCTGGCAACAGGATACTGTAGGAAACTGCTCCATCACAAGTTGTGTATAATGGATGTAAGGCTGGCTAGATATTAGGGTGGCAACAAAAACTTGCTTTTGTATCAACACAAGTATAATGGTACCTATCACAGGAAGTGTTGTATAATCACATACCTTACATTTGGGGACATAAAACACTAATACATGACAATGCTATAGGCTAAAAACTAAATTACTAATTTTATTTTTTTTTTTAATTTTTTTTTTTATTTATTTATGATAGTCACAGAGAGAGAGAGAGAGAGAGAGAGAGAGAGAGAGGCAGAGACACAGGCAGAGGGAGAAGCAGGCTCCATGCACCGGGAGCCCGATGTGGGATTCGATCCCGGGTCTCCAGGATCGCGCCCTGGGCCAAATGCAGGCGCCAAACCGCTGCGCCACCCAGGGATCCCTAAATTACTAATTTTAGATAACATATTTACCTATTAATACCTGAATTAAGTAAAATTATTTGCAACAGTGCAGTATTTATAAATGATGACAGGGATCCCTGGGTGGCGCAGCTGTTTAGCGCCTGCCTTTGGCCCAGGGCATGATCCTGGAGACCCGGGATCGAATCCCATGTCAGGCTCCCGGTGCATGGAGCCTGCTTCTCCCTTTGCCTATGTCTCTGCCTCTCTGTGTGTGTGTGTGACTATCATAAATTAAAATAAATAAATAAATATATATATATATATAAATGATGACATATATGCAAAATGGCATTGTGTAAGGCATGAAATTTTGTGCATTTTATGAGTTGATAAAGATTTTTGGATTGTCATGAGAATATAAATAGTACTTTTTTTTTTAACATCAGTTTTAGTCTCAGCAAAATTGAGTGGAGGCTACAGCAATTTCCCATATACTCACTGTCAAAATCCCACACCAGAGTGTTACCTTTGTTACAATTGATGAAAATATTTTCAAACGGGGAAACAAGATGATATGAGCCAGACAGTTGTGTGAAATACATAATTATGGTAACTCTTCCTTTAATTTTCCTCCCCTAAATTTAAGGGTAAAAATAGCCTCAATATAATCAGACTGTAGTGTTTTCAAGAGACAATTAGGATCTCCATAAATTATCTTCAGAGTTAGAGAAAACCTTTCCATTCAAGCCATTACCATTTGGATACACTTTCTACACAGGGACAGGTGAGTCCTGTAAATTCATCTTACTCTTTATAAGGTGTTAAGGGAGTTATAAGGTTTATAAAGAGGTGTTATAGGTATACTTCTAGTAATCCTGAAATTTTGGTCTAAGATCACTTTAAAGTAGGCTGAACAGCAGACTGATCTTACCACTACATCCTTAAGCACCTTAAAAATCAGGTTTTATTCCTTGCATTAAACACCAGCAATCACTGTCAGAGAGGATTATATTACATTGTATTAGAATCCATCAGGTAGGGTCTAGGACTCCCATCTCTCTACTAGTTCACCCTGTTCCTCAGGAATTAATTCTTCCTGTGTGCCTTGGCACTGGACCAGATTCAAAACCAGAGAATGCCTTTTTTTTTTCCTGATATGAACACTTATGCCAAATCCCGATCTGCCTCCTTCCCTTAAAGACTCTGCCTCTCAGAGTGAAATAGAAAATACTTTCCTGCTGCCAGGAGAGTGGGCTCTGTAGTGGCCACTATGGGCAGAACATAGGTAGCTAGAATCTGACATGGGGGTCTTGATTCTGTGAAGTTACCTCCCTTGGAACTGCGCTTGTCATTTCATCTGCAGTGTAGGCTTTGGGAGTTGAGACTATTTCAGAAAACTTTTTCCTGTTGGTAATTACCAAAAACAATTAGAAGTTTCTAGTTAGCATCTCCTAAGAGAGTATTAGAATGATTTTGAGAGACTCTTTTCCATTATCCCTGGAGGCAAACAGTCTCACACAGGGGACAGTGGGAAATGCTGAGGTCTGCCATATGAAGGACTGGCAGTGATTATGTTTGTCTCAGTGGGCTCTTTGCTTCCTCTCTCTAGAAGTTTCCCCAATGTCTAGTTCTTTCCCAGTCTTCATTCCCCTGAGCTGAACCATAATTTAAGTAATTAGCAAAGAAATGGAATAAGACAAAATACTTAGGAAGAGTTTTCAAAGATGCAAATAGATGGAAGAATATGATGGCAACAATTGACAATCAGAAATAATTGAACTCAGCACACATCAGGTTCAACTACTTTGAACCCATTCACACAATTCAATGCCAATTATTAATGGAAATTTTTGTAGGAAAATATACTTTAACATTGTTGACCTCCCTCTAATGATAGGAAGTAGAACAGTAGCCACAGAAGAAAGAGAACATTCGGGATCCCTGGGTGGCGCAGCGGTTTGGTGCCTGTCTTTGGCCCAGGGCGCGATCCTGGAGACCCGGGATCGAATCCCACATCGGGCTCCCGGTGCATGGAGCCTGCTTCTCCCTCTGCCTGTGCCTCTGCCTCTCTCTCTCTATGACTATCATTAAAAAAAAAAAAAAACCATTTAAAAAAAAAAAAAAAAAGAACATTCTAAAAGAGCCCCTCACAGAGCCCATCACAAAAGCACTGGGATCAGATGGTTTAACAGGTAGATTCTACAATTCCTGAAACTATCAGAAAAGCCAGTGCTACTTACCTAATTCCAGAGAAGAAAATGGTTACTAATTCTCCATACTTATTTTGGCTAAATTTGCTGTGTGAGCACTTGACACTTTGGTAATTAAGAAACATAAATTCAAGACAGCCCAGGTGGCTCGGCAGTTTAGCGTCATCTTCGGTCCAGGGTGTGGTCCTGGAGCCTGCTTTCTCTCTCTCTCTCTCTCTCTCTCTCTCTCTCTCTCTCTCTCTCCATGAATAAGTAAAATATTTTTAAAAAATAAATTCAAAGTTCAAGTTGATTCTTTGATTTTTTCCTACAAACAAATCCACAGTTTGATCCAGATTCACTAACCAGTCACCCCCAATGTTCAAGTCAGGGTTTAGAGCTACAATGGTGGGCAATTCAGATGTCTCATATACACAAATTCATTTACACATTTATGCAGAGAGACAAATGCATGCACACAGTGAAATACTCATGCACTCACTGTGACACCGTCTTAGTTGCACACAAACATCCTGAAACACCACGCACAAGTTTACACTTATTTATAAACAGATAATGACATTCACACAACTTCACAGTTCCTCCTTTTCATGAAACCACACACAGTCACCAGGTTTGTGTGAATCTCAATAGTATCTTCTTACACAGAAGAATAGTTATATCTCCATACTTTTGGATGCCTAAGAAGGAGCCTTCTCCTCCCCCTTTATGATCCTAATCCTGTAAGAGCGTACAAAGGCAGTATTTATAATAAGTTGGGATGTGTGGTGGGAATGTTAGGGTGTGTGAGGGAGTGGCAGTGCGTAGGTATGTGACAGAGCAGGTGAGAGGCACAGGGAAAGCAGGAACCAGGGACAAGATGGTTGTTCACTGGTTCTGGGATGAGGGGACAGGAGCGCAGGAGAAGAAAGAAGGCAGAGGGGGAAAAAGATAAGTGTGCTCAGTGTCACAAGGAGCATTGCCACGTTTGAGGGTACAAGGAGACAAAGCGCTGGGAAGTGAAGAGGGTGAGGCATACTGGGATCTGGAGAAAGACATCGTTTCATGGAAATGAAGGGGGGTAATGGGTATAGGCACTTTGCAGGGAAGATATTCATGGTTTGTGTTTGGTGAAATTCACAGGAGACAAGGGCTTCGAGGGGTTAAAATCATGGTGGGAGAGGAGGAAGGGGAGAATATGTGTGGTAGGCAGACTTTGAAGGAAGGTAGTGTGGTCCAAGACAGTGTCAGAAGAGGAGAGGGAGGAGAGTCTCCTGGAGGAGACCATGAGCCTGAGGGGAGAGGCAAAAGAGGCATAGGGCAGTGAGGGATCCAGGGAAGGTGATAGGCAGTGGGGGAGCTAGAGAGCCAGGAGAAGGGGTCAGGGGTGATGGGGTAGGGCATGTGGGTGCAGAATGGGTTTGTGTAGGAGTTGAGGCTGAGGGAGTGGATGGTGTGGAATGTAGAGGACTCGGAACGGGGAGATACTGGAATTGGGAGTGGATGTTCAGCAACATGAAGGATGCAGATGGTGTGGTTTGAGGAGGTGATAGAAGGTGAGGAGGGTTGCACTCAAGTCCCTAGAGTAATGGTCTTGTAGGGACAGATGTCAGAAAGATGATGGGAAGGAGGTTGGGGTACAATGCAGATGTCTAACAGGATTGCATGTGGATGAGGGGTGTGTGGCGGTTTAGCAGGTAGTTTGGGCTCCTGGGGTGGGGATGTGGAGGATGCCAATAGAAGAGGGATGTGTGATGGGCACCTTGGTGGCTCAGTTGGTTAAATGTCTGCCTTCAGCTCAGGTCATGATCCCAGGGTTCTGGGATGGAGTCCCACTTCCAGCTCTCTGCTCAGCAGGGAGTCTGTTTCTCCCTCTGTCCCTCCCCCTTGCTCATGCTCTCTCTCTCTCTCTCTCAAATAAATAAAATCTTTTTTTAAAAAGAGGGGTGTATGGTAAGGTAGAGGATCAATGGAGATGGGAGGGATGGATGACACAGGGCAGATTGGAGGCCACTGTTTTACCCCCATTTATTCCCAATTTATAGTCCAATTACAAGCGTCATGTACAGTTTCTAACTTCAGCTTAGGAGGCAAACTTTTGCTCATGTAAAATTTCTTCCATATCATGAAATAGAAATTAAAATATGAGAGGAAAAAATGCAGTTTGGGGTAGCAGTACAACAGTTCATTGGGAAATCAGATGTAGGACGTGGCCTGGATGGGTCAGGTTGGAGAGGCTATTGACTGGTATCTAGCCAGTTGGAAGTGTTGAGAAGAACTGTCCTGTCCCAAGCTCTGTGTATATGTGTGTTGTGGTATTTCTAAGGTCTAACACTTTATTTTAAGCTACATGAGCTTTCATGAGCTTTTTTTAAAATTATTTTATTTTATTTTATTTTATTTATTTATGATAGGCACAAAGTGAGAGAGAGAGAGAGAGAGAGAGAGGCAGAGACATAGACAGAGGGAGAAGCAGGCTCCATGCACCGGGAGCCCGACGTGGGATTTGATCCCGGGTGTCCAGGATCGCGCCCTGGGCCAAAGGCAGGTGCTAAACCGCTGCGCCACCCAGGGATCCCATTTCATGAGCTTTTATTTGTAAACTTTACTGTAAGAAAATAAGACAACTAAAAATTGTAGGGACCTTTTTCTCATTGTTTTTTCCTTCTGAGAAACCATCACAAGTGGTAACCAGTGGTAAAAGAGTTGTAGGTACATTCTTAATTTTTAAAAAACAATAGGCATTTTTTCCAACCCTGGATATAATAGAGACTGGGTGGTTATGTTGTATAGTACATGATAAAAGGGATTTTGTAGGTGCAGTTAAGATTACTAATCAGATGATCTCCAAAGAGAGAGATTGTCCTGGCTTATTGGGTGGATCCAGTGTAATGGAATGAAAGTACTTAAAAGAGAAAGAAGCCAGAGAGATGGAATAGAAGAGAAAATTAGTTGAAGCATGAGGATTGAACACACACGGTTGCTGGCATTGAAAGTAGAGTGTAGGTGGACACACACACAAACGCTCAGGAGGAAATGAATTCTGCAAACGACCTAAAAGATTCTGAAAGTGGATCCTTCCCCAGCATCTCAAGAATACAACCCAAACTGGTAACCCCTTAATGTTGACTTGTGACACCCTAATCAGGTTGCTCAGCCAGATCCCACAGATTTCTGATCTAAGATCTGCAAGAAAATAAATAGGTTTATGAAAACATCACATCTGCTTTGAACTTGTATAAGTTCTATTTGTCAGTTATACCTGAACAAAGCTGGGAGGGGGAGAAGAAAATAGATGTGATAAGATGCTTAAGTTTGGGGACACCTGGGTGGCTCAGTGGTTGAGCGTTTGCCTTTGGCTCAGGGTGTGATCCTGGAGTCCCAGGATTGAGTCCCTCGTAGGGCTCTCCACGTGGAGCCTGCTTCTCCTCCCTCTGCCTGTGTCTCTGCCTCTCTCTCATTGTGTCTCTTGTGAATAAATAAAATCTTTTTTTAAAAAAATGCTTAAGTTTGTGGTAAATTGTTATATCAGTAATATAAAAGTAATACACATGGGAACAATTTTAATGGTAAAATATTTAAGCAATAGAGTAAAAATATTCCTGAATTACCCATGATCTCCAGGTGTAACATTTTCTTTTATCACTGAGCTGTACCCTCCTTCTTACGAAGTTTCAGAACATGTCTGAACTTGTATCAAAATCACACTGCACACACACACACACACACACACACACACCATATTCTGTTTGGGTCAATATCTCCATGGTAGAAAAGTAATGAAAAAAAAAAAAAAAAAGGGATCCCTGGGTGGCGCAGCGGTTTGGCGCCTGCCTTTGGCCCAGGGTGCGATCCTGGAGATCCGGGATCGAATCCCACGTCAGGCTCCCGGTACATGGAGCCTGCTTCTCCCTCTGCCTGTGTCTCTGCCTCTCTCTCTCTCTCTCTCTCTCTCTCTGTGACTATCATAAAATAAAATAAAAATGTAAAAAAAAAATTTTAAAAAAAAGTAATGTTTTTCAAATTGTATAAAAAGAGGTATGGCAGGGGCGCCTGGCTGGCACAGTTGAAAGAGTAGATGACTCTCCATCCTCAGGGTCATGAGTTTAAGTGCCACATTGAGTGTAGAGATTACTAAAAAAATAAATAAACCAAAGAAATGGTACGGCATTTTAGAAGGAAGAGAGGGCACAGCATCCATCCTGGGACTCAGCACTTACCTGAGAAAGACATTCCCTTTTCTCCTCTTGCCCTCTTTTTCATTTCATTTCTTGAAAAATCACAGCTGCATTTTGAAACTAACTATGCCTTGTATATGGAGTTAACATACAGTCCAAATCATAGCATCTGTTTGAATTGTGTTTCCCCAAATTCATATTTTGAAGTCCTAACCCCTGGTACCTCAGAATGTATTTGGAAATAAGGTCATAGTAGGTATATCTCCATGTCCTCAATCTTCATGCTGCCCCTCTTCCCACCTCTCTAGCCCCCAAGACCTGCACCTCACAACCCCTCATATCTTTATCCATCCCCTAGTCTTCCATCTCTTGACTTGCCCCTGCCTCATCCTTCCTTCCACTTTTCTCTCCAACCCTTCCAGAGAGCTCAACCCAATATTCCTTGCCTCCTATCACCTCCATATCTGCCTTCCTCCTCGAGCTATATTTGCCCCCATCCCAGTGACCTCAGTCTATTTTCTGTGTCCTCTATGGTGCATCCCTCAAAATTTCAGCTGTGAAACATGGGGCACTCTCAGCTCTCTGTGTACCCCATACAAACCCCACATCTGTCCTTAGCTTCCTCATGCCCACTATCTCCCCATGCAAGGATTTCATCACCCACCCATTTTTCCTGAGCCCATTACCCCCCATGCAAGGCTCCAGTTTTCCTTCGACCCTCTATTTCTCTCTTGGACCACAGCCACAGCCATACCCTGACAATACACTATAGTTTGTTTTGTGTTGTAGATGTCTTGACCTAGTTTTGGGGCCCTGGCTAGTGGATGGTCAGTCTCCTCTCTTAAGCAGCTGACCACGTCTACACTTCTGCCACTTCCCTAACTGGGGTCTCCCACACTGGGCCATTTTGTAGCAGCTGTGCCCACCCAGGGTCAGGTACCAGACAACTAGGGACAGCCTTCTAGTTTGGAACCTGTAAGATGATTTAAATTAGCCAATGCAAGGGGTGCCCTCTAACCCTAACTAACCCCATATCACTTGCCATGCAGAAGCTGTCCCTACAGCCTCAGCTTACGGTTACCTGTTCCTAGGTGGCAGTCCCCTGTGTAGCCTGTCTGTCCTTCCCTTGTGCAGAGCCATAAGTAATATAGAGTTCTGCCTTCAATTTTTGTGTGCGTGTTACTCTTTGATCCCATCAAATGAGTCTTTAAATCTTATATAACAGAGACCTCTCCTCCCCTGTGTTCTTTACCTCTGTGGACATGAACTTGCCTGTGCCTTTTGCCCAGCCCTGCCTCATTCCTCTACACTGTCCCCTCCCAGATATCCCCTTTGTCTCCATGATTGCTGTAGCCCTTAGCACACAGAGCCCAATATGTGTTCCACCTTCACTGCTTTGCACACTTACCCTCTGTGTGCCCTCAGATACTTCGATGCACTTTAGGTGCACACCACCTCTGAACCCCTGTGTGTATGTGCCCTCTCCTTTCGCACTCTGTATCCCCCAAACCCTATCATCATGAATCCTGCCATCTTACCCTTCTGTCCCCTGTCCCTCTGTCCTCTCCATCACCACCATACTCAGTCACACTCACTCTCCAACTTCATCTCATATGGCAGAGCTCATAGAACTTTTTCTAATTTTTAAAATTGTAGCAAATCTAAATGTAACATAAATTTTACCATCTCAGCTGTTTTAAGTGTACAATTCAGTGGGTAGGTATATTTATATTTTTTTATGCAACCTTATCACCACTGTCCATCCCCAGAACTCTTTTCATCTTGCAGTTCCGAAACACTATACCCATTAAACACAAATTCCCCATCTCTCCTCCCCCCAGGACCCTGGGACCCACCATTCTACTTTCTCTATGATTTTCTATTGTAAGCACCTCATATAAGTGGGATCATACAGGATTTTTCTTCTTTTGACTGGCTCATTTTACTTATCGTAATATCCTCAATGTTGTAGCCTATGACAGGATGTCCTTTTTAAGGCTGAACAGTATTCCACTGTTTGCTTATCCATTCATCTGGTGTTGGACATTTGGGTCACTTACATGTTTTAGCTATTCTGAATAATGCTATGAACATGAGTGCACAAATACCTCTTCAAGACCATGCTTCCAATCCTTTTCAATACATACCTGGAAGTGGGATTGCAGGATCCTGTGGTAATTCTATTTTTAATATTTTATGGAATATTAAAGTTTTCTACAATGGCTGTTATTTTTTTTAATTATTATTTTTTTGAGAGAGAAAGCGTGTGCGTGCAAGCTGGTGGAGGGGCAGAGGGAGAGAATCTCAAGCCGACTTCCCCTGACCACGGAGGCCCCTCAAGGGCTTGATCTCAGGACCCTGAGACCCTGACCTGAGCCAGAACCAAGAGTCAGACTCTTAACGGACTGTGCCACCCAGGCGCCCCTAGTGGCTGTTATTTTTATTCCTACTGTTCCAGCAGAAGGGTTCCAATTTCTCCACATCCTTGCTGTCCTTGCTATTTTCTGATTTTGTTTGTTGTATAATAGTCATGCTAATGAATGTGAGGTGGTATTGCATTGTGGTCTAAATGTAAGACCTAAAGCAATAAAATTCTTAGAAGAAAACATTGGTCAAAATCTTCATGACATTAGATTTGACAATGATTTTTTGGGTGTGACACCAAAGGAACAAGTGACAAAAGGAAACATAAAAAAAAGCAGACTAGGGATCCCTGGGTGGCGCAGCGGTTTGGCGCCTGCCTTTGGCCCAGGGCGCGATCCTGGAGATCCGGGATCGAATCCCACGTCAGGCTTCCGGTACATGGAGCCTGCTTCTCCCTCTGCCTGTGTCTCTGCCTCTCTCTCTCTCTGTATGACTATCATAAGTAAATAAAATTTAAAAAAAAAGCAGACTACATGAAAATTGAAAACTTTTGAGCATCAAAAGTCACTATCAATGAAGTGAAAGGGCCACCAACAAAATGGGAATCGATATTTATAATTCATATATCTGTTAAGGGTTGTATACAGAATATAAAGAGAACTCTACTGAACAGTATAAAAGGGGGGGAACCCAATTTAGTAATTGGCAAACAAACGATTTGAACAGACATTTCTCCAAAGATATACATACAAATGACCATTAAGCACATGAAACATCACAATTCATTAGGGAAATGCAAATCAAAACCACAATGCGATACCACCTCACATTCATTAGTATGACTACTATACAACAAACAAACAAAACCAGAAAATAGCAAGGACAGCAAGGATGTGGAGAAATTGGAACCCTTCTGCTGGAACAGTAGGAATAAAAATAACAGCCACTAGGGGCGCCTGGGTGGCGCAGTCCGTTCAGAGTCTGACTCTTGGTTCTGGCTCAGGTCAGGGTCTCAGGGCCCTGAGATCAAGCCCTTGAGGGGCCTCCGTGGTCAGGGGAAGTCGGCTTGAGATTCTCTCCCTCTTGGGTTAATTTTTGCATGTGGTGTTAGGAAAGGGTCCAACTTCATGCTTTTTCCTGTGGATTCAGCCCTTCCTTCTTTTTCAATGACATTACACCTACAGGAGAAATGTCAGTTCTGAGACGAGGTGAGATCACAGATTGACAAACTTTTCTCTGAGTCTAGCTGCCTCCCGCCCACATGTACTGGCTGTCCTATTGGCTAGTATCTTGTTGAGAATTTTTGCATCCATGTTCATCAGGGATATTGGTCTATAATTCTCCTTTTTGGTGGGGTCTTTGTCTGGTTTTGGAATTAAGGTGATGCTGGCCTCCTAGAACGAATTTGGAAGTACTCCATCTCTTGGGATCCCTGGGTGGCGCAGCGGTTTGGCGCCTGCCTTTGGCCCAGGGCGCGATCCTGGAGACCTGGGATCGAATCCCACATCGGGCTCCCGGTGCATGGAGCCTGCTTCTCCCTCTGCCTGTGTCTCTGCCTCTCTCTCTCTCTCTCTCTCTCTCTGTGACTATCATAAATAAACTTTAAAAAAAATGTACATGTTAAAAAAAAAAGGAAGTACTCCATCTCTTTCTGTATTTCCAAACAGCTTTAGTAGAATATGTATGGTTTCTTCTTTAAACGTTTGATAGAATTCCCCAGGGAAGCCATCTGGCCCTGGACTTTTGTGTCTTGGGAGGTTTTTGATGACTGCTTCAATTTCCTCCCTGGTTATTGGCCTGTTCGGGTTTTCTATTTCTTCCTGTTCCAGTTTTGGTAATTTGTGGCTTTCCAGAAATGCGTCCATTTCTTCTAGATTGCCTAATTTATTGGTGTATAGCTGTTCATGTTTTTAAAATCGTTTGTATTTGGTGTTGGTAGTGATCTCTCCGTTCTCATTCATGATTTTATTAATTTGAGTCCACTCTCTCTTCTTTTTAATAAGGCTGGCTAATAGTTTATCTATCTTATTAATTCTTTCAAAGAACCAACTCCTGGTTCTGTTGATCTGTTTCACAGTTCTTCTGGTCTCGATTTCGTTGAGTTCTGCTCGAATCTTTATTAACTGTCTTCTTCTGCTGGGTGTAGGATCTATTTGCTGTTTTTTTCTCTAGCTCCTTTAGGTGTAAGGTTAGCTTTTGTATTTGAGTTCTTTCTAGTTTTTGGATGGATGCTTGTATTGCGATGTATTTCCCCCTCAGGACTGCTTTTGCTGCATCCCAAAGATTTTGAACGGTTGTATCTTCATTCTCATTAGTTTCCATAGATACCACCTCACACCAGTGAGAATGGGGAAAATTAACAAGGCAGGAAACCACAAATGTTGGAGAGAATGCGGAGTAAAGGGAACCCTCTTACACTGTTGGTGGGAATGTGAAATGGTGCAGCCACTCTGGAAAACTGGGTGGAGGTTCCTCAAAGAGTTAAAAATAGACCTGCCCTACGACCCAGCAATTGCACTGCTGGGGATTTACCCCAAAGATACAGATGCAATGAAACGCTGGGACACCTGCACCCCGATGTTTCTAGCAGCAATGTCCACAATAGGCAAACTGGAAGGAGCCTCGGTGTCCATCGAAAGATGAATGGATAAAGAAGATGTGGTTCATGTATACAATGGAATATTAGCCATTAGAAACGACAAATACCCACCATTTGCTTCAACGTGGATGGAACTGGAGGGTGTTATGCTGAGTGAAGTAAGTCAATCGGAGAAGGACAAACAGTGTATGTTCTCATTCATTTGGGGAATATAAATAATAGTGAAAGGGAATATAAGGGAAGGGAGAAGAAATGTGTGGGAAATATCAGGGAGGGAGACAGAACATGAAGACTCCTAACTCTGGGAAATGAACTAGGGGTGGTGGAAGGGGAGGAGGGTGGGGGGTGGGGGTGAATGGGTGACGGGCACTGGGGGGCACTTGACGGGATGAGCACTGGGTGTTATTCTGTATGTTGGCAAATTGAACACCAATAAAAAATAAAATTTTTATTAAAAAATAAAATAAAATAAATTTTTGCACAGTGTCCAGTTCCTAATTTACTCCCCTTGTGGGGAAAGTCAATGGAAATTCTAAGAAGAAAACACAGGACTTTGTAAGGTGGACACAGCTGGGTGTTGGCATTTCATCAGATGGTTCAAGATGGACACACATGGGTAGAATGGAGGTGAATAAATCTGCTTGGATTTTGTCTTGACTCCAGAGTGAGATGAATCAGAGTGGTTTCCCAGGAGTGTACTCATGCGCATATCAGTAGAAGTGAATACAATCAGGTAGTGAGGGGTGGATACTGTTGGAAGGCAGTTCTGCATAGTTTCCTTTGTATGTGCAGGTCTTATGGGCAGAGGCATGAGCAACTTTATTCTGGACTGTAGTTTATAGATATATTTGTATTTTTTAAAAAAGATGTTTATAATGTAGAGGCGGTCTGAGCTTTTGAGGCAGAGGATAGATTTTTTATTTTTATTTTTATTTTTTTGCTGTACAAGGAAAAAGAGACACCAGCTAAGAAAATTAAGGTCCAGTGTGACAAATTTTGAGATGCATGTAGGTATAAGGCTGAGATGTTCCCCAGTCCTTGGCTACAGGAAGAGAAGACCTGAAATGGAGTAGACTCCCTTCAGAAGTTAAATGGGATTGGAAGCCACCAAGAGCTCCAGTAACCACACCATGCTGTCCTCCACCTTGAAGGCACGTTGCCAATGTACCAAGGAAGTAATTCCTTACAATCTATCTTGCTGGTGAGTTGAAGGTAAAATTGGAGGTAGAGCCCCAGTTTCAGTGTTTTTCCACTAAAGTGTCCTCTTCAGCCACCTTGGATTTTATTGTGTCATTGGCTCCTCTCCAGACTGTTCTTGGTAGAAATCAGGTCACTTTCCAGGTACCGTTAGAGCCATGTGGAGGGCCAGGTGTTATTGGATCCCTTGTACTGCTAAGATGCAGACTCTAAGGATGTTGGACAAGAATTCAGCTGAAGGGATAGATGATTTTAGGGGATTGAAACTCAGGATAATATTGAGGACAGAATGTAGAAGTAGGAACTCCTGTTCCAGAGGGAAGATGTCAGGGTATTCATTCAAACACAAAGCAAACAGTGAGCACAAAATAATCTATTCCTGCCATGGAAATAGCAAGCTCTTTTAGAATTTAAACTTTAAGAAAGGGTCAGACATCTGTATCAGTAACTTGAGCCCAGGAAAGCAATGACTGGAATGTCTTTTCAAAAAGCCACATAGAGCCTCAGACAAAGTCCAACCTCACTCAAAGTAGTAGATCTTTCTTGGTGAACAGTAGGGACAGTGAAACTCAGGAGAGCCAGACAGTCCTTGGCATGGTCCTAGGGAAGAAGTGAGTGCACACATGAAGTGCAAACATCCAAGGGGGTCTGCTCAGTAGTGGTTCCAGGACAAGGGGGAGACCATGGATGGACTTGTTAGTGACCAGAAGCCTCTCTCTTACCTCGAGCCAAGGACAATGTTGAGTGGTACCTCCAGCATCCAAAAAGCCACCCCTAAAAGCCAGAGATTTCCCCCTCCATATAGGTTCTCTCTGTCTCATGTCAACCCAGAACATCACTGCGAAATAGAGATTCTGGGAATCTCATCTAGCGTGACAACAGAGATACAGGAAAGAGAGAAAGCATGAAGTTCTGGAAAAGGAAGAAGATCCTACAGTATCTGATTTCTTTTCTGATAAATTCTCTCTTGTAATTGAGTTTGATTAGACTTTGCATTTCTGCATTTGGAATCCATTACAGGGCCTGTTATATTGACAGCGTTTTCTTGGTTTCTGTGGTCTTCAGGCTCTGAATTTCCTGACCTTCGCGTTGAGGGAGAGACTGCCTGATCCATGGCTAACCAATTCATACAAATAGGGAAGGGCTTTACATGACACCCCTTCTTATGACAACTATCCAGTAGAGATTTCACTCCCCCAACCATCTTTTTATCAAGCTCTAGCACACCAAACTCTTTATTTCCACTACACTAAATCACTCCCTGACCAGCTACCAGATAATTAGGGATAGCCCCTACACCCCAGGACAAACTAGCTAATTCTAAACTGTATATCCTGCCCTGCCTTCCCTTTCCCCAGGAAACCCCAATAAAGGATCTGGCTACAGTTTCCCCATGTGCCTGTGGGAGATGCTGTCATCCCCCCTTAAGGAAGTGTACTCTGAAAATCTTCTTTTTTTTGTATTTTTTTTTATTGGAGTTCAATTTGCCAACATATAGTATAACACTCAGTGCTCATCCCGTCAAGTGCTCTCCTCAGTCCCCATCACCCAGTCACCCCATCCCCTCACCTACTTCCCCTTCCACTACCCCTTGTTCATTTCCCAGTTAGGAGTCTCTCATGTTTTGTCACCCTCTCTGATTTTTCTCTCCTTTCCCCTATGATCCCTTTCACTATTTTTTATATTCCCCGTATGAGTGAAATCATGTGGTGATTGTCCTCTGATTGACTTACTTCACTCAGCACAATACCCTCTAGTTCCATCCACATGGAAGCAAATGGTGGGTATTCATCCTTTTTAGTGGCTGAGTAATATTCCATGGTATATATATACCACATATTCTTTATCCATTCATCTGTCAAAGGACAACATGGCTCCTTCCACAGTTTGGCTATTGTGGACATTGCTGCTATAAACATTGGGGTGCAGGTGTCTCGGCTTTTCACTGCATCTGTATCTTTGGGGTAAATCCCCAGAAGTGCAATTGCTGGGTCATAGGGTAGCTCTAGTTTTAACTGTTTGAGGAACCTCCACACCATTTTCCAGAGTAGCTGTACCAGTTTGCATTCCCACCAAGAGTGCAAGAGTGTTCCCCTTTCTTCACATCCTCTCAACATTTGTTGTTTCTTGTCTTGTTAATTTTCACCATTCTCACTGGTGTGAGGTAGTATCTCATTGTGGTTTTAATTTGTATTTCCCTGATGGCAAGTGATGTGGAGCATTTTCTCATGTGCTTGTTTGCCATATGTATGTCTTCTTTGGTGAAATTTCTGTTCATGCCTTTTGCCCATTTCATGATTGGAAATGAACTGACACAGGTCAGTTCATAACACTCAGCCCTCTGGACCCCAAAATTCTTTGCTGTTGAGTTTAATAAGTTCTTTATAGATCTTAGATACTAGCCTTTTATCTGATATGTCATTTGCAAGTATCTTCTCCCATTCTGTAGGTTGTCTTTTAGTTTTGTTGACTGTTTCTTTTGCTGTGCAAAGCTTTTTATCTTGATTAAGTCCCAATAGTTCATTTTTGCTTTTGTGTCCCTTGCCTTCATAGATGTATCTTGCAAGATGTTGCTGTGTCCAAGTTCAAAATGGGTGTGTTCTTCTCTAGGATTTTTATGGAATCTTGTCTCACATTTAGATCTTTCATCCATTTTGAGTTTATCTTTGTGTATGATGTAAGGGAATGGTCCAGTTTCATTTTTCTGCACGTGGCTGTCCAATTTTCCCAGCACCACTTATTGAAGAGACTGAAAATCTTTCCGTTGACATTACCTTCTCTGTGTTGTCAACTAGGCACAAAATACTCTCCAAGAAAGGAAATAGGTACCTAGTGTAGAGGTGGTGAAAATACAAGACCAGGGTTTTCTAGGGAGTTGAGGAGAATACCCACTTGGCTAGAGTCCCCTAACTTTAAGATCTGAAAGCATCAGAAAATTAGGGTACAAAGTCGGAAGTTCTGTGAACATAACATTAAGGCTTACATATGAGCAGTGCTTAATCATAGTGTCGTCTGTGTATGCAGAGGTCTGTCTGTGTCTCACATTCCCTCTTATAATGACACCACTTAGAGTGGATTGAGGCTTACCCTAATGGCCTCTTTTTAACTCTGTCATTTCTTTCAAAGCTCTATCTTTAAATATAGTCACCTTCTGAGATCCTGAGATTTAGGATTCAACCTATCAATTTGAGGACACACAGGTCAGTTCATAACACTCAGCCCTCTGGACCCCAAAATTCATGTCGCAACTGGGAAAATACATTCACCTCTCTCCCCCTTCCATTAGCCCCAAAGTGTTAACTCATTCTATAAACAACTCTGAGTCCTAAATCTCATCTAAATATCATCTAAGCCAAGTGTGGTTGAGACTTGAGATTGGATTAATCCTGAGAAAAAGCTGTCTTCTCCAGCTGTCAACCTGTGAATGCAGACAAGTTTTCTGTTTGTAAAATACAATGGTAGGATGGGAACAGCATAGACATTCCCATTCCAAAAGGAGAAATTGGAAAGAAGAAACAGGTCACCTGTCCCAAGTGAGTAAGAAAACCTAGGAGGGCAAACTCTCCTAGATTTCAAAGCTTGAGGGTTATCCTCTTTGGCTGCATGTGTTGTCGTCTGGGTCCTATGGGCTGGTATCCCTGCTGTGCAGCTCCCCTGAAATGCCATTGTCAGAGGGAAATCCTGGAAGACATATGATCTGGAGACATACTGGAGACATACTCTCCCCTGGTATCTCCTGCCATCTAATTTTTTCTCGTCCTCACCTCGGACTGTTCCATGCCAATCCCTGCACTTCAGCTTTCTTACAATCATCCCATAGTTTCACTCAAATGTTTTGTCTGAAAGCACCAGGTGCAAGAGGGCCAGTGTACTTAGACAAATTGAGCCACAAATGAGTTTGAATACATGGGCAGATAGTGAGATCCACAGTTCTCACAGAGAGACCAATTACAGATAAGCAAGGGCAGGAAGTTAGAATGACCCATGTGGAATGAGGGAGAATTGGAGACACTAGCATGAAGTTATGTAAGCTGAATGTGGACACAAAAGATTACATACAGACATGTTCATACATACACATATATGAATGGTTCAACACATACACACACACACATGTATTTTCTTGGTGATTGAGGTAAGGAGACATGAAAACCATGACACCCAGGAGCAATGAGCATACCTACCATCCATATCTTTGATCATAACACCGTTCTCTCACAATAGCAACCAGGGCTGCTTAAGAGACATGGGTGCATCCAGGACTAGAATGGGATGTTTATGAAATCAGCCTGGAGAGCCACGGTGCCATAAAGTCAGGAAGTGCTAACAAAAAACAATTAAATGAAGAGCTATGTCAGAGGGATACAGGAGTCATGTGAAAGAGCTCCCAGTAGTCAAGCTGGACAATTCGATTTTTAAAAAGAACAGAAGAAACAGTGTTGGATTGTAATTCAGAGTAGAAAAGAAATGTGCATGAGTATACACTAATATGAAGAAATCACAATAAATAATGCACTGAGAAATGAGATCTCCTTTTTAGAAGAATTCTACATAATCTAAGAAACTTTGTTCTTAAGGAGGTAGGACATATCATCCTTATTGTAAAACTGGGTTGTACACAGTGACTTCCTTGCAATGGGTATGTGTGAAAAGGGGTCACATAAGTTTTAGTGACTGGTACTCATGTACATGACCTCATCCAGGTGACCTAGGTTGATGTGAACAGTGATAAGTCATGTTGGTGGGCTGTACCCTTGGTATGATGTACTGAAAATGGTGCCTTCCTTATACCCTGCATCCCTCCTCCCCAGTACACAGAATCCCATGACAATCGAGAAAATGATCACATTAATCCCAACTGTGGGCTCTTCTACAAAATACCCGACTAATACCCCTCAAATCTGTCAGGATGGTTAAAAATGCGGAAAATCTGATAAATTGTCACAACAACGAGAAGCCAGAGGAGACATGAGTACTAAACCTGATTTGGTGTCTGAGTGGGTGCTTGGAACAGAAAAATGACATTAGGTAAAGACTAAGCACATCTGAATACAGTTTTGACTTTAGGTAATAAAAATGCATCAATATTGGTTCATTGTTATAACAAGTGTATATACTGATGTAAGATATTATTAATCAGTGAAATGAAGTTTGGGATCTGTGGGAAACCTGTATGGTCTTTGAAATCTTGGCATGCTTAAAGCTGTTCTGAAATAAAGTATATTTAAGAAAACACTCAAACAAAATAACAATTCTTAATACATAATTGAATGAATCCCATAGGCTTCCTTGTTCTGTGATGCCCTTCAGAACATGAACCAATTAGGATGCCCTATGGTTGCTGTTAGGGGAAAAGAAAGGCATAGCCTCCCAAGAAATGGTCAAATCAGCCCTTAGATTTTCAAAATATATTAGTATAATGTCCTAGTTTCTTAATCTGTTCATTAATCCTAGAAGAAACTGAGAGGAGACCTGCAATTCTGAGGAAAGGCATTTAATGACCAAAGCCTCTTTCTTTTTTAAGATTTTATTTACTTATTCATGAGAGACACAAAGAGAGAGGTAGAGACATAGGCCAAGGGAGAAGCGGGCTCCCCACTGAGCAGGGAGCCTGATGCAGGACTCGATCCCAGGACCCCTGGATCATGACCTGAGCCAAAAGCAGACACTCAACCCCTGAGCCACCCAGGTGCCCCTCACCAAAGGTTCTAATTAAGATGGATGTTAAGTATCTGATAAAGGGTTAGCATCCCTTTATTTTTTTTAAAGATTTTATTTAATCATTCATGAGAGACACAGACAGAGAGGCAGAGGGAGAAGCAGGCTCCTGCAAGGAGCCCGATATGGGACTCGACCCTGGGTCTCCAGGATCATGCCCTGAGCCGAAGGCAGGCGCTCAACCACTGAGCCACCCAGGAGTTCCTCCCTTTATTTTTTAAAAATATTTTATTTATTTATTGGTGAGAGACAGAGAGAGAGAGGCAGAGGCCTACACAGAGGGAGAAGCAGGCTCCCTGCAGGAATCCCAGGACCCTGGGATCATGACCTGAGCCAAAGATAGGTTAGTATCCCTTTATATCAGATAAAATATATAAATAAATTCTAAAACTCAACACCCTAAAAGTGAATGGTGTAATTAAAATGTGGGCAGAAGACATGAAGAAACATATTCTCAAAAGAGATATCCAGAAGGCCAACAGACACATGAAAAGATGCTCAACATCACTGATCGTCAGGGAAATGCAAATGAAAACTACAATGGGATATCACCTCACATCTGTTAGGATGGCTAAAATCAACACAAGAAATAACAGGTGTTGGTGAGGATGTGGAGAAAGGGGAACCCTCATGCACTATTGATGGGAATGCAAACAGGTGCAGCCAAGCTGAAAAATAGCGTGGAGGTTGCTCAAAAACTTAAAAATAGAGCTACCCTACGATCCAGCAATTGCACTAGTAGACATTTATTCAAAGAACACAAAAAATACTAATTCAAAGGGAAACATGCATCCCAGTGTTTATAAGCAGCATTATCTACAATAGCCAAATTACAGAAACAGCCCGAATGTCCATCAACTGTTGAATGGATAAAGATGTGATATATATGCACAATGGACTATTACTCCACCAACAAAAAGAATGAAATCTTACCATTTTCAAGGACATGGGTGGAGCTAGAGATGATTATGCTAAGTGAAATAAGTCAGAGAAAGACAAATACCATATGATTTCACTCACGTGTGGAATTTAAGAAACAAAGCCAATGAGCAAGAGGAACAACAAAAAAAAGAGAGGCAAACCACAAAACAGAGTCTTAACAAGAGAGAACAAACTGATGGCTACCAGAGGGGAAGTGGGTAGAGGGAGTGGTTAAGTAGGGCATGGGAATTAAAAGAGCACTTGTTGTGATGAGCAGTGGGTGCTGGATGGAAGTGTCAGATCACTACATTGTACACATCATATTGATGCTGTATGTCAACTAATTGGAATTTAAATAGCAACATTATGGTTGTTAGGAGGTGGTGGCAGACTACTGGTCCACTTTTTGGAGCTGGTTTTACCTTAAAAGGCAAATCTTGCTCATAGTGCAAAATGCCCCAGAAAGTTTGGAATGACACAGTTTATTTTTAAGAGCATGGGTGGTGAGGCCTGTGCCAGTTGACAGTGTATTGAAAGCATCATCTGTGATAAGGCACCAGCATTAACTCTGAGGGGAGTGGTATCAGTGGTCTCACAAACAGGTTGGGGCCTCAGTAGTCATGAGGCAGGTCAACTTTTAGCAGGAGTCACAGTGTGCCATGCACAGATGCCTCTGCTTCACACAGGCCCAATCAGCAACTTGATTCTGTTCAGTCTCTGTGAAGAACAGGCCCTTACCGTGGGCATCCAAAAGAGTGACCCAGATAAGTATTTCAGCACTGCAGTTGGTTTCCACAGTTCACAGCCCAGGAAAGTCAGGGGCGGTCCTTAATCTTCCAGTTCATAGTTTCCAAGTGACACACTAAACAGCTAGACCCTTGGCAGCAGTCCAGGAATCTGACATTTGACCAATGAAGGAAGAACTTGCCTCTGATTCAGTTCTGCAGAGCTGGCCCTGAGACTAACTGGACCCAGTTGCCCAGGGAACACCATTAGGTTTCAGCTGACCTAAACCATCAGTGATCAGGGCCATGCACTTGGGGCACTCTCAGAGGACTGAGGGTTCCTAGTACCATTCATTGGCTTTGGCTACAGTGTGGGGCTTAAACTTTCCTCTAAAGGGATAGGTACCACTTAGTCTTCTCAACTTGACATGTTGTTGGGACCCATCTGCCTTCATTTGTGAATATGCATGTTACACGGGACATGGAATTTTGGTACTCTTCTTGCTAGAAGTGGAGTCCATGTTGACACATCCAAAATTGGAATATCCAGCCAGATACTCAAGGCTTCTTAAGGGTCATTTTGAGGAGAGCTCACCAACAACCTAATCACTGCTTTTTTAAAAAGCACAACTTGTAGTTGTGTCCTGGAGGCCCCAGATTCCTACACCAGTAGAGTTTCCAGGTGGAGGCTGCCTGTCTGCCAGAGGCTCCAAATATAGACTGATTCTCACAGAGACTTGTGCCATCTTCCATTTGCCAGGAGTTCAGTAGGGGCTGGGCCTCCTGTTAGGTGATGGGAAGCCAAAGAGACAAGGGTTTTTTCTTCACCACTGGAGGGATTGAGCACTATGTACCTGTGCACAGGATTCCATTGGACTTTCCCTGGGAAGCAGGACTCTGAATTGGGTTGGGTTATATCAGCCATCCCTACCGGCAGAAAGATGATAACACATTAGGGCAGTTGAGATTGAGGCCTCTAACTTGACAACAGAGAGAACATCATGTGTGTAATGAAAACCCGTTACATCAGAGGTTGACCTAACTCCTTATACCCCCTCTGGTGGCAAATGATTGGCAGTGTGTCCCACTAACACTACTCTACCTGCATCTCACTCTCATGTGGATGGTCCCCTCATATTTCTGGGGAAGCACAAGCCTATAACACAACAATTCTTAACACATTCTGATCTAGAAACAATAACTGGTTCTTGAATTCTTCCAATTACCTCATTGAGTTAGCTTCTCTCCACTACTGTGACAATGCATGAAAACTATGAGTTGTATGGCTCTCTTATGACCCCATCCTGTAATTAAGACTTAAGAAATGGGAAAGGTGCAAGATTTTATCCTACTTGCAAGTAAAGAAATTAGGCTCCAGTATCATGAATACTTGTTGGAAACCTAAGACTCCTGAGATGAAGACAAAAGGCATTATTGTTCATATACAACAGGCAGCAAGAGCTTCATGTTTACATCTGTTCCACTTGCTACACTAGCCCCACGAGGGCCATGCGAAGAAGTCTAGGTAGATGCTGCACACACAGTAGATTCATGTCACAGCTGGAGAACTGTCAAGTTAAGAAATTCTAATCAGGGATCCCTGGGTGGCGCAGCGGTTTGGCGCCTGCCTTTGGCCCAGGGCGCGATCCTGGAGACCCGGGATCGAATCCCACATCGGGCTCCTGGTGCATGGAGCCTGCTTCTCCCTCTGCCTGTGTCTCTGCCTCTCTCTCTCTCTCTGTAACTATCATAAATAAATAAAAATAAAAAAAAAAAAAGAAATTCTAATCATTTCATGTCATGTCATTTCATTATTTTAAGTTTTTATTTTCATTCCAGTTAGTTAACACAGTGTATATTAGTTTCAGGTGTACAATATAGTAACTCATCACTTTCATACATCATCCGGTGCTCGTCACAACTGCACTCCTTATTCCCCATCACCTGTTTAACCCATGCCCCCTATACCCCTCTCCTCTGATAAGGATCAGATCATTCTCTATGATTAAGAGCCTGTTTTTGCTTTGTCTCTATATATTTCTTCCCTTTCTTTGTTTGTTTTGTTTCTTAAATTTCACATATGAGTAAAGTCATATGGTATTTGACTTTCTCTGACTTATTTTGCCTAGGATTATACTTTCTAGCTCCATTCATGTCATTGCAAATGGCAAGATTTCATTTTTTATGGCTGAATAATATTCCTGTGTGTGTGTGTGTGTGTGTGTGTGTGTACATCAGTCAGTGGATACTTGTGCTGTTTCCAGATCTTGGCTGTTGTGTATAATGCTGCTATAAACATAGGGGTCCATATATTCCTTTGCATTAGTGTTCTTATAGACTTTGAGTAAGTACATAGTAGTGTGATTGCTGGATCATTAGATAGTTCTATTTTTAACTTATTAGAGCACCTCCATGCTGTTTTCCATAATGACTACACTAGTTTATATTCCCACCAACAGTGCATGAGTGTTCCTTTTTCTCCACATCCTTGCTAATGCCTGTTGAAGAAATCCCAGTCTTTTAAAATCCCAGTTAAGGGGTGCCTGGGCAGTTTAGTGGGTTAAACAGATGCCTCAGGTCATGATCTCAGGGTCCTGGGATTGAGCTCTGCATCAGGCTCCCTGCTCAGCAGGGAGTCTGCTTCTCTCTTTCTCTCTCTGCCTCCCCTCACTAGCTCATGCTGCTCTGCTCCCTCTTGCTCTCTCTCAAATAAATAAGTAATCTTTAGGAATAAAATTCCAGTTAACAATGCAACTTTTGTCATTAAGGTACTCATTTTTTTTTTTTAATACTGGTCAGGGGCGAATCGGCTCTAATCCTGAGAGAGACACTATTACCCTTTTCAGAGGCTCTTCAAAGAGAGTCCAGAACAGAGACTTATATAAAATGTGAACAAACTGGGATGCCTGGGTGGCTCAGTGGTTGAGCGTCTGCCTTCAGCTCAGGGTGTGATCCTGGAATCCAGGATCTAGTTCCACATCGGGCTCCCTGCAGGGAGCCTGCTTCTCCCTCTGCCTATGTCTCTGCCTCTGTGTGTCTATCATGAATAAATAAATAAAATCTTTTTTAAAATGTGACCAAGTTTGCTATGACCATGGAGAATTGTTTCTTAATAAGGTGCATCTTCCTCTTTCAAATGTGGGAATAAGAGAGTCTGCTGAAGATGTTAGATATTGAGACTTCCCTTGGTTATGTGGTGTTGGACTATGAAAGATGAAAGGAACAGGAAGGCACACACATTTACCAGGAGTCTCATGGGAAAGACAGAGCCAAGGCCAGTGATGTCAATCTTGTGAGCAGTGAGAGGTGAAAACAAATGAAAAGAAGGAATAATACCACATTTTTAGAATAAACTGAAGGTCATTAGTTTATTGGAAAGAATATTCAACTAACCACATACAGAATAAATAAATACTGAATGGTTGCTGATCTAAATTTTGAAGCTAAATAATAATAACACATTTTAGTGTTTTAGTGGGAATATATATAATATATATATATAATAACACATTGTAGTGTTTAGAATGGGAATATATTTCTGATACAGAACAATAATGATTATGTACAACAGGAAAAAGTCAGATCAATTAAATTAAAATTAAGAAACTTTTCATTAAAAGATAAATACACAGAAAGAGGGAGAAAGAGAGAAACCTAGAAGGAGGGAGAGAAGGGAGAAAGGGAGGGAGGGACAAGGAGAGAGAAACAAGAAAAACATAATACATAGCAGATACACAGACCTACAAATCCATAAAGAAAAAAAGAAACGCAACAGAACAGGGACAATGAACAAAATACATATACATCAAAAAGCGGTTACCTTCTGTCTAGTAAACATGAGAAAAAAATCCAAAGTTCCTTGGTAATTAAAGAAATGGAAATAAAATCTCTACTTAGGGGGTACCTGAGTGGCTCATTCAGTTGACCTTCAGACTCTTGGTTTTGGCTGAGGTCATCATCTCAAGGTCTTGGGATTGAGCCCTACTTCCACCAGGCTCTGTGCTCAATGGGGAGTCTGCTTAAGATTCCCTCCCTCTGTTCTTTCCCCCATTCTCTCAAGTGTACATATTCTCTCTCTCTCTCAACTCTTAAAAAATAAATAAAATAAAATCATGACTTATTACATGACACACCAACCAGCAGGCTAAAGTGAAAATGAAATAAAATTACAAATGTTGGGGCAGCCCAGGTGGCTCAGCAGTTTAGTGTCGCCTTCAGCCCAGAGCCTGATCCTGGAGACCTGGGATTGAGTCCCACGTCGGGCTCCCTGCATGGAGCCTGCTTCTCCCTCTGCCTGTGTCTCTGCACCTCTATCTATCTATCTATCTATCTATCTATCTATCTATCTATCTATCATCTATCTATCATATATCTATCTCTCATGAATAAATAAATAAAATCTTTTTAAAAATTACAGTGTTGATGTTGACAAGGCTATGGATAAACTCCAAGTCTCACACTCTGCTGGTAGGTGGAAAAATCAGTACAAACTTTTCCCAGTCTATTTGGCTCTATGTCTTCAAATTAAGCAGATGTAAACCTGTGGCCCAGCAGTTACTCTACCCTCTCTCTGTAGCCAACAGACATTGTGTGTCATCAGAACATGTTCTAGAATTGGAATGTCAGCATTATCCCTAATAGCCATGAACTGAAAACCACCCACATGCTTATTAGCAGTGCAATGAGTGGCACCACTGTCCCCCTGGCATCACCATTATACCTGCCCCACATTTTGGCTGCTTTTCTCACTCCCTCTGCCTTTGAATCCATTCCTCCTCAGTAAAGCATGTTAGGCACTTCCAGTTAGCTCACAGCAAACCATCTTTTGATCTGTAGTTCAGTGGACCAACCAAACTGTTAGAGCCCTCTTCAACTCTGTCAACTGTGAGATTAAATGCAGAATCAATCTCTGCTTAGTGAGCAGAGATCGATGAATTCATCCTTACTCAACTTTATGTTCCTTCCACTATTATCCCATAGCCATAATATTCCCACCCATGTCCCCAGGATTTCCGATTGTCTAAATTAGAAAACTCAAGTAGCTTTTTGAAGGGTAGTGCACCTCCTCTTTGGTCACACTTTGTACCTCACCTTTAGGATCCTGCTATGATTTGAGCCTAATTATAGGCCTAGAGGCAAAGAAGGGGGTGGGGATAGGTCTTGAGAAGAAGCAGAATCTATGACATGGCAACTGCTTTGGGGCTGGGGGGCAGTGGGCTTCCTCAGGTTATGCATGGTTAACCCCTTCAGACAAAATTGAAAAGCCAGTACCACTGTGGGTGAGGCTGTCCCTCTGCTGAACGTGAGAGGCCACTTGCACTGGTAAGGAAGACTAATCAGAATTTAGGGTTTTGGTGTCCCCAGCTTCATCAGGATCTTCCCACACACCTCATTCTGTGTCAGAGAATCCCATTCTTCCCAGTCAGTGCCCTCTCTGTAACAGAAGATCCCTGCAGGGCTGGGTGTACAGCTTGCCTTGTAGTTCAGACTGGTAGGTTGAACTTTTGCCTTTGTCTCTGGCAATCTCAGCCACGGCTATGGAGATGAGGGTCTCCTTTGGGGCACACACAGGTCTCTGGGTCACTTAAACAGAGCTTGAGCTGGAAATTCAAATCCCTGAGCTCATCCTTTTCTTTGACTTCTTTGTCCAGCAACATAAAGAGCAATCAGCCAATATTCCCATGTTGATTAGCTCTCCAAAAATGTTTGCAAGTATCAAATATATACTCACCCAAATATTTGACTCTTATACGTGGGTGATTAGGAGTGTCAGAGGAAGATCTTCTGCTTGGGCTAGCAGTCCTCTCTTTAGCATTTTAAAATCTAATCAGATTAGAAGGCCAATTCTAGAAACCCAAAACCAACTCAGAAAAACTCATCCTTAAAATTTTGTTTCTCTAAAGCCACTCTTGGTAACAGTGGAATGGTTAGTTGTTTGATATTCCTAAAATGGAATCCTATACAGCAATGCCAGTAGATGAGACACAACAATATGCAACCACACACACACACAAAAAAACATAAGAAATGAAAAAGTCAAATACAAAAGAGTTCATGCTCTACTATTCCCTTTACATGGAATACCAAAGAGGCAAAAATAACATACGCTGGTAGAGGTCACAGCAGTGTTTACCCTACGAGTGATGACTGAGAGGGACCACAGATGGGGGCTTCCAGGGGTCTGATGATATTCTGTGCATTGATAAAAGTGCTGCATACAGAAAAATGTGATCAGTGTACACAGTTTCATTAATCTGAATACTGTATTGCTATACTATATCTGTATTTTTAAATTTAAAAAATACGTATCACCAATAAAAAACATGAGATAGTGTGAGTAGATTTATACAGAATGTCTTATATTGTCAAGAAGGAGTTTAAATGCATTAAATAAAAAGACTCTGCTTAGTTATCAAATCATACTGAAATTTCTAGGTTAACAAAACTAATAAGTACTAAGTATAAAACAGAGAAAAAAGGTCAAATATATACTTGTTTTTAAAAGTTTTTTCCAGGGGCACCTGGGTGGCTTGGGGGTTGAGCGTCTGCCTTCGGGTCAGGTTCTGATCCCAGGGTCCTGGAATTGAGTCCCACATTGGACTCCCCACGGGGAGCCTGCTTCTTCCTCTATGTCTCTGCCTCTCTCTGTGTGTCTCTCATGAATAAATAAATAAAATCTTTTAAAAAAATAAAAAATGAAAGTTTTTTCAAGACATGCAGGAATTGAGGTAGAAAATAAGAATAAAGTCAAAAGTAAGAATTGAAATAGAAAAGTGAAAATAGATTTTACTGAACTTAAACAATTTACCACAACCGTAGACATTTCAGGTAGCATAAACTTGAAGGTTTGTTCTTATTAGTAGTAGTAGTATTTTTAAAAATTTCTTAATGAACAGTTTTTCAGCATATTGATTGAGGGGAAACAATATAATTTACTTTATAAAGTATGAAGAAATCAGCAATGTGAAACACAAAAGAATTATCATGATTTATTGTGTGTGTATATATATATATATATATATATATATATATATATATATATATATATAAATTCTTGTGCCATAAAGAGAAACCCATAGCTTTAGCTCACATCAGAAATTTAAATTATTTACTACATATTAGATCAAAATAAAGAAGCAAAGGCTTATAGATGTATGTGTATACAGATGCATGTGTACACACATATGCAAAATATGAAGCTAATGCATGCTTTGCATCAGAGAGCTATATTTGATCTCCCCTAAAATTCAGGAAATATGAACTGTACTTCTTGGAAATCCAAATCTACATACTCTTTGTAAGCAGAATGGATTTATATCTTTTCCTTTCTTTGGCTGAGTGTTCCAGGTTTTATGGAAATCTCCTCCAGAAATGAACTTAATTACTTCAGAGGCATGAATGTGCCTGTTCTTGCCAATATGCCCAAGTCATCTTAACATAATAGAGAAAACTCTGCTTTCTCCAGATCTCAACACATGTCTAATTACATTATCAACATTCACTTGTCCTTAATATCAGCAGAAATATAGTTTTGTTTTTGTGCTTTCCTTTCCCCTGTTTCTCTTTAATTGGGCCATTTCTACATGAAAATATGATAAACATGCTCATCTCCCTTCATCACATCATATTTCAAACAAATCAGTGTCACTCTGTAAGGATATGACTTACCTACAAAACTTAAAACTGGCTCCCAGAGATGCTGCTGCCCAAGAATGGATGTTTCCTCCAGTCTACCCAGGCTATTCTGTATATAGTGGGGACATTATTTCTTAGTTAGAGGAATGACAAGACCATGCTCCAACTCATGTTCATGTACTTTTTCCTAAAATTTTTTTTTCTTTTTCCTAAAATTTAATGTCGGTTTCATTTCTTGGAGATTTATTGCATTAGATTGAAAGCCACACACTTGAAGACTTCTCTGTAACAGCCAGATTGTAACAAGACCTGATGTTTATTCTTGCACAAATTCTGAACTCCTTTTCTGGCAGTATTAAGAAAACTTCAATTATAAAAGTATTGACAAGATAATTCTGTTTCATTATGATTTTTTTAATTCTTATTTATTTATGATAGTCACACAGAGAGAGAGAGAGAGAGAGGCAGAGACATAGGCAGAGGGAGAAGCAGGCTCCATGCACCGGGAGCCCGACGTGGGATTCGATCCCGGGTCTCCAGGATCGCGCCCTGGGCCAAAGACAGGCGCCAAACCGCTGCGCCACCCAGGGATCCCTGTTTCATTATGATTTATTGTTTATTTTGTTTATTTTTATTTTTTTAATTTTTGTGTATTTTTTTATTGGAGTTTGATTTGCCAACATATAGTATAACAGCCAGGGCTCATCCCATCAAGTACTCCCCTCAGTGCCCATCACCAAGTCACCCCATCCCCTCACCCACCTCCCTTTCCACTACCCCTTGTTTGTTTCCCAGAGTTAGGAGTCTCTCATGCTTTGTCACCCTCTCTGATTTTTTCCCACTCATTTTCTCTCCTTTCCCCTATAATCCCTTTCACTATTTTTTCTATTCCCCGTATGAGTGAAACCATAATACCCTCCAGTTCCATCCACGTCGAAGCAAATGGTGAGTATTCATCATTTCTAATGGCTGAGTAATATTCCATGGTATATATATACCACATCTTCTTTATACATTCATCTTTCAGTGGTCACCGAGACTTCTTCCACAGTTTGACCACCGTGGACATTGCTGCTATAAACAGTGGGGTGCAGGTGTCTCAGCTTTTCACTGATTTATTGTTTATTTTGAAGAGGATGTGAGCAAGTCCTGTTTACTGTTGTCTTGGACTCATAATTTTATTTAGGATCTTGAGGGCGATGAATGAATTGGCAACTAGACATTGTAGAAATGCATACAGTTTACATATTTCTCATCAGATGAGGGGATTTTATATCCCCTGTCCAAGCAAAGCAGAGCCTGGGTACCTTGGAGTCATGGCTCATGAGCAGAAAGGGGCCGACAGTTGGGAAACACACAGTCATGACTGCAGTAATATTCATGAGGATCCAATTGGGATTATCAAAAAGAGCCAAAACAACTTGAAAGATGGAGGAGAGGGTGTAAAAACAGACAAAGGTGCTCAACAAGAAAAGATGGTTTTGGTGGTTCTGGACTCAGGGGAGGACCTAGAGGAGACATTGGTTCTTCGTATGTGTTAGACCTGCTTCTTGTGCCTGTACAGGATAAAAACCATGCAGCAGCTGGCCCAGAGCATGAGCCTCAAACACAGTATATCAGGGAATGATAACAATGCTGCATGCCAGGAGTCTGTGGTTTTGTCATGACGAACCGAAGAACAGTATCCAAAGTTTTTCTCATTTGTGATGTTTTTGGTACTCAACGTGCCAGTTACATACATAGGAAAAATGACATTTACCAGCATTTGCAGCATCCAACACAGGAAAATAGAAGGGACAATGTACTTGGGAGCTTTCACTTTAAGCTCTGCCCACCAGGTTCTGGGGCTGATTGTGATGGCCTGGTAGATGCTCAGGATGCAGGTGCTACTAATGGATACTCCCCTCCCCACTCTGTGAAGAAACAAGAGAAGTTTGCATTCAAAATCACTGCAGCTGTTTCCACCCAAATGCTGCCATGGTCTGGGGACTCCTTCACAGAGCAAGGCTAAGAAGTTGGCCACAGTCAGGTGCTTGTGAATGAAATCTGTGGACCTCAAATTGTAGTCAGTGAAGGAAAGGAGGATGTAATGACAATAAGAGAGAAATTCCCCAGGATGCCAACCATCATCTGTCTTAAGAAGATCAGTCCTATTGCCAGATCCCTGGTGGCCATTCTCTCTGTTTCCAGTCACTGAGAGCTGCTTCCTGAGCTAGAATGTCCTGCATGGGAAGAGGAGGCATAGGCCACATGTATCATGTCAGCTGAAATCCAATATGTTCCCCTTTCCACTCGTTCCCCCTTGAAACACCGACTTAATGTTTTCTTTTCAGAACATCTTTCTAAGGGCTGAATGTAGAACTTTTAATGAGCCCATGTAAAATCTCTCCTGTGAAGGCACTCATGTGAGAACTTCTTCACGTTTCACAAATATTTTTAATACTTTCTTTTTTTTAAGATTTTATTTTATTTACTCATGAGAGATACAGAGCGAGAGAGAGAGAGAGAGAGAGGCAGAGACACAGGCAGAGGGAGAAGCGGCTCCATGCAGGGAGCCTGATGTGGCACTCGATCCTGGATCTCCAGGATCACGCTATGGGCTGCAGGTGGCGCTAAACCGCTGCACCACCGGGGCTGCCCACGTTTCACAATTCTATGAGGCCAGCACTATTGTGGTTTTAACTAAGAGATGAAGAGAGCAGACACACAAGAAATTAAGTATTTGTCCACATCTGCTCCTTTAGGCTGTGTGGGGACTGAGAACTGGCTGAGCTGGAAATGGTGATAGTGGCCGTGGTCTGCTAGAAAGCTAGTTAGCTGTGTTCATCAAATAATCCAGATCCATAGTTGGTTTTGTTTTGCCACCTTGAGGTTGACTGTACAGTGGTGGTACTCTATGATTTTCATTACAACCAGTTTCCATTAATTTCTAAGATTTATTTCACAGGACAATATCAATCATGGGTAGAGCCTTCAATATCTTAGTAACTGTACAGGCACTTTGGAAGTAGAATACTGCAGGAACCTGTCCCATGACAAGTTATATATAGTGGATGCAAGACTGGCTTGATATGAGGATGGCAACAGAAAGACTCATTTGCTTTTATGTCTGAAACCAAGTGTAATGACAGCAATCACAGGGAGTTTTGAATAATTACATGTAATTCTGTAAATGTTCAGACATAAGACACTAATACGTGATAAAATAGTGCAAGGCAGAAACACAATTGTTAATTTCAGATGATATACTTACCTAGTAACTAATGCATGAGTAAGTAAAACTATTAACAATGAACTAAGATTTGCAAATGATATTAACATAAAACATATCAGTGCAAAATGGCATCTGCAAGGCATATATTCTTATGCATTTTCTGCACAGGATTAGATGATTCCAGTATGTTTTTCATATTCTTTATTACAAGTATGGAGGTGTTACACATGCACCTCTAGTAACCCTGAACATTAGGTCTATGATATAGACTGCACAGGAGATTGATTTTACAATATAATCCTTAAAGACTTAAAAATCAGCATGTACTATCACTTTCATGAAGCACCAAAAATAACTCAGTGAAAATGATCTTTATTGCACTAGAAACCATCAGGGATTGGGGAAGGTCTAGGACCCCATCTCTTTTTGCGAGCTGAATTCAAGCTTCAGAATTATTCTACAGGGAGAAGAAGGCTTCATGCAAGGAGCCTGATGAGGGTCTGGATCCCAGATCTCCAGGATCACACCCTGGGCTGAAGGCGGCGCTAAACTGCTGAGCCACTCGGGCTGCCCTATTCAGTTGTTAATTATGAAAAATAATTATGAGTTTCTAGTTAGAACCCCAGAGGAGACTGTTTGAGTATTTGTGGGAGGTTCTTTTTTCCCCCTTTGATTCTTGTGGGTAGATGGGGTCTCCTATGAAGAATAGCAGGAAATACTGAGTTGTGATATGTGAGGAACTGGTGCGGAAGTATGCAGGTCTCACTAGATTCTTCATTTCCCAGAGAAGTGTCTCTATCCAGAAACTAGTACTTTGCTAATCTTCAGACCACTAAACTGAACCATCAGTTAAGGTTATTAGTAGAGAAACAGAATGAGACAAAATACCTGGGAAGAATATTCAGAGATATAAGTAAAAGAGGTACCTGATGTAAATAACTCAATGTAGATCATTTCACAAATCAAAGTTAATGAATTTGGCCCTGTTTGAATAATTCAGTGCCAATTAGTATGAAAATTGTGTAGGAAAATATGTTTTACCATAATTGACCTCAATTAATATGAATTAGTGTCACAACAAGATCCACAGAGGAAAGAGAGCAGTCTAAAAGAGTGTTTCACAGATTAAAGTAGCTGGATCAGATAGTTCAAACAGAAGCTTTTTGCCTTCCTGTAAATACTGGATGAGCCAATCCTCAGTTACTCAATTCAAGAAAATCACGTGTTGGGATCCCTGGGTGGCTCGGCAGTTTGGTGCCTGCCTTCGAATCTGTATTTTTGTATCCTATGGGTAAATGCCTAGTAGTGCAATTGCTAGACCATAGGGTACTTCTATATTTAATTTTTTGAGGAATATCCATATTGTTTCCCATAGTGGCTGCACCAGTTTGCATCCCCACCAGTAGTGCAAGAATTATCCCCTTTCTCTGCATCCTTCCAACAACTGCTGTTTCCTGTATTATTAACTTTTACCCATTCTGACAGATGTGATGTAGTTGTGGTTTAGATTTGTATTTCCCTGATAATCAGTGATGTTGAACATCATTTTGTGTGTCTATCAGCCATTTGGATGTCTTTTTTGGAAAAATGTCTATTCAAGTCTTCTTTTAAAAAATATTTATGTATTTTTTAAGATTTTATTTATTCATGAGAGACATAGAGAAAGAGGCAGAGACATAGGCAGAAGGAGAAGCAGGCTCCTCACAGGGAGCCCGATGTAGGACTTGATCCTGGACCCCTGGATCACACCCTGAGCTGAAGGCAGATGTTTAACCGCTGAACCACCCAGGCATCCCTATGTATTATGTTAGATAGAGAAAGATAACACAAGTGGGAGGGGAGGGGCAGTGCAAGAGGGAGAAGGAGAGGGAGAGAATCTCAAGCTGACTTCCTGCTTAGTGTGGAGACCAATATGAGGCTCAGTCCCACAACCCTGAGATCATGACCTGAGCTGAAATCAAGAGTTGGATGCTTAACTGACTAAGCCACCCAGGCACCCCCTTTATATCTTCTGCCCGTTTGTTAACTGGATTATTTGGGTTTTTTTGTGCTTGAGTTTGATAAGTTCTTTGTAGATTTTAGATACTAACACTTTATCAATATGTCATCTGCAAAAATCTTCTCCTATTCTGATGGCTCCCTTTTCATTTTGTTGCTTGTTTACTTCACTGTGCAAAAGTTTTTGTCTTTTTAAAAAATATTTTATTTATTTATTCATGAGAGACACAGAGAGAGAGAGGGAGATTCACAGGCAGGAGAAGCAGGTTCCCTGCAGGGAGCCCAATGCAGAACTCATGGGATCATGACCTGAGCTGAAGGCAGATGCTCAACCACTGGGCTACTCAGGCATCCTGAAGCATTTTATTTGATGAAGACTCACTAGTTCCATTTTGCTTTTGTTTCCATTGCCTCCGAAGACATGTCTAGTAAGAAGTTGCTATGGCTGAGGTCAGAGGAGTTGCTGTCTGTGTTCTCCTCTAAGATTTTGATGGTTTCCTGCCATATTTCAGTCTTTCTTCCATTGTGAATTTATTTTTGTGTTCTCTGAGAAAGTGGTCCAATTTCATTGTTTTGCATGTTGCTGTCCAGTTTTCTCAGCATCATTTATTAAAGAGGCTGTCTTTTTCCCAGTGGATACTCTTTCCTGCTTTGGTGAAGACTGGTTGACCATGTAGTTGTGGGTTAATTTCTGAGTGTTCTTTTCTGTTCTATTGATCTATGTGTGTGTGTTTGTGCCTGTACCATACTGTCTTCATAACTATAGCTTTGTAATATAACCTGAAGTTCGGAATAGTGATACCTCCAGCTTTGGTTTGGTTTGGTTTTTCAAGATTGTTTTGGCTATTAAGAGACAAAACAAAAGACTAAGTGTCTTTTGTTGATCCATACAAATTTGAGGACGATTTGTTCTAGCTCTGTGAAAAATGATGATGGCATTTTGATAGAGATTGCATTAAATGTTAGACTTCTTTAAGTAATATAGAAATTTTAACAATATTTGTTCTTCCAATCCATAAACATGGAATGCTTTTCCATCTCTTTGTGTCATCTTCAACTTCTTTCATTTGTGTTTTTTATGGTTTTCAGAGTACAGATCTTTTACCTTTTGAGTTAGGTTTTTTCCTGGGTATCTTACAGTTTTTGGTGCTATTGTAAGTGGGATCTATCCCTTGATTTATTTTCCTGGTGCTTTATTATTATTATTTAATGTATTCATTCATTCATTATTTATTATTGGTAATGCAACAGATTTCTGTATTTTAATTTTGTATCCTGTGACTTTACTGAATTCCTGTATTGGTTCTAGCAATTCTTCGGTGGAGCCTTTTTGGTTTTCTGTAGAGTATCATGTCATCTGCAAATAGGGAAAGTTTAACTTATTCATTGCCAATTTGGACGTCTTTTATTTCTCTTTGTTCTCTGATGCCAAGATAGGACTTCCAGTATTATGTTAAATACCAGTGGTGAGAGGAGTCTTCCCTGTCTTGCTTCTGAGTGTAGAGAAAAGGCTCTCGGGTTTTTGCCCATGAGGATGATATTAGCTTTGCTTTTTTTGTATATGCTCTTTATGATATTGAGGTATGTTCCCTCTGTCCCTACTCTGTTAAGGGTTTTTATCAAGAGTGGATGTTGTACTTAATCAAATGATTCTTCTGTATCTATTGAGAGGATCATATAGTTCTTACCATTTTTTTTTTTTACTAATGTGGTGTATCACCTTGACTTGCCTTGTGATTGAATCACCCGCAGCAACCTTCCCACTGCCTAATCAATTAAATGTGTATTAATTAGTGTTTCTGTGTAAAGGGGAGGTTTCCTTTTTTCCCTTTCCCATGTCTATTATCATGATACATTCAAGAAATCCTTTCCATTTGCAGTGACATATTACTATTTATTTTTTTGTTGCACAAATTATTCCAAATTTGTCCACTGGAAGTTTCTTCACCCTGGCTACGTCCCATCAAGTTGTATTTGTTATCACTGAGTTGAAATATACAGAATATAAAATGCACCACCATTTTAGAGTGTACAATTCAGTAGCATTTCACATATTCACAATGTCCTGCAACCATAACCATGACCTACTTCATCATCCTACACAGAAAACCAGCACCCATGAAGCAGTACAGCTGTCCCCTGAACAACCCTGCTCTGAAGGATGTAGGTCCACTTACATGTGGAATTTTTATTTATTTTCTCTTATGATTTTCTTAATAACATTTTTTTCCTCCAGTCTACTTTATCACAAGAATACAATATATAATACATAGAATAGAATATGCAATATGTGTTAACCAACTGTTTGTTATCTGTATGATTTCTGGTCAACAGTAGGCATTAGTAGTTAAGTGTTTGGAGAGACAAAACTTATATTCAGATTTTGACAGCACAAAAATGGGCACACCAACACCCATGTTGTTCTAGGGGAAGCTGTAATTTCCATTTCCTGCTGCTCCCATACCCCAGCAATGACTGCATTTCTTTACTTTCTGAATCGAAAACAAACTGATGACTCACCTCAAATTCTCCCTTCTTTTTTTGTGTATTTTTTTATTGGATATCGATTTGCCAACATAGAGTATAACACCCAAAACTCAACCCATCAGGTGGCCCCCTCAGTGCTCGTCACCCAGCCCGCCCACATCCCCTTCCACTACTCCTTGTTCATTTCCCAGAGTTAGGATTCTCTCATGTTTTGTTGCCCTCACTGATATTTTCACTCATTTTCTCTCCTTTTCCCTATAATCCCTTTCACTATATTTTATATTCCAAATGAATGAGACCATATGTTTGTCCTTCTCCAATTGACTTACTTCACTCAGCATAATACCCTCCAGTTCCATCCACATTGAAGCGAATGGTGGGTATTTCTCATTTCTAACAGCTGGGTAATATTTCATTGTATATATAGACCACAGCTTCTTTATCTATTCATCTTTCGATGGACATGGAGGCTCCTTCCACAGTTTGGCTATTGTGGACATTGCTGCTATAAACATTGCAGTGCAGGTGTCCCAGTGTTTTACTGCATCTGTATCTTTGGGGTAAATCCCCAGCAGTACAAATGCTGGGTCATAGGGTAGCTCTATTTTTAACTCTTTGAGGAACTTCCACACAGTTTTCCAGAATGGCTGTACCAGTTCACACTCCCACCAACAGTGCAAGAGGGTTCCCCTTTCTCCACATCCTCTCCAAAATTTGTTGTTTCCTGTCTTGTTAATTTTCCCCATTCTCACTGGTGTGAGGTGGTATCTCATTGTGGTTTTGATTTGTTTTTCCCTGATGGCAAGGGATGCGGAGCATTTCCTCATGTGCTTGTTGGCCATGTCTATGTCTTCCTCTGTGAGATTTCTGTTCATGTCTTTGGCCCATTTCATGATTGGATTGTTTGTTTCTTTGCTGTTGAGTTTAATAAGTTCTTTATAGATCTTGGAAACTAGCCCTTTATCTGATACGTCATTTGCAAATATATTCTCCCATTCTGTAGGTTGTCTTTGAGTTTTGTTGACTGTACCTTTTGCTGTGCAAAAGCTTCTTATCTTGATGAAGTCCCAATAGTTCATTTTTGCTTTTGTTTCTCTTGCCTTCATGGATGAATCTTGCAAGAAGTTACTGTGGCCGAGTTCAAAAAGGGTGTTGCCTGTGGTCTCCTCTAAGATTTTGATGGAATCTTGTCTCACGTTGAGATCTTTCATCCATTTTGAGTTTATCTTTGTGTATGGTGCAAGAGAGTGGTCTAGTTTCATTCTTCTGCATGTGGATGTCCAGTTTTCCCAGCACCATTTATTGAAGAGACTGTCCTTTTTCCAGTGGATAGTCTTTCCTCCTTTGTCGAATATTAGTTGACCATAAAGTTCAGGGTCCACTTCTGGGTTCTCTATTCTGTTCCATTGATCTATGTGTCTGTTTTTGTGCCAGTACCACACTGTCTTGATGACCACAGCTTTGTAGTACAACCTGAAATCTGGCATTGTGATGCCCCCAGCTATGGTTTTCTTTTTTAAAATTACCCTGGCTATTCAGGGTCTTTTCTGATTCCACACAAATCTTAAAATGATTTGTTCCAACTCTCTGAAGAAAGTCCATGGTATTTTGATAGGGATTGCATTAAACGTGTAAATTGCCCTGGGTAACATTGACATTTTCACAATATTAATTCTTTCAATCCATGAGCATGGAATATTTTTCCATCTCTTTGTGTCTTCCTCCATTTCTTTCAGAAGTGTTCTGGAGTTTGTAGGGTATAGATCCTTTACCTCTTTGGTTAGGTTTATTCCTAGGTATCTTTTGCTTTTGGGTACAATTGTAAATGGGATTGACTCCCTAATTTCTCTTTCTTCAGTCTCATTGTTAGTGTATAGAAATGCCACTGATTTCTGGGCATTGATTTTGTAACCTGCCACACTGCCAAATTGCTGTATGAGTTCTAGCAATCTTGGGGTGGAGTCTTTTGGGTTTTCTCTGTACAGTATTATGTCATCTGCAAAGAGGGAGGGTTTGACTTCTTCTTTGCCAATTTGAGTGCCTTTTGTTTCTTTTTGTTGTCTGATTGCAGAGGCTAGGACTTCTAGTACTATGTTGAATAGCAGTGGTGAGAGTGCACATCCCTGTTTTGTTCCTGATCTTAGGGGAAAGGCTCCCAGTGTTTCCCCATTGAGAATGATATTTGCTGTGGGCTTTTCATAGATGGCTTTTAAGATACTGAGGAATGTTCCCTCTATCCCTACACTCTGAAGAGTTTTCATCAGGAATGGATGCTGTATTTTGTCAAATGCTTTCTCTGTATCTATTGAAGAGGATCATATGGTTCTTGTTTTTTCTCTTGTTGATACGATCTATCACATTGATTGCTTTATGAGTGTTGAACCAGCCTTGTATCCTGGGGTTAAATTCCACATGGTCTTGGTGAATAATCTTAATGTACTGTTGGATCCTATTGGCTAATATCTTGTTGAGAATTTTTGCATCTGTGTTCATCAGGGATATTGATCTATAATTCTCCTTTCTGGTGAGGTCTTTGTCTGGTTTTGGAATTAAGGTGATGCTGGCCTCATAGTATGAGTTTGGAAATATTCCATCTCTTTCTTTCTTTCAGAATAGCTTTAGTAGAATAGGTATTGTTTCTTCTTTAAACGTTTGGTAGAATTCCTCTGAAAAGCCATCTGGCCCTGGTCTTTTGTGTCTTGGGAAGTTTTTGATGATTGCTTCAATTTCCTCCCTGGTTATTGGCCAGTTCAGGTTTTCTATTTCTTCCAGTTCCAGTTTTGGTAGTTTGTGGTTTTCCAGAAATGTATCCATTTCTTCTAGATTGCCTAATCTATCAGCATATAGCTGCTCATAGTGTTTTTAAAATCATTTGTATTTCCTTGGTATTGGTTGTGATCTCTCCTCTTTCATTCATGATTTTATTAATTTGAGTCTTTTTCTTTTCTTTTTAATAAGGCTGGCTAATGGTTTATCTTATTAATTCTTACAAAGAACCAACTCCTGGTTTTGTTGATCTGTTCTACAGTTCTTCTGGTCTCTATTTCGTTGAGTTCTGCTCGAATCTTTATTAATTGTCTTCTGCTTGATATGGATTTTATTTGCTGTTCTATCTCCAGTTCCTTTAGGTGTGAGCTTAGCTTGTGTACTTGAGTTTTTTCCAATTTTTTGAGAGATACTTGTATTGTTATGTATTTCCCTCTTAGGACTGCTTTTGCTGTCCCAAAGATTTTGATCTATTGTATCTTCATTTTCATTAATTTCTATGAGTCTTTTAAATTCTTCTCTAATTTCCTGGTTGACCCATTCATCTTTTAGCAGGATGCTCTTTAACCTCCACGTGTTTGAGTTTCTTCCAAGTTTCTTCTTGTGCTTGAGTTCAAGTTTCAAAACATTGTGGTCTGAAAATATGCAGGGGACAATCCCAAACTTTTGGTATCGGTTGAGACCTGATTTGTGACCCAGTATGTGGTCTATTCTTGAGAAATTTCCATGTGCCCTTGAGAAGAATGTATATTCAGTTGCATTCAGATGCAAAGTTCTGTATATATCTGTGAAATCCATCCTCCCAGTGTATCATTTAAAGCTCTTGTTTCTTTGGAGATGTTGTGCTTAGAAAATCTGTCATTTGCAGAAAGTGCTGTGTTGAAGTCTCCTACTATTAGTGTATTATTATCTAAATATGTCTTTACTTTGGTTATTAATTGATTGGTATACCTGGCAGATCCCACATTAGGTGCATAGATATTCATGATTGTTAGGTCCTCTTGTTGGATAGATCCTTTAAGTATGATATAGTGTCCCTCTTCCTCTCTTACTACAGTCTTTGGGATAAACTTAAATTTATCTCATATGAGGATTGCTACCCCAGCTCTCTTTCGAGGACCATTTGAATGGTAAAATTTTCCCCAACCTTTCATTTTCATGCTGGAGTTGTCCTTAGGTCTAAAATTAATCTCTTGTAGACAGCAAATAGATGGGTGTTGCTTTTTTATCTAGTCCAATACCCCGCGTTTTTTGATGGGATCATTTAGCCCATTCATGTTCAGAGTAACTATTGAAAGATATGAATTTAGTGTCATTGTAATACCTTTCCAGTCCTTGTTTTTGTGGATCATTTCTTTGGGCTTCCTCTTTCTTTTACAGAGCCCCCCTTAACATTTCTTGCAGAGCTGGTTTGGTGGTCACATATTCTTTCAGTTTCTGCCTACCTTGGAAGCTCTTTATCTCTCCTTCTATTCTGAATGAGAGCCTTGCTGGATAAAGTATTCTTGGCTGCATATTCTTCTCATTTAGGACCCTGAATATATCCTGCCACCCCTTTCTGGCCTGCCAGGTCTCTGTGGAGAGGTCTGCTGTTAATCTGATATTTCTCCCCATATAAGTTAAGAATCTCTTGTCTCTCGCTGCCATAAGGATTTTCTCTTTGTCTTTGGAATTTGCAGTTTCACTATTAAATGTTGGAGTGTTGAATGGTTTTTATTGATTTGGAGGGGTACCTCTCTATCTCCTGGTTCTGAATGCTTGTTTTCCTCCTCAAATTAGGGAAGTTCTCAGCTATGTTTTCTTTAAATATGCTTTCTGGCCCTCCAACCCTTTCAGTGTTCTCTGGGACCCCAATTATGCGTAGATTTTTCTTTCTGAGGCTGTCATTTATTTCCCTTAACCTTTCCTCATGATCTTTTCCTTGTTTTTCTCTTTTTTCCTAAGCTTCCTTCCTTGCCATCAACTTGTCTTCTATGTCACTCACTCTTTCTTCTATCTCATTAACCCTCATCGTTTGGACCTCCAGTTTGGATTGCATCTCATTTAATTGATTTTTAATTTTGGCCTGATTAGATCTAAATTCTGCATCATGAAGTCTCTTGAATCTTTTAGTTTTTTTTCCAGAGCCACCAGTAGCTTTATAGTTGTGCTTCTGAATTGGCATTCTAGCATCGAATTGTAACCCAAATTCTGTAACTCTTTGGCAGAGAGTACTGTTTCTGATTCTTTCTTTTGTGGTGAGTTCTTCTTTTTAGTCGTTTTGCTCAGTGCAGAGTGGCTGTATGAGCCAGCTGAGTCAAGAATATCAACCATGACCTAAGTAAATTTCATCCTCGATGATTCTGCCAAGGTCAAAGACCAGAAATTCAAAACAAAGATCAGAATGAAATAAAACAAAAGGACCACTAAAGTGAAAAACAAATTTTAAAACAAAGTAGTAAAAAATAAAAGGCCAAGAATCCTAAAGAAGAAGAAGAAAAAAGAATAAAAGAATAAAAAAGGAGAATAAAAAGGGGGGGTGAGACTGGGAGATAATGGTGGTGGTGACGAAGTTGTAGTGGAGGGAGAATGTAGTCTACCTGAGGGGTTCTAGAGGGTGGTCCTCTTGTTTCTGAGTTTATTAAGTTCTGTATGGTAGAAGATACTCAGCCCCAAATTTATATAAACCACAAATACTTGTAGAAGGCCCCAACATTGACCACCAAAACATAAATGAGATAAAAGAGGGGGGCAGAATGGGAATGAGGAATCTCATTGAATGAACCATATGGTCTACCACTTGGTTCTGGGTGCATGCTGGTCCTGTTTTAGAAGGTATTAACTTTGGCCATTGTAGAACAAAATGAGGCAAAGAAAACCAAAAACACAAAACAAAACACAAGAAAACATACCTTGTATATCTCCCAAAATTAAGTTGAGTATGTTGAAGGGAATCTAGAAGTGGAAAATATATCTAGGACCTGTAATTGTAGAAATAAGAAAGTCAAAAAGGAAGAATCTTAAAAATGAAGAGGTGGTAAAATATTGTAGTTAAGGTGGGAAAAAAAGAAAAAAATTGGGGACTTATGAATTGTACTGGAAATGGAAGAAAAAAGAATAGGAGGGGTACCCTCTAGTTCTATATACTGTAAATCCCTCAACTTCCCCTGGAGCTTTCCAGCGCTGCTTGGTCCAGAACTTGCTCTTTCCCTGTTCTTCCAGCGGACCCTCTGTGGGAAGGGCCTGCTGTGCTGATTCTCAGGTGTGTGCACCTGGGGGAGCTGCCCGTCCCCCTGCCGGTGCTGGGCTCGGTGGGAGCTGTTGACCCCGTGAGGCCTCTATTCCCTGGAGGCCCCCCTCCCAGGCACAGGGTGACACAAGGAGGAACAACAACACTGGCGGTGGCCAGGTCTCCAGCTCTAGAGTTAGCTTTACGCCGTAACTACCACAGTCTCCCAGTCCGCAGTGGCCTAGATGCTTCATGGGTGGTGAGGGGAGGAGGGCGCTGATCTGCACAGCTTGGGGGCGCCTAGCGGCAGGAGAGTCCTCACTCTCCTGTGCCCTCCCTGCCTCCGCCTCTCCTGGGGGTGGGGGGAACGCAGGATCCTGGGCTGTGTCTGATCGATGCCCTGGGATCTGGGGCCTGTACTGCTGGGAACGTGCTCCTGGGCCGCAGCTCCCAAAGGCAGCAGGGCGCAGACCCCTCCAACCAGAGCCCCCTCCTGACCAACCGGCTTCTCCCCGAGGACCGGCCGGGTGGGTGCTCCAGCCCTTTACCAAGATCAGCCTGCGGTGTTTGGCGTGCTCTGGTCCGGGTGCACTTCCTGTATTAGTGACCCCGGGAGACTGGAGGCTCCACTGCCCCTCCTGCGATTCTGCCCAATTTCCTTGCTAAGCGCCTTTCCATCTGGGAAGAATCCAGTGTGGATTTTTTAGAGTTCCTGCTTCCCCGGGACTGGGCTTTCCTGTCACTGGGCTTTAGCCCTGCTCCTCGTGGGGCCTCTCCCCTACTTGATTCTTTTTTATTTTTTTTCCACCTTCCTACCTTGTTAGAAGCAAAAACCCTTCTCTCTGTAGCATTCCAGATATTCTCTCTTTAAATCTCAGGTCAGATTCGTAGGTTTTCAGGATGATTTGAAAGTAATGTAGGTAAGTTGGTGGGGCCAGGTGAGTTGAGGACGCGACTCCTCTGCCATCTTGCCCTTTCCTCAAATTCTACCTTCCCTAGCCTATATTAGGCCACTTCTTAAAGGAGTCCTGAGTGTTTTTATGTAGACTAATATTTGTTTTTTGTTTTAATTTATTTTTGTTATTTTTTCTCCTTTTTTTTAATAATAAATTTATTTTTTATTGGTGTTCAATTTGCCAACATACAGAATAACACCCAGTGCTCATCCCGTCAAGTGCCCCCCTCAGTGCCCGCCACCCAGTCACCCAGTCACCCCCACCCCCTGCCCTCCTCCCCTTCCACCACCCCTAGTTCGTTTCCCAGAGTTAGGAGTCTTCCATGTTCTGTCTCCCTTTCTGATATTTCCTACCCATTTCTTCTCCCTTCCCCTCTATTCCCTTTCACTATTATTTATATTCCTCAAATGAATGAGATTACATAATGTTTGTCCTTCTCCAATTGACTTATTTCACTCAGCATAATACCCTCCAGTTCCATCCACGTCGAAGCAAATGGTGGGTATTTGTAATTTCTAATGGCTGAGTAATATTCCATTGTATACATGAACCACATCTTCTTTATCCATTCATCTTTCGATGGGCACCGAGGCTCCTTCTACAGTTTGGCTATTGTGGACATTGCTGCTATAAACATCGAGGTGCAGGTGTCCTGGCATTTCATTGCATCTGTATCTTTGGAGTAAATCCCCAGCAGTGCTGAGTCATAGGGCAGATCTACTTTTAACTTTTTGAGGAACCTCCACACAGTTTTCCAGAATGGCTGCACCAGTTCATATTCCCACCAACAGTGCAGGAGGGTTCCCTTTTCTCCACATCCTCTCCAACATTTGTGGTTTCCTGTCTTGTTAATTTTCCCCATTCTCATTAGTGTGAGGTGGTATCTCATTGTGGTTTTGATTTGCATTTCCCTGATGGCAAGTGATGCGGAGCATTTCCTCATGTGCTTGTTGGCCATGTCTATGTCTTCCTCTGTGAGATTTCTGTTCATGTCTTTGGCCCATTTCATGATTGGATTGTTTGTTTCTTTGCTGTTGAGTTTAATAAGTTCTTTATAGATCTTGGAAACTAGCCCTTTATCTGATACGTCATTTGCAAATATATTCTCCCATTCTGTAGGTTGTCTTTGAGTTTTGTTGACTGTACCTTTTGCTGTGCAAAAGCTTCTTATCTTGATGAAGTCCCAATAGTTCATTTTTGCTTTTGTTTCTCTTGCCTTCATGGATGAATCTTGCAAGAAGTTACTGTGGCCGAGTTCAAAAAGGGTGTTGCCTGTGGTCTCCTCTAAGATTTTGATGGAATCTTGTCTCACGTTGAGATCTTTCATCCATTTTGAGTTTATCTTTGTGTATGGTGCAAGAGAGTGGTCTAGTTTCATTCTTCTGCATGTGGATGTCCAGTTTTCCCAGCACCATTTATTGAAGAGACTGTCTTTTTTCCAGTGGATAGTCTTTCCTCCTTTGTCAAATATTAGTTGACCATAAAGTTCAGGGTCCACTTCTGGATTCTGGATTCTGTTCCATTGATCTATGTGTCTGTTTCTGTGCCAGTACCACACTGTCTTGATGACCACAGCTTTGTAGTACAACCTGAAATCTGGCATTGTGATGCCCCCAGCTATGGTTTTCTTTTTTAAAATTACCCTGGCTTGGGATCCCTGGGTGGCGCAGCGGTTTGGTGCCTGCCTTTGGCCCAGGGCACGATCCTGGAGATCCGGGATCGAATCCCACATCAGGCTCCCGGTGCATGGAGCCTGCTTCTCCCTCTGCCTGTGTCTCTGCCTCTCTCTATCTCACCGTGTGCCTATCATGAATAAAAAAAAAAAAAAAGAAAAAAAAACTTTAATAAAATTACCCTGGCTATTCGGGGTCTTTTCTGATTCCACACAAATCTTAAAATAATTTGTTCCCGCTCTCTGAAGAAAGTCCATGGTATTTTGATAGGGATTGCATTAAACGTGTAAATTGCCCTGGGTAACATTGACAGTTTCACAATATTAATTCTTTCAATCCATGAGCATGGAATATTTTTCCATATCTTTGTGTCTTCCTCAATTTATTTCAGAAGTGTTCTGTAGTTTTTAGGGTGTAGATCCTTTACCTCTTTGGTTAGGTTTATTCCTACTTATCTTATGCTTTTGGGTGCAACTGTAAATGGGATTGGCTCCTTAATTTCTCTTTCTTCAGTCTCATTGTTAGTGTATAGAAATGCCACTGACTTCTGGGCATTGATATTGTATCCTGCCACACTGCCAAACTGCTGTATGAGTTCTAGCAATCTTGAGGTGGAGTCTTTTGGGTTTTCTATGTAGAGTATCATGTCATCGGCGAAGAGGGAGAGTTTGACTTCTTCTTTGCCAATTTGAATGCCTTTTATTTTTGTTGTCTGATTGCAGAGGCTAGGACTTCTAGTACTATGTTGAATAGCAGTGGTGAGAGTGCACATCCCTGTCTTGTTCCTGATCTTAGGGGAAAGGCTCCCAGTGCTTACCGATTGAGAATTATATTTGCTGTGGGCTTTTTGTAGATGGCTTTTAAGGTGTTGAGGAATGTTCCCTCTATCCCTACACTCTGAAGAGTTTTGATCAGGAATGGATGCTGTATTTTGTCAAATGCTTCTCTGCATCTGTTGAGAGGATCATCTAGTTCTTGTTTTTTCTCTTCTTGATATGATGAATCACATTGATTGTTTTACAAGTGTTGAACCAGCCTTGCATCCCGGGGATAAATCCTACTTGGTCATGATGAATAATCTTCTTAATGTATTGTTGTATCCTATTGGCCAGTATCTTGTTGAGAATTTTTGCATCCACCTTCATCAGGGATATTGGTCTATAATTCTCCTTTTTGGTGGGGTCTTTGGTTTTGGAATTAAGGTGATTCATAGAACAAATTTGGAAGTATTCCATCTCTTTCTATATTTCCAAACAGCTTTAGTAGAATATGTATGGTTTCTTCTTTAAACGTTTGATAGAATACCCCAGGGAAGCCATCTGACCCTGGACTCTTGTGTCTTGGGAGGTTTTTGATGACTGCTTCAATTTCCTCCCTGGTTATTGGCCTGTTCAGGTTTTCTATTTCTTCCTGTTCCAGTTTTGGTAGTTTGTGGCTTTCCAGAAATGCGTCCATTTCTTCTAGATTGCCTAATTTATTGGCGTATAGCTGTTCATAATATGTTTTTAAAATCGTTTGTATTTCCTTGGTGTTGGTAGTGATCTCTCCTTTCTCATTCATGATTTTATTAATTTGAGTCTACTCTCTCTTCTTTTTAATAAGGCTGGCTAATGGTTTATCTATCTTATTAATTCTTTCAAAGAACCAACTCCTGGTTTTGTTGATCTGTTCCACAGTTCTTCTGGTCTCGATTTCGTTGAGTTCTGCTCGAATCTTTATTAACTTTCTTCTTCTGCTGGGTGTAGGATCTATTTGCTGTTTTTTCTCTAGTTCCTTTAGGTGTAAGGTTAGCTTTTGTATTTGAGTTCTTTCCAGTTTTTGGATGGATGTTTGTATTGTGATGTATTTCCCCCTTAGGACTGCTTTTGCTGTATCCCAAAGATTTTGAATGGTTGTATCTTCATTCTCATTAGTTTCCATTCTTCCTTAATTTCCTGGTTGACCCTTTCATCTTTTAGCAGGATGGTCCTTAACCTTCACGTGTTTGAAATCCTTCCAAACTTCTTGTGTTTTAGTTCTAATTTCAAGGCATTATGATCTGAGAATACGCAGGGGATGATCCCGATCTTTTGGTATCGGTTCAGACCTGATTTATAACCCAGTATATGGTGTATTCTGGAGAAAGTTCTATGTGCACTTGAGAAGAATGTGTATTCAGTTGCGTTTGGATGTAAAGTTCTGTAGATATCTGTGAAATCCATCTGGTCCAGTGTATCATTTAAAGCTCTTGTTTCTTTGGAGATATTGTGCTTAGAAGACCTATCGAGTGTAGAAAGCACTAGATTGAAGTCACCAAGTATAAGTGTATTATTATCAAAGTATGTCTTAACTTTGATTATTAATTGATTGATATATTTTGTAGCTCCCACATTCGGGGCATATATATTGAGGATTGTTAAGTCCTCTTCTTGGGTAGATCCTTTAAGTATGATATACTGTCCCTCTTCATCTCTCACTACAGTCTTCAGGATAAATTTTAGTTTATCTGATATAAGGATGGCTACCCCTGCTTTCTTTTGAGGACCATTTGAATGGTAAATGGTTCTCCAACCTTTTATTTTCAGGCTGTAGGTGTCCTTCTGTCTAAAATGAGTCTCTTGTAGACAGCAAATAGATGGGTTTTGCTTTTTTATCCAGTCTGAAACCCGCACCTTTTGATGGGATCATTAAGCCCATTCACATTCAGAGTTACTATTGAAAGATATGAGTTTAGTGTCATCATGATACTTATTCAGTCTCTGTTTTTGTGGATTGTTCCATTGGGCTTCTTCTTAAAGAGGAATTTTAAGAGTCCCCCTTAAAATTTCTTGCAGAGCTGGTTTGGTAGTCACATATTCTTTCAGTTCCTGCCTATCTTGGAAGCTCCTTATCTCTCCTTCTATTCTGAATGAAAGCCTTGTTGGATAAAGTATTCTTGGCTGCATGTTCTTCTCATTTAGGACCCTGAACATATCCTTCCAGCCCTTTCTGGCCTTCCAGGTCTCTGTGGAGAGGTCTGCTGTTCATATAATATTTCTCCCCATAAAAGTTAGAGATTTCTATCTCTTGCTGCTTTAAGGATCTTCTCTTTATCTTTGGAATTTGCAAGCTTCACTATTAAATGTCGAGGTGTTGAGCCTTTTTTATTGATTTTAGGGGGGGATCTCTCTATTTCTTGGATCTGAATGCCTGTTTCCTTCCCAGATTAGGAAAGTTTTCAGCTATGATTTGTTCAAATACATATTCTGGACCTCTGTCCCTTTCGGCGCCCTCAGGAACCCCAATTAAACGTAGATTTTTCTTCCTCAGGCTGTCGTTTATTTCCCTTAATCTATCCTCATGATCTTTTAATTGTTTGTCTCTTTTTTCCTCAGTTTCCCTCTTTGCCATCAACTTGTCTTCTATGTCACTCACTCATTCTTCCACCTCGTTAACTCTCATCGTTAGGACCTCTGGTTTGGATTGCATCTCATTTAATTGGTTTTTAATTTCTGCCTGATTAGATCTAAATTCTGCAGTCATGAAGTCTCTTGAGTCCTTTATGCTTTTTTCTAGAACCACCAGTAGCTTTATAATAGTGCTTCTGAATTGGCTTTCTGACATTGAATTGTAATCCAAATTTTGTAACTCTGTGGGAGAGAGGACTGTTTCTGATTCTTTCTTTTGAGGTGAGGTTTTCCTTCTAGTCATTTTGCTCAGTGCAGAGCGGCCAAAAAGAAGTTGTATTGGGAAAAGGAGAAGAGAGAAGAGAAAGAAGAAAAAAAAATAAAAGAAAAAAGAAAAAAAGAAAAAAGAAAAAAAAGAGAAAAGAAGAAAGAAAAAAGGGGGGAAAGCAAACAGAAATAAAAAAATAAAAAACAAGGGGGAGTATCCTCTGATTCTCTATACTGTAAATCCCTCGACTTCCCCTGGAACTTTCCAGTTCTGCTTGGTCAATAATTTGCTTTTCCCCTGTGGGTCTAGCTGGTCTTCTGTGGGAGGGGCCTGCTGTGCTGATTTTCAGGTGTTAGCACTTGGGGGAGCTGCTCAGCCCCCTGCCTGGTGTAGGGCTCCAGTGATTTTTTTTTTATAAATTTATTTTTTATTGGTGTTCAATTTGCCAACATATAGATAACACCCAGTGCTCATCCCATCAAGTGCCCTCCTCAGTGCCTGTCACTCAGTCACCCACCCCCCGCCCACCTCCCCTTCCACCACCCCTAGTTCGTTTCCCAGAGTTAGGAGTCTTTCATGTTCTGTATCTCTTTCTGATATTTCCCACTCATTTTTTTCTCCTTTCCCCTTTATTCCCTTTCACTATTTTTTATATTCCCCAAATGAATGAGACCATATGTTTGTCCTTCTCCGATTGACTTATGTGGTATGTATACAATGGCACATCAGCCATTAGAAACGACAAATACCCACCATTTGCTTCAATGTGGATGGAACTGGAGAGAATTATGCTGAGTGAAATAAGTCCAGTGACTTTTGAATACAGATTTGTTTTCTGTACTCACAGAGCTGGCAGGGTGTGTCCATTGACACCAGTTGCCTCTTCTGTGTCTCCAGTCATCAGGAGAAGCCCCAGGGGTTCTAGGTTGTTAGAAATTAAAGTAAAGCCTCCCTAGGATATTGGAACTTCCATTTTTCTCTGTTGGTTTCTTTATATGCTGGGAAGGATCACTTTTCTATGTGTAAGGTTTCCAGATGGAGCAACAAACCCAGCAACAAAGAACAGAGATTTAGGATTCTGCTCTGCTGAATTTCTTGATGAATTCACAAACTTGTTACTGTTACTATTCCCTGATGTTTCATTGCTGGGTTCAAATCTGGACCTGCAGATTAATGAGTTTCACCCTGCCACAGACTCCCTCAGTATTCATAGGACATCTCCCAGCTGCTTACAAATATTCTCTTGGTGTTAAACATTTTCAATAGTTACAGAGACAGTATACAAGTTATAAGCACAGAGCTCACTGGAATTTACGATTGACCACACCTCTGTATGCAACACCTAGATCAAGAAAAGAATGCTGCTGTAGTTCTTCAGAAACCCTCCCATGGGTCCTAAGTTTCTACACCCAAGGATATAATTCTATTACATATATTTGTGGGAGTGGAATCTTGGGACATAGGTTTACATCTACTGCAACATTTAAGAGAGTATTTCCTTTTGCCTCTTTTCTACTTTACATAAGTGGAACCAGACAGCATGGGCTCTCTCATATTGTTGGTGTTTTTCCCCATTCTATATGATTTTGTGAATTTATTTGTATTGCTGTATATTACTGCTAACATTCATTAGCACTGCATTATAGGATGCCATTGTTTGAATATAAGTCAATTAATTTATGCATTCTATTAATGAGAAGGTGGGTAGGTTTTAGTTTGGGGCTATTATGAGTAATGAGTAGTGCTGGCATCTAAACCCTATAATTAGTCTTTTGGTGATAAATATACAGATTTTGTTGAATGTATTCACAGAAGTGGAATTGTTGAAACATAAGATTATATCTGGGCAGCTAAAGTGGATACCACACAGTTTTCCAAATGTTGTACCAGCTTTAACACCCGCTTACATTTTTGCTATTTCTGTTATTTCTGTTTTAGATTTTTCATTGGTGTTTGACATTATATTTAGGTAGTGGTTACATTTTAATTTTCCTGATTACTAAGGACATTAGATACTTCCACACATGTATTACCCACTGAATACCTTCTTTTTAAAATTTCTGTTGGAATGCTTTGCCCATTGTTTATTGTGTGATTTGTAGTTGTTCTTTAGACTGGTTACAGATTGTGTGTGTGTGTCTGTGTGTGTTGAGAACTAGCCCTTAATTTTAACATAAGCAAGTCATTTTACCCATATAATTAATATGTTCTGTGCTGTTTAAAAATCTTACTTTCTGAAAAAAAAAATTTTTACTTTCTGGATCCCTGGGTGGTGCAGCGGTTTGGCGCCTGCTTTTGGCCCAGGGCACGATCCTGGAGACCCGGGATCCAATCCCACGTCAGGCTCCCGGTGCATGGAGCCTGCTTCTCTCTCTGCCTGTGTCTCTGCCTCTCTCTCTCTCTGTGACTATCATAAATAAATAAAAATAAAAATAAAAATAAAAATAAAAATTTTACTTTCTAAAAAAAATTTGATTTACTTAAAAATACATTATTATTGGGCAGCCCGGGTGGCTCAGTGGCTTAGCGCCACCTTCAGTCCCAGGTGTGGTCCTGGAGACCCGGGATCCAGTTCCACATCAGGCTCCCTGCATGGAATGGAGCCTGCTTCTCCCTCTGCCTGTGTCTGTGCCTCTGTGTGTGTGTGTGTGTGTGTGGGTGTGTTTCATGAATAAATAAATAAAATTAAAAAAAATACATTATTATTTTTCTTTAAAATTTAGATATGCAATCCATTTAGAGTTGATTTGTTTTATGAAATGGGTAGTGATGGTGTTTCCCTCCCACCACCCATCAGATACGAATCTCATCCTCATCTGAAAATGTGATATTTGCTTTTGTTCCATTTGCTCTCGCTTGTCACTGTTTCCCCCAGACTAACATCACTTCATCGTTAGTGCTGACTTTGCAGTGAAATATACTAGGTATCACTCTTATTCTTCCAGTCTTCTGAAGTCTTGGCAATGAGACAGGAGCATGTAATGAAGTCGCTTTTGGTGTCAGAAAGCTTCAGTGGGACTTTTGCTCAGAGGAATGGTTGTTGCCATAATTTAAAGGGAGACGTGTTGAATGAAAGAATGGCCTGCAGGGATTTGACAATAGAAATAATCTTCTTGTCACAGATGACAGAATTGTGGGCAATTTCTCTTTTGTTTACCATTACCTTTTCCTTTACCACACTGAGTACAGAGGGAGTCCTCCAGACTGTGGAAGGGTTGAAAACTATTTTCAATAAATTTGTATGCAAATTTTTTGTATGTTCAGAGAGTGGGCAGGGAAGTGTCCAGGAGCGCACTTGCCTCTTGAGTGTCTTCTAGACCACCCCATGAACTCCTGTTGGAAGAATCTTGAAGTCAAAGCTCCAAAGTGTGTTAATTTCTCCATCTCCCTTTGCTAGATCATGTACATGTTTTTAAATTTGATTTTTTCCTGTGTGTTACTGTGATTAGCAAATGAAGAATGAAAAACTTCACAAAGAAAGGAGATTTGGTGTACTGTCTTGCTGTAGATCATGATACAATCACAGTTTCTGTATATGCAGCATTGATAGTATTCCCTGAAGTTTCATTTTGTGTGCTCACAGTCTGGGCCAGCAGTTCCATGGTCTTCATCCTACCCAGGAACAGGCAGCAGGTACAACACACTCAAAGGCCTAATAATATCTCCCTCAGATCCTCCATCCTTGTCCTGGTGAGCACCTTTGTGTCTTTTTACCACTCCTCCTTTCATGCCTGTATTGCTCTTATTTATAATCCCAACTGGTGGATGATAAATGCGGCTGCCATCATGTCTGTGTGTTTTTCCAACTGTCATCCCCTTTCTGCTTATGAGCCAGGATTCTACTCTACCCAGACCTTGTGTTGCCTGGATAATGTATATTAAATTTCCTAATCTTATTAGAAGTATGTAAAGTTAATGTTTTTGTATCATGTTTCATTCTTTATTTAGTCATCACCATCAAAAATTCAATTCAGAAAGTGATGGAGCAATGTCATGTCTTTTTAAATTATACCCTAATGAGTATTGGGCTTTCTTCAGCTGGTTGAACTTGGAACCTACATTCTTGTAGTGGAGATGAATAAAGCAGCTTGGCCTCATCCTGATATATAGTATCCTGTAGATTGTAAAGTTAATCAAATGTTGCTTGGGTAAAATGTAATAGATTGGGTCCTAGCTCATCAATATATTGGGTCCTAGTCAGATTAATAAAGTGGTTGATCGAATGGCTTACATGGGAAAGTGTTTTGCCCATCCATAGTTTTGCCAAATGTTTTACATGTCCATACTTTTGCCTTTTCCAGAATGTCACATATACTTAGACATATATTCTGCCTTTGCAGATAGGCTTCTTTCACCTAGTAGTATACTTTTAAGTTCTTCCATGTCTTTTCTTGGCTTAACATTTCATTTTTTAAAAGATTTTATTTATTTATTCATGAGAGACACACAGAGAGAGGCAGAGACATAGGCAGAGGGAGAAGCAGACCCAATGCAGGGAGCCCGATGTGGGACTTGATCCCAGGACTCCAGGACAATGCCTTGAGCCCAAGACAGATGCTCAACCGCTGAGCCACCCAGGCATCCCAATATTTCATTTTTTAAGCAACAAATAATATTCCATTTTCTGGATATATTACAGCTTATTTAACCATTCACCTACTGAAACACATCTTGGTTGCTTCCAAGTTTTGACAGTTACGCATAAGTTCCTATAAATATTCAAATACAGGGTTTTCCATAGACATAAATTTTCAATTACTTTGTATAAATACCAAGGAGTGTGAGTATTGGATTATATGGTAAGAGCATTTTTAGTTTTGTAAGAAATTGTTAAATTGCCTTCCAAAGTAGTTCTATCACTCTCAGAAGCAGTGAATGATAGTATCTGTTGCTCAGCATCCATATTACATTTGGCGGTGTCACTGTTTTAGATTTTGGCCAGTGTAATAGATGCATAGTGGTAACTTAATGCTTTACTTTTCAGTTGTCAAATGATAGAAGATGTGGAACTTACGTTCATATGCCTAATTTGCCATCAGTGTATCTTTTTTAGTGAGGTATTTAGTCCTGTCTTCCCATATTTAAATTATGTTTTTTGTTTTCTTATTTTTGTGCTTTGAGAATGTTCTTTGTGTATTCTGGATAACAGTCCATTTAGAAATGTGCTTTACAAATATTTTATTTCAACCTGTGGCTTGTTTTCTCATTATCTTTTGTGTGTTTTGCAGAATGAAAATGAAATCCAAAATATTATTACCTTCATGGAATTTGCCTTTGGTGTTGTGTCAGAAAAATTCATCATGAAACCAAGGTCATCTAGATTTTCTCCTGTGTCATCTTCTAAGAATTTTATAGTTATGCATTTCATATTTACATCAGATTCGTTGTGAGTTGAATTTTGTGAAAGGAATAAGGAATCTATGTCTACATGTAATATTTTGGAAGGCTGATGTCCAGTTGCTTCAGCACATCTGTTGAAAAGACCACTTTTCTCTACCATATTGCCTTTGGTTCTTTGCCAAAGATCAGTTGACTCTATTTGTGTGGGTCCATTTCTGAGCTCTCATTATGTTCTTTTGATCTATTTGTGTATCAGCTTGCCAATACTACACTGTTTTCATTACTGTATATTTATAGGAAGCCTTGAATCAAGTAATATCAGTCCTCTTTGTTCATTTACTTCAATATTTTGTTGGCGGGATGCCTGTGTGGCTCAGGAGTTGAGCGTCTGCTTTCGGCTTTGGGCATGATCCGGGAGTCCGCGATCGAGTCCCATATCAGGCCCCTTGCATGGAGCCTCCTTCTCCTGTCTCTGCCTCTCTCTCTGCCTCTCTCTGTGTCTCTCATGAATAAGTAAATAAAATTTTTAAAAAAATATTTTGTTTGCTACTATGCATCTTTTGACACTCCATATAAACTTCAGGATCAACTTGTTGGTATCCACAGAATAACTTGCTATTTAGTTTGGGATAGCATTGAATCTGTAAGTCAAATTGGGAAGAACTGAAAACTTGTTGAGTCTTCTTGTCCATGTACATGGATAATCTCTTCATCTATTTAGTTCTTTGATTTTGTTAATTAACTGAAATCAAGCTTTCCTCATGTAGATCCTGTACATACTATGTTAGACTTATATCTAAGTATAAGGTATTTTCTAGTGTCAGTATAAAGTTACTGTGTGATTAATTTCAAATTCCACTTGTTCATTGCTCATTTGTGTACTGCCTTAGTCAGTTTGAGCTGTTATTAAAAAGTAACTAGATGGGGTCCCTGGGTGGCTCAGAGGTTGAGCGTCTGCCTTTGGATCAGGTCATGATCCCAGGTTTCTGGGATTGAGTCCTAAAATGGGCTCCCTGCGGGGAGCCTGCCTCTCCCTTGGCCTATGTCTCTGCCTCTCTCTGTGTCTTTCATGAATAAATAAATCTTTTTTTAAAAAAGTAACATAGACTGGGTGGTTTATAAACAATAGCTGTTTCTAACAGTTCTGGAGGCTGGAAAGGCCAAGATCAATGTGCTGGCTAATTAGGCATTGGTGAGAGCCCTACTCTTGGCTGCAAAAGGCTGTCTTGTTGGATTCTCATATGGTGGAGAGTAAGAGAGCTCCCTGAGATTCCTTGTAGAAGGTTGCTAATCTCATTCATGAGGGTTCCACTTTTATGCAGTAATTACCTCCCAAAAGTGACACTTCCACATACCACATATGGGTTAGAATTGCACCATGTGAAATTTAAGTGGCTAACCCAAACAGTACATGTATTAACCTTGTGTCCTTCAGTTTTGTTATAATCACTTTTTAGTTCCAAGTGTTTTTGTTGATTCTATGGAGTATCTACATAGACAATATGATCTGTGAACAAGACATGTTTGTTTCCTACTGACTGTCCTGTGTACTTCTTTTTCTTATTGCATTAGCTAAGACTTCCAGTACAGTGTTGAACAAGAATGGTGAGAGAGGACATCTTTGTCACTTTATTTAATAAATTGTACATTTTAAGAGTGGATTTTATGGTATATCTTATTAAAATCATCAAGTAAAAACATCTAATAGCTTCGCATTGAACTCATAAAAAAATCTGATAGCCTGACCCTGTACTACACATAAAGGTCCAATATCATTGCTATAATGTAGGACAGAGATGATTAGTCTTACGGCTATTAGAAGAATTGGGAGATAATTTTTGTTTTTGTTAAGAATTGGAAGTGATTTTAAGGTACAGTGAACATACTCTATTCCCCAAATCCCAGTATTAGATTGATGGGTTAACAAAAAGTCTCCCACGGGACACCTGGGTGGCTCAGCAGTTGAGCGTCTGCCTTTGACTCAAGGTATGATCCCAGGACTCCAGGATCGAGTCCAATGCAGGGCTCCCTGCATGGTACCTGCTTCTCCCTCTGCCTGTGTCTCTGCCTTTCTCTCTGTGTCTCATGAATAAATAAAATATTTTTTTAAAAAAGGTGTCCTAGCTCCATCTTATTAGATCCCAGTTTACAATTTCATACGGTCTTACTTCTTTCACTGAACTAAAGGTATAAAAGGACTCTTATTCTTCATATCCATAGAGCATTTACTTTGTACCACGTACTGTCCTGGGTTCATTTTCATGTTATAAACTCTAAAAAGAATCTTTAACTCATGCATTATTTTTCAAAAAATTTCAATGTAGTAACACAGGGAAAATGTGTAAACTAAATATATATGAAGTAGGTTATGGAAACATTTCTAAATAAAAAGGAATTTTTCTAGAGTTGAAAGAATCATGTAATGCTTAATAGAATAATCACAAATTGAGATTTTTTTATAGCTTTTAAAAGACTCTTCTAGAAAGATCATTGAATCCTATCTATTGCCTGATAAACACTTCCACACATTAGTGATTGTGAAACTAGTGTAAAAGCATCTTAGGCAGTTTATCTAAATAGTATTGCAGTATTTTTTTTTTTTTATTTTTTTTTTTTTAGTATTGCAGTATTTCACTTTCAACAATTATACTGGGTTAAGGGTCCTATGTATGTAGCAGGAAAGGATGTGCAAGAAGTTATTAGTATGAAAAAAACTGGTCTTTCCTAACCAGGCAGTCAGGAGGTTTGAGAGTAAACATTTTGCATTATATTAGAACCTCATTATTATTATTTTGATATTTGACCATGGACACCTTTTAAGCCTCAACTCTCTCAACTGCTTTCCCTGTTGTTCCTGGTACAGTTTGAGGTATAATATATGAAAAAATAAAAACAACCCCTCCCTCCAAAAAAACCAAAACCACATATTCAATGCATCCTCCCACTTCCCTCCTACTCCACAGGTGGTCAAACTTATAAGCCCAGGTTCTCCTTTGATGCCCACAGGAAGATCAAACCATTTGCAGGACCCACCTCATAAAATGAGTCTCCCTTTCTTGCTCTCTCAAGCCATTTTTCTAGCAACTTTGGAAACCTGCCCTATTCTCCCCAGAAAGTCTCATTATGCATTAAACGTTTTCATTCCCTTTTGGTGTCTAGGATTATCAATCTTAACACCCAAGACTAAATTTTGCATAGGGGTTCATCTTGTGTCTGTGGGCTATCTTAAAGTACAAATTAACTATTTTTGAGGGAATTAATATGTATAGTTCTTAGTTGGCCTACAAATAAAAACCAGTGTATCCCCGGGCATATATGTTCATTCTTTTTTTTTTTAAAGATTTTTATTTATTTATTCATAGAGACACAGCTAGAGAAAGAGGCAGAGACACAGGCAGAGGGAGAAGCAGGCACCATGCAGGGAGCCCGATGCGGGACTCGATCCCAGGTCTCCAGGATCACGCCCCGGGCTGCAGGCGGCGCTAAACCTCTGAGCCACCGCCACCGGGGCTGCCCTATATGTTCATTCTTAAGGGGAAACTCATGATCAATGATCTTTCCAAATTACTCCAATGAAGGCTCCCAGAAGGGGGGCGGGGGGTGAGTAAACTCTTCTCATATCCTGTCTCTATTCCTGAAATTTTCTTATTCCCTAACATTTTTCATATGCTTAATACATTGGCCTCTGGGCACCTGGATGGCTCAGTCAGTAGAGCTAGCATGTGATTCTTGATCTTGGGGTTGTGAGTTCAAGTCCCTGGGTGTAGAAATTACTTACTAAAATCTTTTTTTTTTTTTAATTACACACACAGACACGTGTCCTCATGTAAATCAAGGTCACTGCAAATCATGGGTCTCATGTAGGCATAAAAAAAGGCATGTAGAAATATTATCAGATGCACATTCATGAATTGCACTTCAAATGTTTAGAGGGAGAATCTAAAGTTGCATTGCTGTGGTTTTTAAATCACAGTCACATAAATATCCAAGGAGCAGATGACGGACAGAAGAGCTCAGTAAATTATGACCATATATTCATAAAATTGTATGTTGATTCCATCATGGAAAAAAATTGTTGCAGATGCCTTTTAGCCTTGACAGCCTGAAGATGTACTATTAGTCCTTGTTATGAAGTACCATAATGAGACAGTATAGACTTGATCTGATAGAAAAAAAACCATGATTAATTTAGAATTTTGAAAAAAAATGATTAAATTTTATTAATGAAAACATAAGTATAATACATTCTGAGTAAAGCAGCATCAGTGTAGTGGTTAAACACAGATCCTATACGTGTACACTGTATTCTGGTTAAGTTTTCCTCATAATTGCTCTTTTAGTTCCCCAAAATAAGAATAACTTTTCACTCATCTTTGATATACAACCACTATTTTCATTAAAGGGAGAAATGACCATTATTTCTCCATTATTTCTATCACATAAGCAGTCCCTACTAACACATCATGAAAATCTCAGTCTGTCAGTCTCAAAACCTGCTGTTTCACACTCCTCTGGCAGAGCAATGGTTTCTGATAATCCAGTGGCCCTCTGTTACAGGATCCTGTAGAAAGGATCCTGGACATATTATTATTTACATCATTGTTTTACATATATTCTCTGCTCAACCCATGTATTCAATTCCACAAAACACTCTATGTTAAAATTCAGCATTCCTTCAGGATACATGGATGTGAATGACTCCCATTTAATAAAGTAGGCCCTTTTATCTTACTGATCTGCTCCCAGAGCCCATCAATGGTAACACATGAAAAACATGTAATGAAGATGTAACATTAACAAATTCAGACTTCAGGTCAAAAGACATGAATCATGATTGATGTAGGCCTTTCAAGAAACCTCATGTAATCAAAGTATTTTTAAAGGAAATGCTACATTCCTAAGCTCTCCTTGCTCGACTGACACTCATCTCATGTTTCATGAGTCTTAAAATGATTTTGACTTTTACTTACTGTGAAGAATTTAACATCCAAGGTTGATTAATCTTGGACTAGAGACTTAGTCCTCCCTAGTGTAAATTCTCTGATATAAAGTGTATTGTGAAAAATAGTTAAATGATTTATGTCCCATTTGTTACATTTCTAAGGTTCCTCTCCAGCATGAATTCTTTGGTGAATCCTGAGGTCAGAACATTGTCTAAAGGACTTGCCACATTCAATACATTTGTATGGCTTTTCTCCAGGATGCGTTCTCTCATGACCCCAAAGGTGTGAACGTTTGATAAAAGCCTTACCACACACAATACATTTGTATGGTTTCTCTCCGGGATGTATATTTTGATGTCTTATGAGGCTTGAATATTGCTTAAAGGCTTTGCCACACTCATTACATTTGTAAGGTTTCTCTCCAGTATGAATTCTCTGATGAATTGTAAGGTTTGAGTTTTGACTAAAGGCCTTGCCACACACATTACATTTATATGGTTTCTCTCCAGTATGAATTCTTCGGTGAATCCTGAGGGTAGACCACTGTCTAAAAACCTTGCCACATTCGATACATTTGTATGGTTTCTCTCCAGTATGAATTCTCTCATGATCCCAAAGATACGAACGTTTGGTGAAACCCTTACCACATTCATTACATTTGTAAGGTTTCTCTCCAGTATGAATTCTCTCATGACACGAGAGGTCTGAACATTTGATAAAAGCCTTACCACATTCATGACACTTGTGCGGTTTTTCTCCAGTGTGAATTCTCCAATGATTTGTAAGGTGAGAATTTTGATTAAAGACCTTGTCACAGATATTACATTTATATGGTTTCTCTCCCGTATGGATTCTCTGATGTCTTGTGAGGTTTGAGAACTGCTTAAAGGCTTTACCACACTCATTACATTTGTAAGGCCTCTGCTCTGAATGAATTCTCTGATGACTTGTAAGGACTGAATGATGGCTGAAAGTCTTTCCACATTCATTACATTTGTATGACTTTTCTCTAATTTTTGTTTTCTGGTGCTGTGTGAGCAACGAAGGATACATAGAAACTCTTCCATATTTATTACAAAGGTTGGTTTTGATACTAGGAGGAAATCTCTGAAGTGGCACAATTGGAGAACAAGTTTTGACAGGCTTCTCAACTTGATTACATTCATTCATTTTCTCCTCAGTTTGAAATCTCTGCATTTTAGGCAGTTGTGACTGAAAGTTTAATCCAATTCGATTTTCCAAACATTTTGTATATTTGCTTCCTGCATAGACCATATTATTTTTTATTTTTAACGAATTCTTCACTAATGACTTCCCTTGTTTAAAGTATTGATATGTACCTTTTCTTAAAGAAACACTCTGCTTTAAAGGTAAGTTAGTTCTGGATTTGCTGTCTTGTTTATCTTTTCTACCAGTGAGATTTACAGTATCTGTCACAAGCACTCCCCTGGAATTTCTTTCTTCATGTCCACACTTATTCTCAAATTCATACATATTTCCCCAAATTTCCCTTAAATCAAAATCTTCAAGGTCATGGCTTTCCTGTCTTCCCAAAACCACAGGTTGGCATAATTTTCTGTTATTAATTTCTTTCTTTGGTAATAATTCCTTGATTATGAAGCTAGCAGAGCTATCTGAAAGATATAAAAAAAGATAGTCTTCACATTAACTAGAGTTGCAAAATGGATGTTACACTAAAAATAATGCTTATTGAAGAGATAAAAGCTTCTCAACCAAAGTCTACAAATGTTTAAGAATGCAAAGTGAATAGAATCCTTTAGTAAAAGATGACATGTATTTCAAATTATTTTAAGGGAAACCTTTCTTTCTGTCTTTTTTTCTCTTTTAAAAAAAAAAAAAAGAGGGAGGGGCAGAAGGAGAGGGATAGAGAGTATTAAGCAGGCTCCACACCCCAGACAAAGCCCAATGTGGGGCTCCATCTCACAACCCTAAAATCATGACTTTAGCCAAAATCAAGAGTCAGACACTTAACTGAGCCATCCAGGTGCCCCTGAAAACCTGTTTTCAAATGTTCTATGACCAAATCGTTCAAACTATGTAAATTTACATAAGTTCTGAAAGAAAGTGTATTCTTTGACCACCATACCAAAACACACACCAACTGGCAATAGACAAATGAGTGTCTCATATTGAAAAGAAACAGATATTGGGGGGATTTGGGTGGTACAGTCAGTTAAGTGCCTGACTCTTGATTTCAGCTCAGGTCATGATCTCAGGGTTCTGAGATTGAGCCCAATGTCAGGCTCAGCACTGAGACTGCTTGGGTTTTTCTCTCCCTCTCCCTCTATCCCTCCCTAATTTCTTTCTCTAAAGTAAATAAATCTTTAAAAAAAGAAACATATTATACAAATGTATATTTACAGCATAATTATTATATGCAAATAAATGCTGAAGCACAGCTCTATATGAAGGAATAGATTTTGGGGGGCAAATAATCCACTTAAAAAATTAATAAGAAAAAAATAAAAATAAATAAAAAAATAAAAAATTAATAAGTCAGTAGAGCATGTGACATATCAGGGTTGTAAGTTTGAGCCCCATTTTAGGTATAGAGATTACTTAAAATCTTAAAAAATTAATGAATAAGATAAAAACATGGAAATTATTAATTGTAAAACTAAAAGGGTTATATGAAAATCAGGAAGAATTTAGTACATCACTAGAATAACAAAATATTCTTAATATCTACTCTAAAGCTATCCATACTCTATGCAGAATAGGCATTTTGGAACATTAACAATTGATAAATTGCAGTCATATTCCAAACTAGATGCTAAAATCCATAATCTGTAAATGACAAGTTATTAAATAAAATGTTTTAATTAAACCAAAATAAGTCCAAAAGGTAAATAAGTAACTATAATTACACAAAATTATAGACTATGGAATCCTAATGATTTCTCTCTTAAGAACAAGAGAAAGAACTTATATTCCAGAAAATGCACACAAGATGAGAATTGAAAAATATGATGAGAAAAGCTCCCACATATTTTTAGCAGTCTAAGTTACATACATGCCCACTTACTTCTGAAATACCAGTTTTCAGATAGTATTATAAAGAACTGGGTAAAAGTATCAGGATAAAAATCATAGAATATTATAAGTGCATCTCTCCATAAAAACAGTAAGTAAGTTGGCAAAAACTGTCAGTATCAACTTTATCAGCTTCTGGAAACTAAACAAAGGTTTACATCAAACATGTAGATACTTAAGAAAGAGGCAACTATCTCAGTTGGAGAGCTTTTGACATTTTAACTTCCCCTGATCCAATCCAATATAAGAGCAGCCCACATTCCTGGTATAGGTCCCTCTTACTGAGAGTAGCAGAACAGGCTTGATTCTCAATGAATTGTGATTTTCCTTTGACCTGCCTAGTGGGTCACTGAAAAACTCACTCAAAACGTTTTGCCTTTACTCTGCTTATTAATTTAAGAGGTATTATGAGGGAGACAGTTAAAAAACATACTTAAAGGCAAATGTATTAGCAGATGACAGACAGTTGGGGCAAAGAGCAGACAAACTGAAAGCTAGAGAATAAGGATTAGAGGGTGAAATGCTTTGGGAAATAAGGGCTTTGAAAAGCTGCAACATATTCCTAGGAATCTAAGTCATGCACATGCCCAGGGCTGGGTCAGTACTCAGAAATCACATGAGGCAGCCCTATGCTGCGTCTGTCAACCTTCATGCTCAGCCAAAACCAGAAGGTAAAGGCTAAGGCACCATTGTAAACTGCCAAGCTGATTTTCAGGTATTCCCAAACAAACATACAGAGTTTGTTTCCAAAGACTAGGAGTTTTTTGCTTTTTAGGTTTTTTGCTTTCAGGTATTTGAGAAGTTCTGTGTTAAATCATTAGCTGACCACTAAGCTGACCACAGACTTGAGTGGCCACACATGACAAAGAATACGGACTTCACAAATCAATTCAGAAAAATTACTAAACAAACAATAGCAGCTGCAATAAGCAGCAACATCCAATGCTAGGGTGAGGGTGTGGGTGGGGAAGAATGTGACTTCCAGAGCTGTCAGAATATTCAAAATGTTTAGCTTTTAAAAAAAATTTATAAGGCATGCAAACTAACAATGATGTATAACCCATATGTAGGAAAAAAGGCAATTTAATAAAAATTGTCCGTGAGGAAGCCCAGACATCAGACTTTGCTAGACAAAAGCTACTGTTTTGAATATATTGAAAGAACTAAAATGAAACCATGTGCAAAGAACCAAAGGAAACAATGAAAACAATATTTCCCAAAATAGAGAATCAATAGAGACAGAAATTATAAAAAGGAACCAGAAGAGAAATTCTGGAGCTTAAGAGTACAAAAACTAAAATGGAAAAAGCCCTAAAGGAGCTTAACACTGAACTGAACATGCAGAAGAAAGAACTAGCAAACTTGAAGACTAAGTCAGCTGAGATTATCCAATCTCAGCAGCAGAAAGAAAAATGAAGGAGAACCAGAGACCTGTGGGACACCTTCAAGTGTACCAACAAAATGAGAATCCTAGAAAGGACAGAATGAAGAGGACAGAAAAAAATATTTGAAGTAACAAGGCAGAAAAATTCCCAAATTTGATAAAATACATAAATCTATGTATCCAAGGAGTTTGGCAAGCACCGAGTGAGATAAACTAAAAGAAGCCCACAGTGAAAAACTTCCTAATCAAACTGTTAAGACCCAAACACACAGAATCCTGAAAGCAGTAGTAGGCAGTTCCTTTGCTGAAAGAGATCTTCAATAAAAGTACTCATTGATTTCACACAGAAACTATATGGGCTAGAAGGCAATGGAATGATATTTTCACAGTGCTAAAGAAAAGTAATTCTCTACAAAGAATTCTATATATTTCAAAACTATCCTCCAAAATAGAGGATAACTTAAGACATTGCCAAAAAAACAAAAACTGGGAGTCCTTTGCTACTAGACCAGTTCAACAAAAAATGGTAAAGGGAATGAATGTAGTTAGCATTAATGTATTTTTGGTTTGTCACTCCTCTTTTTTCCTATTGATTAAAAAAAAAAAAAAACTAATTCTAAATCTACATTGGTGGTCACACAACATATAGAGATATAATCTATGACAATACCAGAGGAGAGAAGGACAGGATATAGAGGAGTCAAGTTTCCATATACAGGTATACTTTGGAGATACTATGGGTTTGGGTCTAGAGCAACACAACATAGTGAATCTAATGAATTTTTTCATTTCCCAATGGCTATACTATCAGAAAAAATATACCTTCAGTAAAAATTTTTAGGAGACAAAGGGCAATATGTATATTTTAAAAAGGATAATTCATTAAGGAATTATAACAAATATGAACATATACATAAGAGAACCCTAAAATAGAGTGAAACGAACATTTATAGAATTGAAGAGAGAAATAAAAATAGTTCTAGAACAGTATTTGGAGACTTGCAGACCTTTCAAAAGTGGAGCATATACCCAGACAGAAGATCAGTAAGGACACAGATGATTTTAGGCAGACTATGGACCAAGGAGTACTGACAGATGCATAGAAAGCACTCCACCAAGTAAGAGCAAAATACATTCTGCTCTACATGCATGTGGAAAATTCTCCAGGATAGACCATAAATCGGTCCATGAAGCAAGTCTCAATAAATTGAAAAATAGTGAAACCATACAAATTATTTTCTCCAACCACAAAAGAACGAAGCTAGAAATGAATAACTGAAAGAAAATTGGAAAGCTCAAAAATACACGAAAAATTTTAAACACTCTTAAAAAAACCAAAGGGTCGAAGAGGGAGTCACAAGGGAAATTAGAAAATACTTTGAGAGAAAAGAAACAAAACCACAACACAGCAAACTTATGGCATGGTGTGGTGTGGACATGCTTATACGCCTGCTGAGTGAACAGTTTTACTATTGGATTGAAAAGACCCACCCCACTTCTCTGTGAGACACGCTCTCTGATATATGGCAAAAGCAGAACTAAAGAAACGGTTGAGGGGTGGGAGGCAGCCTCAAGAGGCATAGAGCTCTGGGGTCCTAGATGCTGATGTTTTCCCACCCCAGGAGTAGGTCTTCCCAGTACACAGAATGGGATGGATCATGGAAAAGGCCTGGTGCCAGGACTGGGGAGGCCTCAGCTCCTACTCATGTGGACTGGGAACAAGAATGAGATGAAGCCAAGAAAGAAAGAGGACCCCTGAAAACCAGCCTCCCAGCACTCCTTGGGGTCAGAGGACCAAAGGAGTCTTAAGGGAGCTCCCAGCTGTCTCAGCCTGTAGAGCATGTGACTCTTGATCTCTGGGTTAGTTAAGTTCAAGCCTCACATTGGTTGTGGAGATTACTTAAAAATAAAATCTTAAAAAAAAAAGAGGTCATAGGGGCATATAATAGAGGCTATAAGTCATTATAAAGATCTTGCCTTGGTCTTTGCATGAGCTAGCAGTTGGGAGGATGCACTGCCACATGTCTGAAGAAAGGAGTGACAAAGGGAAGGGAAGTAAACTTTCCTCCAAGAGCTCACAAGAAGGAAACTTCTGTTTCCCACAGAACTCTCCCAGTGGGAGAAAACTGCCCAAACACTATTAATGATGTGATCCCCTCTCTGCCCTTTTGAGCTCTTCCCTGTGTTCCCACCCATTTGGCTACTTCGCTGTTTTCACTTTACTCCAAAATAAAAATGTTATTCAGGTCAGAAAGAGGGACAATAAGAAAGGAAAATGATATGCTGTGTCTTTTCCAGAATACAATTCTAGCCCTTTGTTCAGCTGAGGAGAAGAGGATGTTACCGATGTGTCTAGAAAAATTTCTTCACAAACTTGTCCATTCCTGAATGCTTAAGGGATATTTTTAAAACAGATATCCAGCTCTCTTCACGAACTACTGAGTCAAAATGTACAGGGATAAAAGTGGGTCTAGAATCAGATATTTTTTGAAGCTGGCCATATAGTTTTGTTCTTACTCAGCTTCTGGAAACACCATTAATCTAGGGAGAATGGAGAGATCATATGAAGAAAGAAAGAGGTGAAAGTTAGATGCTGCCTCATGACGTTTTTCATTTCAGAAGGTACTCAGCCTCAATATAGGTCAAGCAGGGCAGATCCCAACTTCTAAAGGAATATTATCCTCACCCAGGGAGACCAGGTTCCTGTAGTTCTCCAACATCACGTCCCTGTACAAGGCCCTCTGAGCAGAGTCCAGGCACTCCCACTCCTCCTCAGAGAATTTTATGGCCACATCCTTGAATGTCAACTGTTCCTGAAATGAAAACACATTTCATCAAGGAACCTTGAGTAGAGTTCTCATGTTCACACAAAATGTGACCAGGAAAGAGATAGGATCAGTTCAACTAAAATTAATGTGCTGACTCCATTTTGAGCACAAATAGATAATTGTGAGAAATGTATATGTTCCTAACTTTTCTTACTATGTTTTTCCATCAGAGGATATCAAATCCACTAAATCACTGTAGATTTCCTACTTCTGTGGAAAATAAAGGAACTATGTAAAAGAAAAATATCCAGTGTGCAGTTGTTTAGATGGACATGGTACATATTATGTTCTCTACACTAGTGAGAGTTCTGCACACTTAGAGGATCTAGAGCACAAGAGGTATCTTCAGGTGTGACAAATTATATGCAAAAATATAAATTTAAATGCCAGTAAAGTCAGGCATTTAACATTATGGAGTTTATTCCATTAACAACGACAACAGGATCCCTGGGTGGCGCAGCGGTTTGGCGCCTGCCTTTGGCCCAGGGCGCGATCCTGGAGACCTAGGATCGAATCCCACGTCGGGCTCCCGGTGCATGGAGCCTGCTTCTCCCTCTGCCTATGTCTCTGCCTCTCTCTCTCTCTGTGTGACTATCATAAATAAATAAAATTAAAAAAACAAACAAACAAAAAAAAACGACAACAATAAATGATTCATGATGAGGAACTTTATTAATGTCAGACATTAATTTAACAGATTAAGTAGAACACAAGTTAATCACAGCAGATCTTTGAAGAAATAATGGATGATTAGAAATCATGCCAAACACATTTAAAAAGCTATTATTGAGCAAGACCATTCCACTAAGCATCACAATCCACAGTTAAGCACTGGAAGCATTTCCACCACAGGTGAGGCTGAGGCATGTAGGCCAGCTAGGCCCCTGCCAGTCACTACTGTGTGGTATGCGAGAGGCCTGATGGGGGTGGTACCGTAGGAACCACCCATTCCCATTAGCAGCTGTACCAGGACATGTATTTGAAGCATTTCCCAACGCATGTGAAGAAATTAGAAAACTTTACTGAGGGGCACCTGGGTGGCTCAGTCAGTTAAGCATCTGCCTTTGGCTCAGGTCATGATCCCAGGGTTCTGGGATTGAGCCCCACGTTGAGCTCCCTATTCAGTGGGGATCCTGCTTCTCCCTCTCCCACTGCCTGACACTCCTCCTGCTTGTGCACTCTAATAAAGAAATAAAGTCTTGAAAAAAAAAAAGAAAGAAAGAAGAAACTTCACTGAAAGACAGAACAAAGACATGATCAAAGACTGATAAACCTAATTCTTACTGGAAGATGTGGTGACGTAAAGAAAGACCTCAGGGATTCAGAAATTCAGAGCAATTCAAATTCAGAAGAAACATGCGATTAAAAAAACAAAGAACAGTCTCCATTATGTTGAGGAGAAATAATCTTGAAAAGAAAACATGGAGAGCCTTGCCAAACAACACATGAACCTATTATTGTATGTGTGTTATATGAAACTTTTCAATGAAATGAATAGCTACAAGCTTTTTACACTAAAAAGCCGAATTACTTTTATTTTTTTTTAAAGATTTAATTTATTCATGAGAGACAGAGAGAGAGAGAGAGAGACAGAGACACAGGCAGAGGGAAAAGCAGGCTCCAAGCAGGGAGCCCAACGTGGGACTCAATCCCAGGTCTCCAGGATCGGGCCCTGCCTGGGCTAAAGGCAGCGCTAAACCGCTGAGCCACCAGGGCTGGCCTTAAAGTAATTTTAAACAAAGAGAGTGCTAAGTGGGACACAGTACTTTGAGATTACACTAGGTGAAGTCTCCCAAAGCAAGATCAGAAACCAGAGAGCAAGAAGGAAAGATACGTTTCACTGCAAAACACTGATAAAATAAGAAAGACACAAGCATGTATGTAAAGAATTAAACTACAAAATATAAGATAGCTCCTAAAAATATATCAAAGGAAAACAGCAAAGTGTGAAAATCTATGTTTTATTCCACAAAAATAATGAAAGTTACAAGAAGGTAGAAAAAGGAAATACAAAGGGATTGTCCTTTTACCTCCAATTTTCAAAACACAAAGAGATTACACTACCAAGTTTTGCTTACATCAGGGGGCAATCTCACATGTTGCTGCACGATGCTGTACTTTGCAGCTTTAGGAGTCGTGCCAGACAGAATCTGTCCTCATATGAAATGCACCATCCTTGACCCAGTAATCACAAGTCAAGTTGCCCAACCCAGAGAACTCCTCAGACATCTGCAGAGAGGTCAGTCTGCTCATACACAGCCACTGTGGCATTCCTTCTTTCAGTGAAAAATAGTAAACATCCCATGCATCTTAAGAAAATGCTCTAGTGAGGATCAAAAAGCAAGCTGTGGCTGTGTTTATTAACATGAAAATAATGTCTAGACATGCTGCGTATGTTTTTTTTAACGTGCAGAATAAAATGTTACAACAAACTTCATTGAGGGGTTTTTTCTAAAATTTTTTATTTGTGTAAAAGCATCTTTTATAAAGTTTGAACTGACTCTTGTCACAGAAATGACAACAGTGGTTCCCCATTGAGACATGAACAATGGAGAACATGACAGGAAGGGACATCCCTATATCTTAGTGCCTAAGCTCCTTCTTTGATTGGAGTTTAATCAATCAATCAATATATCCATACATATATGACTCACTCATGTGATGTTGAAAATAAAACAGATATAATACTTAAAAATAATGGTAAAACCAGAATTTGGCTACAGTCTGATGGTGAAGATAAAGTTGTATGTACATCTTGGCTATCTTACCATCATTTTTACCTAAAACATCTGCTACACAAGAGTTGCTGTGGGAATACCATGGTCTCTGTTGGATAGATGTGCTGACCTTATTGGTTATTTAGGTTGATTCCATATTTTAAAACCAATTATGGAATAAAACATCCTCTACTGATGTGTTTCTGAACTTTATTCTACATCATTAGTATTTTAGAATCAGAAACACCATGGTTTGCTTGTTTACCACTGAATGCAAGTCAGGCAGAACCCATCTCCTCTTGTTATACTTCTTTTCTAGAATTTTCCAACTATTCGTACACACTAATACATGACTTCTACATGTAGGTCCTTTGATCCTAGTATACAGAGAGCTAACAATGCATGAAGAGGCAGCCCCTAAAACAAACCCTGCTGCCCAACTGTCCTGACACCATGGGACCCACACTCATCTCAAACCCACACCTGCTATGAAGGCCAGCAGCACATGCCTGGGGGGCAGCCTCTTACAGGTTCTACATCACTGGTGCACCGTGAGATGGAATCTATGTGGAGAGGAGAGGGACTGAAGGAAGGCTCGGGGAGTGTGGACACACACAGCTCACGTGGACGAGTCAGAGTCAGAGAAGATGAGCGAGTCCAAGAAGGGCACAGAAAGAGGGAGAGATGGAAAAGCAACCAACAATATGACTTTACCTGACAAACAGCCATGCCTGACTCCTTCCTTCCTCCTTCCTCAGACAAGATCAGTCTTGAGAATTCAGTCCTGAGGGTCAAGAATATGCAGCTGAATGCTTAGAATCATCTCCCTCCTTCCTGTACCACAACCTCACATGGGAAGACCTCTCCATGGGGAGACAACAGTCCCTGCGGCCACTGCCACAGGAGACTCAGGGACCATGAACCCCTCCAGACACCAACACAAATGATTGTTCCCAGCGCATTCTTCAGAACTGGCCCCCGCCTTGGGGAAGTCCCCCCCTCACTACAGCAGTGGGGACCTGGGCTGGATCCACACTCCCCTCCAGGTCACAGACCTGTCCTGACCACACCCCACACAGAGCAGGGCCCCCTCCCCTCTCCCTGGATCAGGAGCTGCTGTCAGCCTCAGAAACGGAGGACCCAGGGCTTTGCTGCTCAATGCTGGAGTCACATCAGGAGCACCTGGGATACTTCACTAGCACTGACGCTGGGCCTTATCCCCCCAGACTACTGGAAGGGAATCTCTGGGAGGGGGCACAAGAGCTAAATCTGCAAAATGTCTCGGCCATCCAGGGAGCAGCTGGGTGGAGCACACTCACAGGAGGCCAGCCCAGCACACCTCCTGCCTTCTGGCTCTGCTCTCCCCTGGGGCGGCATTGCTATCATGAGCTGTCATGAGTAGAAAGGGAAGGAACAGAGAGAGACATGCAGAGCAGGCAAGAGGCACCAGAACTGGGGGTTAGGGAGTAACTGGATGTTAAAACAAGTGGGAGCTGGGGGGGGGGGGGGGGGACACAAGACAGAGCAGGCACCACTGAAAGGTTTTTTTTTTTTTTTTTTTTTAATTTTTATTTATTTATGATAGTTACAGAGAGAGAGAGAGGCAGAGACACAGGCAGAGGGAGAAGCAGGCTCCATGCACCGGGAGCCCGATGTGGGATTCGATCCCGGGTCTCCAGGATCGCGCCCTGGGCCAAAGGCAGGCGCCAAACCGCTGCGCCACCCAGGGATCCCTGAAAGGTTATATCAGAACAAAGACCTGAGGGAGGAAGAGATTTTGCCACCTGCATATGAGGGGCCAGAAAATTCTAGGCAGAAGGATGCCTATGTGAAGACCCTGGGGTAGTGGCATTCTGGGCTCCAGAAAGGTCAAGGGAGCCCTGCATGGCTGGAGTGGGGTGAGTGGAAGAGATCAGGAGGAGCTAAGATCGGAGATATTAAACGAAACAGATCAGAGTGGGCTGAATTTTTCAAACTTTCCCCCCATATCTCAGAAGGCTTTTTGGAAACCATGTATTCCCTTATCCGTTTTGAGTAAACATCTAATTTTTATTTCTTTTGTTCTAAGTTAAAACATTAACAAGTAATGTCAGGGGATCCCTGGATGGCTTAGTGGTTTAGTGCTTGCCTTCGGCTCAGGGCATGGTCCTGGAGACCCGGGATCAAGTCCCACATCGGGCTCTCTGCATGGAGCCTGCTTCTCCCTCTCCCTCTCCCTCTGCCTCTCTCTCTCTCTCATGAATAAATAAAATAAAGTCTTTTTAAAAAAGTAATGTCTTGTATACTCTGCAAACATGCCTGGACTGAGAAGTGGGGAGGTCCCTGGTGACTCAGACAGGGAAAGGCTCACTGGCATAGTAGATATGAAAGTGAAAACTGGGGGTACAAGGGTGGCCCAGTCAGTTAAGCATCTGCCTTCAGCTCAGGTCATCATCTCAGGGTCCTGGGATTAAGCCCTGAGTCGGGCTCCCTGCTCAGCCAAGAGTCTGCTTCTCCCTCTCCTTCCTCCCCCTGCTCATGCATTCTCCTCTCTCTCTAATAAATAAAATTGTTCTTTAAAAAAGTGAGAACTGGGGCAGCCCCGGTGGCGCAGCGGTTTAGCGCCGTCTGCAGCCCAGGGCGTGATCCTGGAGACCCTGGATCGAGTCCCACGTCAGGCTCCCTGCATGGAGCCTGCTTCTCCCTCTGCCTGTGTCTCTGCCTCTCTCTCTCTCTCTCTCTCTCTCTCTCTCTGCATCTCTATGAATAAATAAATAAAAAATTTTAAAAAAAATCTTTAAAAAAAAAAGTGAGAACTGGAAGCAACACCTAAATCAGAGTATAAACACGTGTTTAGTGTGTTCTGCTCTGAAATGGAGCATAAGAAAGGGCACTTACCAGAGTGGAAAATGTAGCTAATAAAGGCTTTTTTATTTTAAAGAGAGGAGAATGTAGTAAAAGGCCTTTCTGTGGATTGTTTTAAAGATGGGGCGATATAGGGGCAGGGCAAGATGGCGGAGGAGTAGGGTGCCCAAGTCACCTGTCCCCACCAATTGACCTAGATAACTTTCAAATCACCCTGAAAACCTAAGAATTCGACCTGAGATTTAAAGAGAAAACAGCTGGAACGCTACAGAGAGAAGGGTTTTCGCTTCTAAAAAGGAAGGAGGAAAAAAATAAAAAAGAATCAAGTCGGGGAGGAGCCAGGCTTAGGCCTGCGGGGAGGGTGGGGGGAGCCTCCCGGACAGGAAAGCCCTGCCCCAGAGAACCAGGAACTTTAAAAATCCGCACCGGATTCTTCCCAGACTGAAAGGCGCTTAGCAGGAACTCGGGCAGAATCATAGGAGGGGCAGTGGAGCCTCCAGGTTCCCGGGGTCACTAACAGAGGAAACGCGCCACAGATTGTGGGCGGATCTCGGTAAAGGGCTGGGGCACGCAGCTGGCGGGGTCTCAGGAGCAGCTCAAGTGGCAGCTCGGGACGGAGGGGGCTGCGCCCTGAAGCCTTCCGGAGCTGCGGCCTTAGGAGCACGATCCCAGCAGCGCAGGCCCCAAGGCGCGGGGTGTGTGTGTGTGGGGGGGAGACACAGCCCACGATCCTGTACTCCCCCCGGGACAGGCGGAGGCGGGTAGGGCATCGGACAGCAAGGACTCTCCAGCCACCAGGCACCCCCAGCCCTGGAGCATCCAGGCCAGTGCAGACAGTGAGACCCCGGTAGTTACTGCGGGAGCTGACTCCAGAGCTGGACACCTGGCTGCCGCCGGTGCTGTCGTTCTTCCTGGGACAGAGCTGGCCGCCAGGGAACAGGGGCCTCACGGGGTAAACAGCTCCCACTGAGCCGGGGACCTGGCACAGGGCAGGGCAGCTCCCCCAGGTGCACACACCTGAGAATTAGCACAGCAGGCCCCTCCCCCAGAAGACGCACTGGAAGAACAGGGGGAAGAGCAAGTTCTTGACCAAGCTGCGCTGCAAAGCTCCAAGGGAAGTCGAGGGATTTACAATATATAGAACCAGACGGTACCCCTCCTATTTTTTTCTTCCTTTCTCCAGTACAACTCATTTTTTTTTATCAGACTGTAAATTTCCAATTTTTTTCTCTTTTCCCACCTTAACTACAAAATTTTACCACCTCTTCATTTTTAAGATTTTTCCTTTTTGACTCTCATATTTCTACAATTACAGGTCCTAGATATATTTTCCACTTCTAGATTACGTTCAACATACACAACTCAATTTTGGAAGATATACAAGATTATGTTTTCTTTCTTTTGTGTTTTTTTGTTTTATCTGCCTCATTTTGTTTGACAATGGCGGAGGTTAATACCTTCTAAAACATGACTACAGCATGCACCCAGAACCAAGGGATATACCATGTGGTTCATTCTGTGAGATTCCTTTCTTTTTAAGATTTTATTTATTTATTCATGATAGAGAGAGAGAGAGAGGCAGAGACACAGGCAGAGGAAGCAGGCTCCACGCCAGGAGCCATTCGCAGGACTCGATCCCAGGACCCCATGATCACACCCGGGCCAAAGGCAGGCACTAAACCGCTGAGCCACCCAGGGATCCCCCTCATTCTGTGAGATTCCTAATACTAATTCTGCCCCCATCTTTTATCTCACTTATGTTTTGGTGGTCAATGTTGGGGCCCTCTACAAGTATTTCTGGTTTATATAAATTAGGGACTGAGCATCTTCTAATATACAGAACTTAATATACTCAGAAACAAGAATATCACCCTCTAGAATGCCTCAGGTAGACTACATTCTCCCTCCACTACAACTTCGTCACCACCACCATCTCCCGGGCCCACTCCCATTTCTTTCTACATTTTTTTCCCTCTTCTTTAGGAAGGCCCTTTATTTTTTTACTACCTTGTTTTAAAATTTGTTTTTCACTGTAGCGCCTTTTGTTTTATTACCTTCTGATCTTTGTTTTCAATTTCTGGTTTCTGACCTTGGCAGAATCATCTAGGGTGAAATTTACCTAGGTCGTCGTTGATATTCTTGACTTGGCCTGCTAATACAGCCACTCTGCACTGAGCAAAATGACTATAAAGAAGGAACTCATCACAAAAGAAAGAATCAGAAACAGTACTCTCTCCCACAGAGTTACAGAATTTGGATTACAATTTGATGTCAGAAAGCCAATTCAGAAGCACAATTATAAAGCTACTGGTGGCTCTGGAAAAAAGCATAAAGGATTCAAGACATTTCATGACTGCAGAATTTAGATTGAACCAGGCCAAAATTAAAAATCAATTAAATGAGATGCAATCTAAACTGGAGGTCCAAACAATGAGGGTTAATGAGGTAGAAGAAAGAGTGAGTGACATAGGAGACAAGTTGATGGCAAGGAAGGAAGCTGAGGAAAAAGAGAAAAACAATTAAGAGACCAAGAGGAAAGGTTAGGGGAAATAAATGACAGCCGCAGGAGGAAAAAACGTTTAATTGGGGTTCCAGAGGGCGCCGAGAGGGACAGAGGGCCAGAAAGCATATTTGAACAAATCATAGCTGAGAACTTCCCTAATTTGGGGAGGGAAACAGGCATTCAGATCCAGGAGATAGAGAGGTCCCCCCCCCCAAAAAAAAAAAAAAAAAAAACCTCCATCAACACCTCGACATTTAATAGTGAAACCTGCAAATTCCAAAGATAAAGAAAAGATCCTTATGGCAGTGAGAGACAAGAGATCCCTATCTTATATGGGGAGAAATATCAGATTAACAGCAAACCTCTCCACAGAGACCTGGCAGGCCAGAAAGGGCTGGAAGGATATATTCAGGGTCCTAAATGAGAAGAACATGCAGCCAAGAATGCTCTATTCAGCAAGGCTCTCATTCGGAATAGAAGGAGAGATAAAGAGCTTCCAAGATAGGCAGAAATTGAAAGAATATCTGACCACCGAACCAGCTCTGCAAGAACTATTAAGGAGGACCCTGTAAAAGAAAGAGGAAGCCCAAAGAACCCACAAAAACAAGGACTGAATAAGTATTACAATGACACTAAATTCATCTTTCAATAGTTACTCTGAACGTGAATGGGCTTAATGATCCCATCAAAAAATGTAGGGATTCAGACTGGATAAAAAAAGCAAGATGCAGGGATCCCTGGGTGGCGCAGCGGTTTGGCGCCTGCCTTTGGCCCAGGGCGCGATCCTGGAGACCCGGGATCGAATCCCACATCGGGCTCCCGGTGCATGGAGCCTGCTTCTCCCTCTGCCTATGTCTCCACCTCTCTCTCTCTCTCAATGTGTGACTATCATAAATAAATTAAAAAAAAAATTAAAACACAAACAAAAAAAAAGCAAGACGCATCTACTTCCTCTCTATAAGAGACTCATTTTAGACCTAAGGACACACCTACAGCCTGAAAATAAAAGGTTGGAGAACCATTTACCATTCAAATGGTTCTCAAAATAAAGCAGGGATAGCAATCCACATATCAGATAAATTAAAGTTTATCCTAAAGACTGTAGTAAGAGATGAAGAGGGACAGTATATCATACATAAAGGGTCTATCCAACAAGAAGACCTAACAATCATGAATATTTATGCCCTAATGTGGAAGCTGCCAAGTATATCAATCAATTAATAAGCAAAGTAAAGACACACATATATAATAATACACTAATACTGGGAGACTTCAACACGGCACTTTCTGCAAATGACAGATCTTCTAAGCACAACATCTCCAAAGAAAGAAGAGCTTTAAATGATACACTGAACCAGATGGATTTCACAGATATTTACAGAACTTTACATCCAAATGCTACTGAATAAACATTCTTCTCAAGTGCACATGGAAATTTCTCAAGAATAGACCACATACTGGGTCACAAATTGGGTCTCAACCAACATCAAAAGATTGGGATTGTCCCCTGCATATTTTCAGACCACAATGCTTCGAAACTTGAACTCAATCACAAGAAGAAATTTGGAGGAAACTCAAACATGTGGAGGTTAAAGAGCATACTGCTAAAAGATGAATGGGTAAACTACGAAATTAGAGAAGAATTAAAAAGATTCATTGGAAAGCTTGTGTATCGTCCATTATCATGTATAATCAATAAACGATTTAATATTCTCTTGAAAAAAAAAAAGATTCATGGAAACTAATGAAAATGAAGATACAACTGTTCAAAATCTTTGGGACAACAAAAGCAGTCCTAAGAGGGAAATATATCACAATACAAGCATCCCTCAAAAAAATTGGAAAAAATTCAAGTACACAAGCTAACCTTGCACCTAAAGGAATTGGAGAAAGAACAGCAAATAAAACCTACACCAAGCAGAAGAGAATTAATAAAGATTCGAGCAGAACTCAATGAAATAGAGACCAGAAGAACTGTAGAACAGATCAACAAAACCAGGAGTTGCTTCTTTGAAAGAATTAATAAGATAGATAAACCGTTAGCCAGACTTATTTAAAAAAAAAAAGGGGGGGGCTCAAGTTAATAATTCACGAATCAAAAAGGAAAGATCACAACCAATACCAAGGAAATACAAACGATTTTAAAAACATTTTATGAGCAGCTATATGCCAATAAATTAGGCAATCTAGAAGAAATGGATGCATTTCTGGAAACCCACAAACTACTAAAACTGGAACAGGAAGAAATAAAAAAAACCTGAACAGGCCCATAACCAGGGAGGAAATTGAAGCAGTCATCAAAACCTCCCAAGACACAAAAGTCCAGGGCCAGATGGCTTCCCTGGGGAATTCTATCAAACGTTTAAAGAAGAAACAATACCTATTCTACTAAAGCTGTTCAGAAAGATAGAAAGGGATGGAATACTTCCAAACTCGTTCTATGAGGCCAGCATCACCCTGATTCGATTACCAGACAAAGACCCCACCAAAAAGGAGAATTATAGACCAATATCCCTGATGAACATGGATGCAAAAATTCTCAACAAGATACTAGCCAATAGGATACAACAGTACATTAAGAAGATTATTCACCATGACCAAGTGGGATTTATCCCTGGGATGCAAGGCTGGTTCTACACTCATAAAGCAATCAACATGACAGATCATATCATCAAGAGAAAAACAAGAATCATATGATCCTCTTCAGATGCAGAGAAAGCATTTGACAAAATACAGCATCCATTCCTGATCAAAACTCTCCAGAATGTAGGGATAGGGAACAATCCTCAGCGTCTTAAAAGCCATCTATGAAAAGCCCACAGCAAATATCATTCTCAATGGGGAAACACTGGGAGCCTTTCCCCTAAGATCAGGAACATGATAGGGATGTGCACTCTTACCACTGCCATTCAACATAGTACTGGAAGTCCTAGCCTCTGCAATCAGACAACAAAAAGACATTAAAGGCATTCAAATTGGCAAAGAAGAAGTCAAACTCTCCCTCTTCGTGGATGACATGATACTCTACCTAGAAAACCCAAAAGAGGGATCCCTGGTTGGCGCAGCGGTTTGGCGCCTGCCTTTGGCCTAGGGCATGATCCTGGAGACCCGGGATCAAATCCCACATCGGGCTCCCGGTGCATGGAGCCTGCTTCTCCCTCTGCCTATGTCTCTGCCTCTCTCTCTCTGTGACTATCATAAATAAATAAATAAATAAATACCCAAAAGACTCCACCCCAAGATTGCTAGAACTCATACAGCAGTTTGGCAGTGTGGCAGGATACAAAATCAATGCCCAGAAGTGAGTGGCATTTCTATACACTAACAATGAGACTGAAGAAAGAGAAATTAAGGAGTCAATCCCATTTACAATTGCACCCAAAAGCATAAGATACCTAGGAATAAACCTAACCAAAGAAGTAAAAGATCTATCCTACAAACTACAGAACACTTCTGAAAGAAACTGAGGAAGACACAAAGAGATGGAAAAATATTCCATGCTCATGGATTGGAAGAATTAATATTGTGAAAATGTCAATGCTACCCAGGGCAATTTACACGTTTAATGCAATCCCTATCAAAATACCATGGACTTTCTTCAGAGAGTTGGAACAAATCATCTTGTGGAATCAGAAAAGACCCTGAATAGCCAGGGGCATATTGAAAAAGAAAACCAGAGCCAGGGGCATCACAATGCCAGATTTCAAGTTGTACTACGAAGCTGTGATCATCAAGACAGTATGGCACTGGCACAAAAAGAGACACATAGATCAATGGAATAGAATAGAGAATCCAGAAATGTGCCCTCAACTCCTTGGTCAACTAATATTCGACAAAGCTGGAAAGACTATCCACTGGAAAAAGGACAGTCTTTTCAATAAATGGTGCTGGGAAAATTGGACAGCCACATGCAGAAGAATGAAACTAGATCATCCTCTTACACCATACACAAAGATAAACTCAAAATGGATGAAAGATCTAAATGTGAGACAAGAACCCATCAGAATCCTAGAGAAGAACATAGGCAACACCTTTTTTGAACTTGGTCACAGGAACTTCTTGCAAGATACATCCATGAAGGCAAGGAAACAAAAGCAAAAATGAATTATTGGGACTTCATTAAGATAAAAAGCTTCTGCACAACCAAAGAAACAGTCAACAAAACTAAAAGACAACCTACAGAATGGGAAAGGTGTTTGCAAATGTCATATCAGATAAAGGGCTACTATCCAAGATCTATAAAGAACTTATTAAACTCAATGGCATAGAAACAAACAATCCAATCATGAAATGGGCCAAAGACATGAACAGAAATTTCCAGAGGAAGACATACACTTGGCCAACAAGCACATGAGAAAATGCTCTGCATCACCTGTCATCAGGGAAATACAAATCAAAACCACAATGAGATACCACCTCACACCAGTGAGAATGGGGAAAATTAACAAGGCAGGAAACAACAAATGTTGGAGAGGATGTGGAGAAAGGGGAACCCTCTTGCACTGTTGGTGGGAATGTGAACTGGCACAGCCACTCTGGAAAACTGTGTGGAGGTTCCTCAAAGAGTTAAAAATAGAACTGCCCTACGACCCAGGAATTGCACTACTCGGGACTTATGCCAAAGATACAGATGCAGTGAAACACTGGCCACCTGCACCGCAATGTTTATAGCAGCAATGTCCACAATAGCCAAACTGTGGAAGGAGCCTCGGTGTCCATCAAAAGACGAATGGATAAAGATGTGGTTTATGTATACAACGCAATATTAGCCATTAGAAACGACTAATATCTACCATTTGCTTCAATGTGGATAGAACTGGAGGGTATTATATTGAGTGAAGTCAGTCAGTCGGAGAAGGACAAACATTATATGGTCTCATTTATTCGTGGAATATGAAAAATAGTGAAAGGGATTAAAGGGGAAAGGAAGAAAATGAGTGGGAAATATCAGTGAGGGTGACAGAACATGAGAGACTCCTAACTCTGGGAATCGACCAAGGGGTGGTGGAAAGGGAGATGGGTAGGGGGTTGAGGGATGGCAAATCGAACTCCAATAAAAACATATACAAAAAAAAAAAAAAAAAAGGTTGGGGCAATACCACCACATGTATATGGTGAACAAAGTAACTGCCTAAAGGTAAGATAGGAATTGATGAGCAGTGGCAGGGTCTAAAGGATCCTGAGACTGTTTTACTGTTGGACATTACAGCCCTTCTGCAGCTGTTCGCAGAGACCCACCTCCAGCAAGCCTGCCCCAGTGAAAACCCCCACCACCTGGGCCCCAGTCCCCCACTTTTTGCCTTCTTGACTCAGACACTCCTGCAAGTTTCCATGGTGTTTGTTCTGCATTCCCAATGGACACCCCACACTACTACAGGACAGAACCCCTGAATCATCTATACAGTGTTGAAGAATCCCAAACTGTTCCTTACATCAATCTTTGGTTTTGGCAAAAAGATACCCACCAACCCAGGATCTGATATGTTCCTATTTTGGAGTCTGTACCCAAAAGTCAGGCACCTCCACAATGTCATAACATAAGAGTAACGTCTGTCATGATCTACATACTCTAAGACTCAAGTATTGTCTAATGCAACGTCCCAGTATGTCGTTTGTATTCCACAAAACACCATACCTTCAGTAATGTTTTGCCCTTAATAGTGAGATCCTCCACCAAAACCACTACAGATTGCCCCCCAAGTGGTGACATTTTCTCTTCAACCCCTTATGGGTCCTAAGAAACCCCAGCGAAGTCAACCATGTCTACACCAGAGGGCGTGTCCTGAATTAACCCCCTGGGGATTCAGGCACAAACTGCCCCAGGGCTGGTCCTAGTAAACTGACTCAGCTACATTGAGCAGCGGCCTCTTCATCACAGCAGCCGGCTGGGCAGCCAGTGTCCGATGTCTGGTCAGTGCCGGAAAGAAAAGCCTGCTCCTTCCCTCAAATTGGACCAACTCCGGAAAGTCACCCCACCTCCGGAGCTCCCAGCGGAGCCCTCAGCCTTACAATGGAGTCTGGATTTTTTTCCTGAGGGCAACAGGAAGCCAATGAAAGGATTACAGCCAGGGGACGCCCTCCCTGCTCCGTTAGTCCCTCTGCGACCTCTGTCACCCTTCGCCCCTCCTGCCGTCCCCGCATCACCCGTCTACCAAGGTCCCAATTCTTCTATTCCTCCCCCATTGTCTCAGAAGATGAATCTGCTCCTTGCTGCCCCACTCCTATCACCAGTTAAGGCCGCTCTCGTCCAGTGTGCTATCCTTCACCGCCCTGGAGATAGATTTTAATACTCCTTCCTTCCTTCCTTCCTTCCTTCCTTCCTTCCTTCCTTCCTTCCTTCCTCCTTCCTTCCTTCCTTCCTTCCTTCCTTCCTTCCTTCCTTCCTTCCTTCCTTCCTTCCTTCCTTCCTCCCTCCCTCCCTCCCTCCCTCCCTCCCTCCTTCCTTCCTCCCTCCCTCCCTCCCTCTCACACGTAGTCTTTCTTACTCTCCCTCAGACTCTCTGCTTCGCCCCGCACCCTCACACTCACAGGTACGGACTGCAGACGTCCTTTGCCCGGGAAGAACACTTTCCAGGAGGGCTTCAGGGACGCACACACACCGTGACACGCACGGCCAGTGGCATGCAGTTTGTGCGGAAGGCACTCCTACGGCGGGGAGCAGTACAAAGTGCAGTGCTAAGGCGGAGGGCAGGCTCCGGAGTTGGTGCAGATGGAGGCGGCGTCAGGAGAGAGAGGTGTGCCTGCAGAACCCCAAGGCCATGGAGATGTGGGGTCGAGGTCTGCACGATCGCGTCCGCCCTGGGGGCCAGCGAGGAAAGACTTTACACAGCGTGGCGGAGAGGGGAAGGGCCGGAGGTGCGGGAGTCCGGGAAGGGTTTTCAGCAGGAAAGAGACCCGGCAGGCGCTGTCTACCTGGACGGAAGGCGGAAAGACTGGGGGGCGGGAACGCGCCTCAGCGATTTTAACTCGAAACAGACTTGGACCCCCGGATCCGCAGTGGAGCTCCCAGGCCTGGAGTGTCTGACGGTGCTGCCGAGACAGCGAAGGCATTTTAACGTACGTGGAGACCCCGGAATCCCGGGGGCTGCGGATCGGAGCCGGGGGCGGGGGGAGCGTCCCGCAGAGACCACTGACGAACCAGAAAATCTGACACCACTTACCTGATGGTGCCCTTCGCTCCGCTTCCGGGTCTCTGCAGGAGAGTGCGCGTGCGCAGCTTGTGGTGGGGGGGGGGGTGTGGAGGGGTGGGGGGGCTGGCGGGGACAAGCCGCGGACGGTGGCCTGGACTTGGCAAAAAGTGCGCAGCTGAAGGGACGTGGCCAAGCTTAGGGGCGGGGTCTGGACCTCCGCGCAGCCTCCGGACGTTTCCCGCCCTTTCAGCCCAATAATACCGTACTTTCCGCTTTTGAATTTCTTTTAATTTCTTTGGTGTCTCACGGACCGAACAGTCTCCTGGCTATTTTAAATTAATATTTCAAACAACTTAAAATGAAAGACCAGAGTTGTGAGAGAGTTGTGAGAGCCAAGATGTTTTCCTGTTAAATTGAAAACGGCTTAAGTCAAAGCGCTCCTTGCCAGCAGGCAGAGTTGGAATATAATTAAAAACAAAATCGTCTCCCATCCCAGCAATCCTCTCCACAAAGGCAGTAGAGAAAGAGCACATTTTCATTAGTGAATAAGCATTAAACCAGAATGTGATGTGCATCACAGGCAATCTTGGGAGATTGCAAAGATGAATCTCACCCTGTCACAAAAGACAAGGAGATACAACCTATTACATACATGTTCCCAAGATAGATCATAACTAGTCCTCAAGAAGACATAACAGCACCATTTGTCACACATAGTTCATCCTAACATCATCAGGTAATCAGGGTGGCCATTTGTGTTAGCTAATTGGCTTTAACCAGAAGGAAAACAAACTTCTCATATCATTATGAAAGGAGGGAGTTTTGCATCTTGGAGCAAGACATCTGCTGAGTTAGGCACCTATCCTCCCTCTCTCCTTTGATGTTTACATTTCATTTTTTTAAAGATTTATTTATTTATGATAGACAGAGAGAGAGAGAGAGAGAGGCAGAGACACCGGAGGAGGGAGAAGCAGGCTCCATGCCGGGAGCCCGACGTGGGACTCGATCCCAGGACTCCAGGATCGTGCCCTGGGCCAAAGGCAGGTGCTAAACCTGCTGAGCCACCCAGGGATCCCCTGATGTTTACATTTCAAAGGGATGACTCACAGATCCTTGAGAGCAAACATTCCTGAGTTACAAAGTTGGCAAGAGCCTTATTTAGCTTTTCAAAGACTTACATACATTTCAAACAGGAAGACAAAGAACTTACGAGTTTTCTAAGGGAAATGCTCTAGGAAACAGGAGGAAGAAAAGGCCCTTCCCACTTCTTTCAAGAGAGACCTGCTTTCTGTCTCTCATTTTTAGTTTATATTTTTCCTTACAGAAACAACATGCATTCATTCACTAAAGCAATATTGTTTTTTTAACATCCGCGACATGCTCACAAGAATGTGTACACTACGTGTCAAGAACCGTGCTGGGAACCTCACATAAATTATGTGAGTTAATTCTTGTAATATCTTAGGAATTGGGTTTTATATATCAATTTTCCTCTGGAGGATTTAGGTGCTGGGCTTTGCCTTTCTGGGGGTAGAGATTCTCCTTGTCTCTTCTGTTTCCTTTCCCTATGACTGATCATTAAAATGACCTTCATATGACTGTACCTCAATATACACAGAAGAAAAGAAAGCAAAGGAGTGGTGAGATTAGTGGTTCTGAGGGGTTTAATGATGGTTTGTTCATTTGTGTTCATGTATTTTGTTAACATGTGGAGCAACCAGTGGGCCCCCAATAGTTGGAGACACTGTGCTTCGAGGAATTTCCTATGCATAGGTTAAAACCAAAAGAGCAAATTTTCACTTATCAAATCTAGGACTTTTGCTCCCTTTTATGTGCATCTGTGTGTCCAGAAAATCTGAGTGCCAGTCCTGGCTGGGCAGCCAGAGGAGTTGCCTTGAACTAAGTTCTCTAAGCAGTTCTCAGGAGGTAGGACCTCTCAGGATGGGAGTGAACGGGAGGAGTGCAAGAGGCAAATTCCATACCTAAGAGGTTATCTGAGAGAATATCTGTTCTGACCATTCTGTTAGACCCTGGAGACCCCAGCTTGGCAGAAGAGACTGCCTTCCAGGGTGCAGATTCTGGAGGCAACTGAGCTCTGTGTGAACGCTTGTGTAAGGCCAGAGGTGTGACATAGAAATCTAGGAAATTTTGAGAGGAGCAGTTTTCGCTAGCACCCTCTAGCTAGTAAGGGGTTCTTACTTTTTGATAGCATGGGGTAGTTGTGGGCAGCAAGTGCCAGCCTCTGTGCAGTTTAGAGACACATGGATTGTGGAGGATGCTGTACTCAGGCCCTGAGGGGCTGTCCACTTCCCTGGGTGTTTGTGCATGCTGGAGGGTTTGGACAGGAAGGAAGAGACAGAAAGAGGCAGAGTAAGGGAAATCAAGTAAGGGGACAGCACGGGATGGTGGTAGGACTGGCTTGTGCTACATATTCCTGTCCAGGCAGGGCTGAGTACTGCAGCTTCTTCTTGTGCACTTAGGGCCATATTGGATTCTGGTTGAGTGTTGAGAGCTCCAAATCGGTAGAGGGACCAATTTGTTGCTGCATGTTTGGATCCTGGGTAAGGGGTGCAAGGATGGTAAGCACTCTTTTGAGCACAGGCGCTTAACTTGGGCAAGAACTTATAGCAGTGCAGGCACAGTGGCGAATGACTTCTGAGGGCAGACTCTGGTCCTACAAGGGGAGGAGCCACACCAAGGTACCCTTCTGAATCACAGGTGTGGATGCCAAGTATCACCTGGCATCTCTGTGGCCCATCTTGGTGCCCAAAGACCCTAAATTCCCTGGAGAAGCCTAGTCCCAAAGACATGATCAGCTGAGGTCCTGCCTCCTCCCAGTGACCCTGATTTTTAAATACTATTTGTATTGCCCAATCCGGACTATAAAACTCATGACTTGTCTTCAGATTTTTTTTCCCATGATTAATTAAAAAATAGCAAAAAGAGGGAACTCCTGGGTGGCTCAGTAGTTGAAGGCCTTTGACTAAGGTTGTGATCCCAGGTCCGGGGATTGAGTCCTGCATAGGGCTCCCTGTAGGGAGTCTGCTTCTCCCTCTGACTATGTCTCTGCCTTTCTGTGTGTTTATCATGAACAAATAAATAAAATCTTAAAAAAAAAACATTAAAATAGAAATCAACGCTATTAGAAGGAAAGGAAAGGGAAGGAAGAAAAGA